>NC_081420.1:112415664-112730460 GCF_949786415.1 Peromyscus eremicus | reverse complement strand
TTATCGCCGTCACCACTGGCAAAGCCTTGGTAGGCCATATCAAAGAATGCAAACAGATTCTTTTTCTGGGAAGGAACAAGACCAGAGTTTGAGACAGGCACCTGCATATGCCCAGTGATTACATGTGCTGTCATGGACCACATTTATTTCACCCAAACACAGTCAACAGTTTCTTCACACATGGCGGAAGGGAAGATGTCTGAATTCCAGAGTTAATTTATCAACATACTTCAAAGTATTATTATTTGTTTTTTTCGAGACAGGGTTTCTCTGTATAGCTTTGCGCCTTTCCTGGATCTCGCTCTGTAGACCAGGCTGGCCTCAAACTCACAAAGATCCGCCTGCCTCTGCCTCCCAAGTGCTGGGATTAAAGGCGTGTGCCACCACCACCCGGCTATTATTATTTTTTAAATACTTGGATGCTATGGTTCCTCAACAAACACTGATAAAAGAGAACCTTAATATCCAGTGCAGGAGGCATTTCTAAGGCCTACGGTAGTCTGGGATATTATTTTTGGGCAGGACTAGCAGGACTTTCTGATGAAGCACTATCCTATACCTGGGCTCAAAGACGACCCTATGAAAGCGCTCTCTGCAGGCTCCTCCTGTGTCTCACTCTACTGGAAGCTGAGATTTGACAGACCTGCTAAGAATGGGGGCAGAGGATGACAGGGGTATTTCTCTCTAGGAATTCTGATTAGTGTCTTCCATCACAGTCAGCTCTTCTGAAAGAGAAGTCAATGCTGAGCAGAGTAGCAAGAAAAGGAGGGGATATGAAGACGTGCTTAAAAGGATGAGCAAGTAGCCACTGACCAGGGCAAACGGAGGCGCCACCAGCAGGCCTCTTGGATCAGAACAGCTGTTGTGCCAAAGGTAAGTTTTTGACAGTTTTATTACTACATCTGGGCTGAAGGATGAAAATTATTTTCAAACTGTTCACATATCGTCTATTATGGAACCACTAATTTTGCAAAGGAGGAACCCCTTCCTGGCAGCTTATCCATGTGTGGGTTTGGGGCAGGCTCAAGGCTAAGCAATGAGTTACTGACATTTCATCCCGCTCACCTTCACCACTGCCGCGATCTCTTTCCACTGCTCTGGACGTGGGTCCACGCCTGTGGGGTTGTGTGCGCAGGCATGCAGGAGGAGGACGCTCTGCTCTGGGATTTTCTAAGGGAAACAACGGAGATTTTGCCGTGCAGCTTTAAAGGAAATAGTCAGCACGCTACGGTCACTGTTAGCTGAGAGGTGACAGAGGACCTGAGACCTGGGAGTCAGGTGGTCCCCTCTAAGTCAGATGATGAGAGCAGCCGGGAGATGCCAGTCTGGAAAGGCACACTTACTGAAATGTCTTCCATGGCTCCTGTGAAGTCAAATCCACAAGTCTTGGGGTCATAGTATCGATAGCCTTGTAGCTGCATGCCGGCATCCCTGAAGATGGGCGTGTGGTTTCCCCAGGATGGTTTGGGCAGAAAGACATCTCGGCTGAACTTAAAAAACCTTTGCTGAAAGATGGGAGGAAAGGAAATGAAGAAAGAGGGCAAAATGCCAGGGTTTTCCTGAGAGGAAGTTTTTTCCTACTGACAGTAGCAAGATGGCCTGGGTGGGGCTCCAGGCTCTGACAGTTAATCTGGCTATGAGGTGAAACACCTATGCAGGCCTCACGGGCTGAATCTCCTTTATAGGGACTGTGCTGGCTAGTCTTAACGTCAACTTAACACATAAGCTAGTTATCTGAAAGGAGGGAACCTTAATTGAGAGGAGGCCCCTGTAAGATCCAGCTGTAAGGCATTTTCTTAATTAGTGATTGACGGGTGTGGACCCAACCTATTGAGGGTGGTTCCACAGACTGAGCAAACCATGGGAAGCAAGCCAGTAAGCAGCACTCCTCCATAGCCTTTGCATCAGTTCCGGCCCTGTTTGAGTTCTTGTCCCGACTGCCTTTGAAAATGAAGAGCAATATGGAATGTAAGCCAAATAAACCCTTTCCTCCCCAGCTTGCTTTTTAGTCATGGTGTTTTTGATGCAGCAATAGAAACCTTAACTAAGACAGGGACTGAGTAAGTTAAAACACATGCTCCCTACTAATGCTACATGCTGTGCAGGGCATAGTGGCTCATTTTTAATTCCAGAACTCAGGAGGCAGGTGAATCCCTTTGAGTTCGTAGCCAGCCTGGTCTACATAGTGAGTTCCAGGACAGCTAGAGATACATAGTAAGACCCTGTTTCAAAAAGAATAGAAAAAAACCAAAACAAAACCCAAAGACCCCCCGCCCCCCCCCCCACAACCATATGCTCAATACACTGACTCATTAGTACTTGATTCCTTATAATTTCTCCACAGTACTTTCTTTTTTTCCACCAGAGAACAGAAAACCTGCCAGTTCTGTGGAAAGAGGAAGGCTGATGTGGGTGAGTAGCCACACATAGGCTAGGAAGCCCTGTTAACCTTTAACTTAATGTCCTCTCTTGAGGGAGTTCCACTCACCAGGAAGCTGGCTCCGATTCTCAAGGCTCCCGTCCCGGAAATGGTCTGCACAGTGACAAACTGCGGGGAGACAGAGGGTCAGTCACTCTTCCTTCTGCACTTTAGAGCTTAATTCTTTCATCTACTGACTTGATTATTTTTACAGGGATACTTATTTACTCTCTATACATGAATATCTTGTCTGCATGTTTATATGTGCACCGTGCTCATGCCTGGTGCCCCAGGAGGTCAGGAGGAGGTGTCAGATCCCCGGCAACTTAGGATCTGGGGTTACACATGCTTGTGAGCTGCCACACAGGTGCTGGGAATCAAACCCAGGCTCTCTAGAAGAACAACAAGTGCTCTAAACCACTGAGCCATCTCTCCAGCTCCATTTAGTTACCGGCACTGTGTGTGTATGGCGGATGGGAATATGCCATGGCGTGGATATACAGGACAGAAGACAACTCCGGAGCTGATTCTTTCCTTCAGCCGTTATGTGGGTTCTGGAGACTGAGCTCAGTCACCAGGCCTGCGAGGCAAGCACTTTATCTGCAAAGCCATCTTGCTGGCCCCTAGAAGTCAATTCTGGATGGCTCTGTTAGAACCATCCATGTCACATGGAAAATTTGGGGATATAATATAAAAGTTCCTCCTCAATATGCCAAAGGAGTGAGTTATGCACATACAAAAAATAAGACAAAGTCACTACATTCAAACATCATTTTAGAAATATGCAAAATCCAACAACCCTCTGACCAAGGTTCTTTAAACAATTAGATCGTCACCAAGTATATTGGGATAGTGTTGGTATAATTTACTTTGTTTTTATTTTCTGTGGTGCTGGGATCGAACCCAGGGCTTTTGCACATGTCAGGCCAGCATTCCACCAATGAGCTACTGATACACACTAGCCTCTGTTTTTACGTCTTAGGCAGAAAAGTAAATATGGGAGTGTATCCATTAAGATACATCTTCCTTTTTCTTACAAAAGAAAGTAGGACAGTCTACACGTGTCTTTTGGGATCTTCTCTTTGTCCTGTCCGTGCCCACCTGGGCTGTGACAGGGCAGTAGGGGACAGCCACACCTGTCCCCTTCCCTGCCCCCACAGTCTACTCATGGTTGGTTCCCTGTTGCTTCTTCTGTCCCAGCTGGAAGCTTAACACATGATTGTGGGGACTAATTATAGGCCTAAAACTAGGCACAGGGAGGCATTTCTAATTCCTATTCAATATAAACAGAGAAACTCATCAGCACCAACAGCAAACTGGGCCAGAGCTATCAGCCAAATTCTGTCAAATTTTCAAGATAACCGATAGAGTTAAACTTCCTCTCTAGTAGTTATCAGTAAGTGTGGCCACCTCAGGCATTACACACAGAGACACTGAGTTACAATTGCTAGGTATGAACACGCCTGCGTGAAGCTCAGGCCCGCCTGGCTTACCCGGCCACTTTTCAGCACTTCACTGTTCTCACCCAGGGCCAGTTCTGCAGAAGCCTTACAGAAGTCCGCCAGCCCCCCGATGGGCAGGTACTCTTTGTCCAAATTTTTTGCAGCAATCTGGGCCTCTGCCTAGAGAAGAGAAAATATGTTTTAGTTTCTTCTCCCTCCTTCCACCTACTGTGATGATAATAAATGTTTTATGAGGTAAATGTCTGAAGCAAATCCATCCACATCCCTCTTCTACTCTGAGATGTTTCTGTTTGGGCGGACTATGAACTCCTGGGCCTTTGTAATCTTTCTGCTCAGCTGGCAGGCCTTCTAATTCTTTTGAAGTTACTGTTTAAGAAGGATAAGCCGGGTGGTGGTGGCGCATGCCTTTGATCCCAGCACTCGGGAGGCAGAGGCAGGCGGATCTCTGTGAGTTCAAGGCCAGCCTGGGCTACAAAGCGAGTTCCAGGAAAGGCGCAAAGCTACACAGAGAAACCCTGTCTTGAAAAACAAAACAATAAATAAAGTGAAATATTTGATATTTTGTACATCAAATTTTTGTATATATTTGTATGTGTGTGTGTGTGTGTGTGTGTGTTTATATATATATATATATATATATATATATATATATATATATATATATATATATATAAACTCTTGGGAAATAAAATTCTACTATTACAGATAAGGTTTCCTTATATGGACCAGGGTGGTGGTTTGAATGAGAACGGCCCCCCACAGGCTCATATGCTTGAATACTTGGTCCTAGTTGGTGGAACTGTTTGGAAGGATGAGGAGGTGTGTCACTAGGGCAGGCTTTGAGGTTTCCAAAGACTCCCGCCATGCCTGGTGTGCCCCCCCCCCCCAACCTCTTACTTACAGATCAAGGTGTGAGCTCTCAGGTGTTCTCCCACCATGACCCTGCTCTGCTGTCATGGACTGAAACCATAGCTCAATTAAACACTTTCTTTTATGATTTGCCTTGGTCAGGGTGTTTTGTTAACAGTACCAGAAAAGTAGCTAAGACACGCAGGTTGGCTTGGAACTATTTTGTTTTGAGACAGGGTTTGTCTATGTAGCCCTGGGTGTCCTGGAACTTGCTACATGGAACAGGCTGGCCTTGAACTAAGATCTGCTTGCCCTTGACTCCTGAGGGCTGGGATTAAAGATGTGTGCCACTATGCCCGGCACAAGTATGTGTGTGTCATCATCCTGGCTGGAAGAGGTTTTCACATGGAAAGATATTATGGTAGTTTGAATGTAACTGGCCTCCATACACTTATAAGGAGTGGCACTATTAGGAGGTGTGGCTTTGTTGGAGCAGGTGTGCCTTTGGAGGCAGTGTGTCACTGTGGGGGTGGGCTTTGAGGGCTCCTATGTTCAAGCTATGCTCAGTGACACAGTTCACTTCCTGTTGCCTGGGGATCAAGATGTAGAATTCTCAGCTCCTTCTCCAGCACCATGTCTGCCGCACATGGCCATGTTTCCTGCCATGATGATAATGGACTAAACCTCTGAAACTGTAAGCCAGCTCCAACTAAATGTTTTCCTTTATAAGAGTTGCTGTGATCATGGTGTCTCTTCACAGAAATAGAAACTCTAACTAAGGTATAGACTTTCCTGGTTACCACTTAACATAATAGGGCTCTCTTGAAATGCATAAGGATAAAACTTACAAGCAACATGTTAGGTATATGTGAGATGACAAAATCAAATTGAATGTATAAAAGGAATGCATTTCAGGATATATGCTAGTCCAAGAACTTTCACTATCTGTATGACTATGGGCAAAATAGCCACCCTTCCCAAGTCATAGGGTATGGTGAAGTGTGGATGAGATAATGGACAACAGTGTTTGATTGTGGTGCAGCCTGCAACAATAGCTTATCAGTCACTGAATACAGTTTTAGGATTTTTCTTGTGATGTTGAGCATCAAACACAGAACCTTTTGCATGTCAGGAAACACTCTACCACTCACATCTAGTATCTCCAGCCCTGAATAACTTTAAAACCAATAGAAATAAAAATGTGACAAAAGTAGAGAATGAAAGAAGTTATCATGTAGTTCAGCAGGAAGGGTGGACAGCACATGTCTCTACACATGGATTTCACCCCAGCAATCAAAATGAGAGGAATGGAAAATAACAACGGCAGCTGTTCCTCTTGTTAAGAGACGATGTTAAAATTCTAGCCCTCTTGTACCCTCTTAGGATTAGGCACCAGGCCCGACTTTTGATCTTGGAGAAGACCATGTGGCTGTGATCCACGTTCACAGCTAAGAAAGTTCATAGCCTAGAAAATCCGGGTGATTGACAAAGCCAGTGCTAGGACCAGAACCTGGGGCTCCTGAGTCCTGGTTCAGCACTTCTTTCATTCCTTTTGGCTCCCTTCAGGTTCCACACCCTGTGCAAACAGGACAGGTGCCAAGCTCACCTTCCGGACACTGGGGAGCACGTAAGGCTTCCCATTATCATCTCGGTAAGCACCAACCCCCAGGTTCATCTTCTTGCTGTTGGTATCTCTCTTGAAGGCTTCAGTAACTCCCAGGATGGGATCTGGGGGTCCCATTTCTACATGGGCCCACCAGGAGCTGAAATGAGAAATATTTTATGTCAGCCACATGAGCTAGATTCCTATGGCCAGATATGTCTCCAATCTGCCAAAGATCCATTTTGGCACATGTGTTACACAGAGGTTACAGAAACAGGGACCAGTCATCCAATAGCATAAAAGCCTTTAGAGACCAGAGATCAGTATCTTCAACACAGATATGACAAGGTGCAGAAAGGGAGCACCCAGGTTATTTTGGATAGGATAAGGTTTACACACAGGTTTAAAAGAAAAATTTCCGGCTGGGCGTTGGTGGCACACGCCTTTAATCCCAGCACTTGGGAGGCAGAGGCAGGCGGATCTCTGTGAGTTTGAGGCCAGCCTGGTCTCCAAAGTGAGTTCCAGGAAAGGTGCAAAGCTACACAGAGAAACTCTGTGAAAAACAAACAAACAAAAACAAAAACAAAAAAAGAAAAATTTCCTTCAACCGATTAACGAATAACGAAATCATGAAATTTGCAGGTAAATGGGCGGAACTAAGAAAAATATTATAAGTGGGGTAACCCAGACCCAGAGAGACAAATGTGGCCTGTTCTCTCATCTGTGACTCCTAGCTCGGAATCTTTAGATGGAAGTATGCAACCTGGAGTTGCCACATAAAACAGGGAAGATAAAAGGGACCATGTGGGTGAAGGAGAACAGATACTCTAGAGAGGGGGATGGGACACAGGTGCCATGAAGGGGGAAATGGGAAAAAATGGGGACTTAACTGGGAAGTGGAGATGGAAGAGGGATAAGTAACATTAAGAATGTTTGAATATTTTACGTACACACACACACACACACACACACAGAATGAATCTATGCTACTTGGGCGACAATGTTCCCCAAGAGAATCAGACTAGCCAAGAGCATTACACTAGCCAACAAAAGTCCCAGTGCCAGGCATGGGAAACCTTCCTTCAGGCTGTTGGTCAAGGGAGTCTAAGAGACTCTCAAAATAATATGGCTATTGCTGTCGTTCTTGATTGCTTCCCAGAAATTGAAGGGAAGGCCCTATTGCTGGAAATACCACATGTCAGGCATATGGCTTGGAGAAATCGGGCTGGAACTGATCTGGAAGCCTCCTCCTGTGGACTAGCTCTCATAATGCTAGGCAAGCTGTCAAGGGACAGGAGCAGTCCTACAGTAGCCCTACCCAGCTGTAAAACCTACAAACCACAACAATGACCACCATGGCAGGGTAGCTCCACAGATGCAATCCTGGCACTGTATCCTGGAGGCAATCAACAGCGGTCCAGTTGGACTGAAGGTCCACACCACAGGAGGGAATTTGTGCCTGGTACTGTAAGTCCAGCCTATTATCTGTGCCGTGTAAGATCAAGGACCCTAGAGAACTTATTACCGTCACTTTCCTAAATCAGTACACTTTTTAACTGAGTTCTAAATCTTTACCCTTATGCCCACAGCTAAGTGGCTTATGCTTTCCTCATTAGGCTTGAAGTCAGCAAGCTCCAACATTCCTTCAGTCTGCACCCTCCCGAGAACTAGGGTTCCAGGTGTGTGCAGGATGGCCAGCTGGGTCGGTGCTGGGATCAGAATTCCTCCCTAATGATTGCGAAGCATGTCCTCTTAACCCTGGACTGTCTCTTCAGCCCGACTCCTCCTTATTTTGGAGACAAGGTTTCTTACCAGAGCTGGAGCTCGCCATTTTGGCTCGACTGGCTGGCTAGTGACCCCCAGGTTCTACGTGTCTCCGCACACATCCCACAGTTACACACATCTACCACTGTGTCCAGCCTTTACATGGGCGTTGGCAATCTGCACTCAGATCCTCGTGCCTGCCTGGCAAGGACCTCACCCACTGAACCACTTCCTCAGCCTCTTCAACAGTCATCCACCGATGCCCACCGGTCACCTGAACCAGGTGACTCCACTGCTAGAGCAGTGCCCCTCATCTTCCCCTGTTTCCTGGTAAATCACAGGCTGCAACATTCAGTACCCACTTCTCAGCTTTCTTATATAGCCTCTTTTGATTTTATTTAGTTCACATGTGGCCAGCAGGCTAGTGGCCACAATCAATGTCTGGGTTGGTTTTAGGTGCTAAGTATCCTACAGAGTTCTACAGAAGGATTGGCAGAAGTTTACTGTTTATTAGGTAAGAGTTGACAATCTCTCTCATGTGCGTGCGTGTGTGTACACACACACACACACACACACACAGAATGAACAACCGCACCACCATGTCTGGCGTAGGTAGTCGCTGGGATTTGCGCATGCCGGGCAAGCACTCCTCCGGCTGAGCTGCACACCTAGCTCCCTGGTTTCTTTTCAAACCTTCGGTTCAGGGACTTCTGTGAATCTGGAGCTTATACTAGGATTTCTGCAGCTTAAAAACGAGAAAAACAAACCTCACCATGTGTCAATAATGTGGAAAGACTAAGGACCTAACTGACATGTTTTCCACCTCTCGACAGTACTGATGGACTAGATTACAAAATCCTCAAATAAAAGGCTTTTGTTAGACTTCTCAGTACTTAGAGCAATCAATTCATACATTTCTGGGCAAATGAGAAACCACATCTCTATACTCTGAATGGACTATTTTACAATTTGTTTTTCAGCTTGTTTCATCCTCAACCAGTGTTAAGTTTAGGAAAAACAAAGGCTGCATTAGATAAATACTTAACACAAGTGAAAGGCATAGCTGTCTTGAATAAAAATTAAATTACTGTTACCTACCAAAGACTTAGTTACATAAACTCAAATTCCTAAAATTTTTCTAAGTTCATTTAAAAAAATCAGTGGGGTGGGGACATGGGAAGAGGGAAAGTTGGAGAGAGAAATTCAGTGTACCCATGCATGAGATTCTCAAGAAATTAAAAGAAAAACAGTAATGAAAATTAGTAAAAAATCAAATTTATATGAAATGGGATGAATTATTATTTGGGAAAACTTTAATTTCAATAGTAATTATTTATTCCTAATTTCATTAATATATTTTATTTTTGAATTATTTGCTAGTGAAGGGTTCCACTGCTGAGCCATACCCTAGTCTAGATTTTATTTTTTATATGTTTAGACTTAGAGGAGTCGAACAGGTCCTATTTCTTACACGCCCTGCTCCCGACTGCTAGCACCAGGAGTTACTATGGCATATACAGTTACAGAGCCCTAGGACACCCGGCCTATTTCCCTAGTTTAGTTTTTGCTTGTTTCTCTTCACTACTTTCTCTAAGGCACCACACCACACTTGGTTCTCTATCTCCTTAGGCTTCTCTTGGCTGTGAGCTTTCCTTCCCTTGTCTGATGACTTGGATGCTTTTGGTGAACTCTAGCCAAGTACATGCCACTGGCCCCTGCTGTAGAATCTTGCTTTAACTAGGCAAAGGTGTGTTACGTTTGTTTCTGCTGCAGAATATTACTTTAACTGTGTAAAGGTGTGTTACTTTTGTTTATGCTGCATTTGTTTAATTATGTAAAGATGTGTTACATTTGTTTCACCTTGCCTGACTAAAGCACCTGATTGGCCTAATAAAACGCTGAACAGCCAACAGCTAGGCAGAGAAAGGATAGGCGGGGCTGCCAGACAGAGAGACTAAATAGGAGGAGAAATCTAGGCTCCAGAGAGAAAAAAAAATGAGAGCAGAGGAAGAGGAGAGAACGAGGGAGATGCCGGGGCCAGCCTGCAGACACGAGAAGCAGTGAAAGTAAGATATACGGAAGGAAAGAAAGGTAAAAAGCCCCCTAAGTTAAAAGAGCTGGCCAGAAAAAAGCTAAGGCTGCATTCAAAACTAATAATTCTCCGTGTCATGATTTGGGAGCTGGCTGGTGGCCCAAAGGAAGCAGCATGGCACGTGCCCCTTTTGAGGCTTTCACACGAACAGGTTTTAAGAACAACAAATATATTTCATTATATGTCATTGAAGACCATTTCTAATAACCTTTACATGCTCAATGTGTTAATGGACTGGTTACGTGGTGGCTACATGGGTATTTCTGTGACTGGGCGGACACTGATTTCTAAATATATTTTAAAGTTTATATACTTCTGCCTCTTTTGACATGTTCTAGGGAGAGCAGAGCTGTGGTCATGGTATAGGCACGCTTTCTCCTGCCACTCTAACGGGATAAAGGGCATGTGTGCTGAACTCTGTCAAGAGGGGGACTCATCCCTGGACACAGAAGTTAAACGATGATTAACAAGTGGTCCAGACCATATTGCACCACAAGATATACAACTGGTTTTGTTTCACAAGGGAGAAAAAAGTTGAGTTTGTCCTGAACTTCTTACCTTCCAGATTCCTTTTAAAACTTTGAGGAATCCAAAGAACTTTTGTGCATTTTTCTCCCTCACCTGAGATTTAGTTACACAAACATCACAAGACGATGGTAGCCTCATGTAGATGGCAGTCCCGGAGTCAGCCGGTCTTAGCCTTCTCCTCACACGGGGACACAGAGAGGCCTGAGACCCTTACTTGGCTGGAATCATAGTGCAGGTGCAGCTTCAGCCTCTGGCTGGAAGAGTCAGTCCACTTGGTACTGTGGGCTATGTGCTCTCTTCTGTCCCTCTCACCATGTAGGCCAGGGTGGCCTGGAACTCTTAGGCCACTTGCCCACTATTCCAACTGCTGGGATTACTGTGTCTGGCTATAAACACAGTTCCTGAGCTTGCAGTGGGTGGTGTAGGCCAGTTGACTGGCTAGCTGAAGCTCCTCAAAAAGCTCCTGTTTATGTGGGCTGGAACTATTACTATTTACTGCACTGGAAACTAAAACTGAGAAATTTGTAAGCTATTAATCATTTGAAAACAGGAAACATAGAAACCATGTGCAGCCCAAGGTGGTGGCGCACACCTTTAATCCCAGCACATGCAGAGGCAGAGGCAGGTGGATCTCTGCGAGTTTGAGGCCAGCCTGGTCTACAGAGTTCCAGGACAGTCAAAGCTACATAAAGAAACCCCGTCTTCAAGAACCAAAAACCAAGAAAGGAAGGAAGAAAGAAAGAAACTTATGTACATTACCATAAATAACACCGAATATTGCTATGAAAAGTTTTGACCTGCCAGGTGTGCATGTTTATAACTCCAGCATGTGATAATATCTGTGTGTTTCAAATATGAAAGGATGTATGAGGACAAACTTGGATGATGAATCTTGTTTCAATCTCTTTCCTTCCATCTTTTTGGTTTTATAACCTATGACAGCAAAGTTTTCATCTCCAATGACTATCTTTACATTTTTGAAAGTAGTAATGTGGGCCTAGTTAACTGGAGAGGTAAACCTTCACTGCATCTTCAGAAGAACCACAGAGATACGGTATGGGACATTCCTTACGCCCCTGGCAGACAGCTTTCAGAGCTGTCTCCTTCGTGGCAAAGGTCCACATCTCCAAGGGCTCCAGGGTGAGAGTGCATTTGTCAGCGTTGAGGGTGTGGCCTCATGTTGTCACCTTGCTGTCTTCAGAGTAGCCTTTCTCCTTCCTAACACTCTTCTGGGCAGGAGCCATCCTGCCAGGCCCAGGATGGAAAGCAAGTATCCAAGAGAATGTGGGAGAAGCCAAGCTGTGGTGCTATCATGTATCAAGTTTTTTCAGTCTGGATGGGCCAGTTGCCCTGGTGTAGTGATTGTGTGTGTGTATGTATGTGTGTGAGCATGTGTGCACATGTGTGTTTAAGACAGTGTCTTACTATGTTGACTGGCCTGGAACTCACTCTGTAGACCAGGCTGGCCTCAAACTCAGAGATCTGCTTGCCTCTGAGTGCTGGGATTAAAGGTGTGGGCCACCAGGCCTGGCTATATAAACAAAATCTTTAAAGCAGTGGTTCTCAACTTCCTAATGCTGAGACTCTTTTAATATAGTTGCTCATGTTGTGGTGGCCCCCAACCACAAAATTATTTTGTTGCTACTTTGTAACTGTAATTTTGCTACTGTTATGAACAGTAGTACAAATATCTGATATGGGACCCCCAGAGGGGTCTTGGCCCACAGGTTAAGAACCACGGCTTTAAGGTGTCCTAAACTGACGATTATAAACTCGCTGTGTGCTAATGTGCTAGGAGCTAGGACTGTAAAGAGTAAAAACATTAATCCATTCCAACCAGATTAGCTGTGGGGTGACCATCAGGGAGGCCCCAACAGGGCAACCTGGCTGTGATTCACAGTGACGATTTAGGTCCAGGGAACTGAGTATGTTTTGGAGAAAACCCAGATAAAGTCGACCAAACTCCCTGAAGGAAAGTAGAGGGTTAAGGGGGCTTCCGGGAGGAAGGGACCTATGAGCTGAGTGCTAAGGGTGAGAGGGGCCGGAGGAAAAGTGCATGCCACACAGGCTGAAGAGTAAGGTGGAGGGGGTGGAAGTTAGGTAGAAAACGGAAGTTAGGAAGGCAGACCCCAAGTGACTTGGGAAGTGCTCAAGTTCTTTCTGTAATCATTCTATGTCTCAGCCAAAAGCTTCTTTGGGCCACAGTGAATCATTCACTAGGATTTCCTTCCCAGGAATGTCCCACGGAACCTGCAGCCAGTTAGTACTCACCGGCCAGCCTCACTCTCCATGAGTAATGCTGGGTGGCAGGCTCAGCACGGCCGGGTAAGGCTCCCAACAGGAGAACCTCAGCCTCCATAGCTGGGCTCGGTGGGCTCGTAACTGTTCTTAAGAGCAGAGTTTTACTTCTTCCAATAGTCTCTTTTAACAGCCTGCCCTGGGTAAACCGCAGAGACTCAAACAGCTTACCACTTAAGAACTGAGTAGAGGCAAGAGAAGTGAGTCCACATCTCATCTGCTAAATGGGTGTAATCCTATCTACCTCACAGGGTTGGTAGAAGAATGAAAACACCCAGAAGAGCCGGGCGGAGTGAGGACCTGATGCTAACTGGCATTAGTTTCTATGTCACTACTATACTGTCATTTGTCACCGTTCTGCCGCTGGTACAGAGCCCTGCAAGCCCAATATGTAGTGAATCCAAACAGTATACAGCCATAGGAACTTATGGCCAAATGCATGTCTTTCTGGTTTTAAAATTATTACTATTATTTTACACTCTCAGGTGACATTATTTTTTCCCATCCTTAGCTCTAGGCCAGGAATAAAAAACTTAGTTCCTTTCCTCTTTTTAACTATTGCTGTACGCTGTGAGGAAGAAATACAAACTTTGAAACAACTCAGATAGGTTTTGGTTGTTTCTCTTCTCCAGTTCAGACAGAAGCCATGCAGCCACCTGCCTATCGACATCACTGTCATTAACTGCTGAGTGAAATGAATACTTTGAATGTCAAGGACGTTCAAATGTCCAGAGAGCAACTTTCATTTTTAAAAAAGGCCCTTAAACAATGACAGAGTTGCCCCTAACCACAAGGACAGACATATTGTTGTTTAACAGTGTGAACAACACTTACATAAAATATGTAGCATATACATTTTTCTCTAGAAGGCTCAGCCATGAATATTCTTGCATACCTCTTAAAAAGAATCTCCAAACAATTTCAAAACACTGAATTTTAGACATTCTAAGCACAGGAGCAGTAATCCTTTGATTAGTTATGAGTGATTAAGTTCCAGGCTCTCTATGTCCCTCATTATCCCACGCCTTAAACTGAAGATTACAGACATGAGAGAACTCTCCTATTTGTACAGTAATGGCATTAGACGAAAACAAGAGTGCTCTGGGGGTAAACTGATAACCTATGGCCTACAGAGTGATTCCTACCCATGCCCTTTGGACAGAAGTGCAGGGCCACACAAACATTGAGCAACAGTGACCACCCAACCAAAAGATGCTAGGTACAAAGTATTCAGATAAGCACGTCCAGCTCAAACGCGTTGTATTTCCCAAGGCTTAAACAGCTTTGACAAGCTTCCCCTTAGCCATATTTATTTACAGTCTCACACTATAGCGCAGGTTGGCCTGGAACTCTCTTTGTGTAGCCCAGGAGAATGGTCTTGAATTCAGGGTACTTCTCCTGTCTCAGCCCCCTAACATTCTGGTTTTGGTACATATTTTGCAGCACTATGGTTCCCTTTATGTGAAGATTTTGATCTAAAAATGCAAAACATGAAAATGCTGCATTTGTTTAAAAATGAAGGCTTGGAATAAAAATGTTCAAAGTGAAAGGCACTCCAGGCATATGTCTCAGTGGCAGAGTGCTTGCCTAGTATGCAGAGGCTCTGGGTTCTATCCCCACTGGGGGATGGGAGAAGGAAGCTGAGTGGAGTAACACTGGGAAGGTACAGGCAAGATCACTGCAGCATGTTCCAGGCCAGCCTGGTGTACATAGTAAGTTTCAGGCTAGCCAGGGCTACATCGTAACTCCATCAGTAACAACAAACACGGACAAACAAAAACCAGACACTGATATAAGTGCTTAGATACAACTCTGAACAAAGTTGCCAAGGTCTCTGCTTTCCCGTACCTTAAATTCTACCTGGGAAAAGACAGACAAGGGACATCCATCAGGCTCTCACACCAAAAGAATCACTACACTGTCATACCCAAAGGGAACCTCCCCAGGCAGTTTAAATAAAGCTCAGGCCTTTCAGTTATATACATAAGACAAGGACTATTTTAAGGTTAAGATAATGGGAAAGAAGATTTTCTCCTGTCCACAGAAGCACTCCTTTTTGTTCTCCAAATTTGCAGCATAAATAACTTCTCTAATTCTTCTCATCAGGGGGCTAGGCTTAAAAGGGCACACATTGGCAATGAACCAAAAATGGGCTCTGGACAGGACAGACTGTTCTGCTGGCTTGAAGACTACCTGAACACGTTCAAAGGAAAGGCCAAGGCAAGGATAAAAGGTTAAGCAGGCATTGCTCCTAGTTAGTACGTGCTCCAGGTAAGTTTCTGCAGTACTCAAGGAGAGTGCCTCAAATCTGCTTTCTTGGGTGAAAGGTTTCTCTTGGCTCAGGGAAGAATTAGGAGTTACGAGCTCCATTTAGGCCCTCAACTTTCTCTCAGCACATCTCAGTTCAAGATGACACATTCGTCATTTTTTTTTTTTTTTCTTTTAAGCGAACTCACTCCTCTCTGTCTTGCTCACAGCTGCATCTCCAGCAACTGGTCCAGTGCCTGGCTTGGAGAAACTGGGTTACGAAATATTTAAGGGACGAAAGGGCCGACTGAGATGGAGAGAAAGATTAATGGCTTCCAGTCAGTCAGCCGAATCTCCCAAGGGCTTAAAACAAAGAAAGTGCTCAGCTCCTTCCCATCCAAAAGCCAAATATGTCTGACACGGAGGGAAGGATGCACTACGCCAAGGTCACAGATGCAGGAAGAAACGCTAAGTCTCGGCACCCGGAGAACCTCGCTCCATATGGCCACATTTCCCTCGGATACACACGCAGCCGTCAGCTTCCACGCAGCACGGTCAGATATTGCCCTCTGGACCCCGACAGGTGGGCCAGCTGCCCCAGAGGGTAGCTGGTCAAGGGCATGCGCGCCCCCCAGCGCCACAGCCAATCGGTGACACGCAGCTCCGGCACCATGGCCAATCGGCGAGAGGCTGGCCCAGCGCCGCCGCCCACGTGCTCACTCCTTGCCCCGCACCCCACCGCGCGGAGTCAGCATCTTGGACCCCCATCACCCGCTAGAATGGGGATCCGGGTGCAGCGGAGAGCCACAATTCCCATCCCCGGGGACTGCGCTGGCTCGAAGTCCAGCGATGCGGGGGAGGGAGGGATGAGGGGTCCTGAGGGGTCACCGCAAGGCGCGGACCATCAGCCCTCAGTCCCGGGGCAGGGACCCCTTGGGAACACGGGAGAGTGAGGGTGCGTGCGTGTGCTAGCACGCGGGGCCCGGTGCAGGTCTCGCAGCGTCCACAGCTCGGCTGGGCAGGGGCAGGCCCGTGGTCCCGCTCCATCTCAGTATCCCTCGGCTCACCTGGCTCTGGCAGAGGCTGCAGCCGCAAGGCCTGGGTGAAAGGCGGCAGCCACCCCGGAGAGGACGCGGCTAGAGTGCAGCAGGGCCATGGTGGGCGGCACGGCGGCAGTGGACAGAGGCAGAGCCGGGAGCACGGGAAGCGTCCGCAGGATCCGAGGCGCGGGCTGCTAAAAGGTGAAGACACTGACTTCCCTGGGCGTGGCTAGAGCGGCGGGAGCGAGCCTTGTCACAGCGGCCCCTGGCGGTCCGGGGCAGAACGAGGACGCCTCCGTGGAGGTCATGGAAACCTGCAAGGACGCCGCCAATTACCGTCTATGAACCTGCGAAGCTTGCAGAGTGTGAGGATGCGCAGAATGAGGCGCTCAGCGCTCTGTGTCCAGTTAATCATCCGGTATGTCAGAGGATGCTGCTAGTGTGCCAGTTTGAAAGGTGGGAAGTAATCTGACGCCAAGGAAGTATTTTTTTCCCCAATGCCGCACAGACTTTAAAACACAATGTAGCCTTTCTTTCAACACTTTACCCACCAGCCGGACTTCCCTTAAGTACACGTCTCTCTCAATGTCCGGAATGCTTCCATGTCCCTGTAACAGAGAGGACAGCAGGTGTATTTTGTGGGGCAGTTGTGAGGATTAATGGAGATTAGCCGATTATGCCTAAAAACAGGGCCTGATTAGTAAATTCAAAATAGCCTATGACCAAACTGTTGCACATCAAATCTTAATAATTATGTTTGGAAGAAATGAATAAAGGGTAGGGGAATGAATTTGAGACAAGCAAGTTGACCAAGTCCATTCTGAACATAGGATATTTCCCAGGCACTCTCTTAGAAATCTGTATAGAATTGAACCACTTGTCAATCTAATGTATCCTCTGTCACTCTAGCTGCCTGTGTGATTGTTATCAAGTTTGGGGCCGCAGCATGTGCTGCAAAACGGGCCCAGCCACCCATCGTCAATAAAAAAATTTAAAAAGTCAAATAGCCGGGCGGTGGTTGCGCACGCCTTTAATCCCAGCACTTGGGAGGCAGAGGCAGGCGGATCCCTGTGAGTTCGAGGCCAGCCTGGTCTCCAAAGCGAGTTCCAGGAAAGGCGTGAAGCTACGCAGAGAAACCCTGTCGCGAAAAACCAAAAAAAAAAAAAAAAAAAAAAAAAAAGTCAAATGGGGGGAAAAAAGATTTACTCAATGTGACCACATTGGAAGCTGGACAAAGCACCAGCGAACCTCCTTTCCCGAGTCTGTCTTCAGGGTTCTGGAGAGTAAAATTTAAATAGGGGGGTCAAGGGTTTCCAGTCTAAGTGTGGTTCTGCCTGCCGTTGACCCACCCTTAAGGTGGTTTGAGAAGTTGTTAGAACTGTGGAATCTTGCAGGACATGGTGGCACATGCGCCTTTAGTCCCAGCATTTGGGAGACAGGCAGGCAGATCTCTGTGAGTTTGAGGCTAGCTGGGGCTACACAGAGAAACTCTGTCTCAAATAAAACAAAGAAGTAGAAAAGAACTATGTGAAATCTCTTTCTGGGAGACAAGTTGTCCCTCTGGCGAGGCCTTTTCCTTCTTTCAGTATGAGATTCCTGGAGAAATTCCCATTTCTTTGGATTCTGTTGTCTCAACAGTCAAGAGAGACACGGTGTCTTTAGGATGCCTTCACTTCTGCCAGGCCTGTTGCATGATGAAGTCCAAATCCCTACATGGAGTCACATGGTAGGAGGCCCTTCTGGTCTAGCCCTAGCTTACTGTCTCAGTCCTATGGTGTCTCACTGACAGTGGCCTGTGTTCCTATATGCAGTGAGTTGAGATTCCTGCACTACTTAGTGTATATGGTTTTTTACCCTCTGGTGCAATAACATTATCATTCTATGACTATCTTGGAATAGGGATAGTGTGCTGGGTACCCAAACCTAGACATATCTGGGAAGAGGGAATCTTAATTGAGAAAATGCCACCATTAGATTGGCCTGTAGACAAGTCTGTGGGGTACCTTCTTGATTGATGACTGGTGTGGGAGGGCCCAGCCCACTATGGGAAATGCCACCCCGAGCAGATGGTTCTGGGGTGTATAAGAAAACAAACTGAGCAAGACAGGAGGAACAGGCCAGCAAACAGCACTCTTGTGAGGGCTTGGCTTCAGTTCCTGCCACCAAGTTCCTATCCTGGCTTCCTGTCATGGTAGACTGTGATTGGGACATGTAACCCAAAATAAATCCTCCTCCTTCCAAGTTGTTTTTGGTTGTGGTGTTTTATCACAGCAATAGAAACCCTTACCAAAACAGACAGCTTTGGTCCAGTTGCCGTGGCAACTAAAGAAACCCACCAACCTGGCAATAGAAGGAAGCAGTTAACACTACATAGCTGTGATGGCTGTCCTCACTGTCAGCTTGACTGCATCTAGAGTGAACTAAAACCCAAATGGCTGGGCACGCCTCTGGGAGATTTTTTTTCTTAAATCATTTGAAGTGTGAAGACCCACTCCTCATCTGGATCTTTGAAGTGGGAAGATCCACCTTTTATCTGGGCCATACTTTCTTCTGGCAGCCTATAGAAAGGACACGGGAGAGGGAAGCTTGCTCTCTGCCTGCTTGCTTGCTCTCACTCTTGCTAGTGAGTCCATCCCTTCCCTGGCATTAGGGACTATTTCTTTGGGAAATACTCCAATGTATACTGAAGACCAGCTGAGATAGCCCCCCTCATGAACTAAACAACTACTAGGACCTTCTGGATTCTTGGGCCTTCCGTTCATAGGCAGCCTGTGTTGGATTAGCTGGACTACAGCCTGTAAGCCATTCTAATAAATCCCCTTTCTATGACTTCCCTGGGCGTGGCTAGAGTGGCCCAGCAGCAGTGAGCATATATGAATATATGTATATTCACTCTATAAGTACTGTTCCTCTAGAGAACCCTGACTAATACAACAGAAGAAGATGGACTGGGGAAGGAGGGCCACTGACTCTTCACATGGGATTCTGACCTTACTTCTCAGCCTTCAGCTGGTATCTGAGAAGATGCTAGCAGTATATGGAAGGTAGAAAGTTAACTAAAAGTGGGACCCCATGATACACTTTCTCTGAGATTGACATCTGTAATGGGCTAGGACTTTGCAGCTGCTTTGGGGTCACCTGCACACCTGCAAGTAACCACTTACCCATGCTCCTGTAAGTCAATAAACTCACTTGTTCACCAAGATGGACTTTGGTGGGATCATTCCTTTGGTCTGTTGGTGTCCTGTTTGCAGTGAATAGACATTTATCAACATCATCCCAGAAGAAGTTAACACAGCAGCTACTCTGTTAGTTCACTTGGGCTGCTGTGACAAATCCCCAGCAATCCAATACTTTAAAACAATAGAAGTTTGGGGCTGGAGAGATGACTCAATGGTTAAGAGCTCTTATTGCTCTTGCAGACCTGGGTTCGGTGCCTAGACTCACAAGGCAACTCACAACTGTCTGTAACATCAGTTCCAGGGAACCCAGTCTTTTGACCTTTGCAGGCTTATGAACTTTAGGAGCTCCTCCCTTTCACACACACACACACACACACACACACACACACACACACACACACACACAGAAATTTCCCCTCTCCCAGTTCTGGAGGGTGGAAATCCAAAATAAAGGTGTTGTTAGGTCCCTGTCCCCTGTTGGGGAGATGGGATTCTTCCCTCCTAGCTTCTGACATTTTTGCAGATCCTTGGCTTTCCTTTCTTTACAGATTTACCACTGTGGTCTCTGCCTCTGTCATCACGATGGCGTTTTCCTCTCTTCAGTATGACACCAGTATGTGTCTTCAGTTTGACACTAAGTGTGATGCCCACATGTAATATCAGTACTTGGAAGGCTGAGGCAGGAGGATTAGGTTTTGTAAATGGAGTACTTGAATTGTGTTACCTGTAACTATCAATGCCAATAGACAAATACAGGAGTCTTTAACGTGTGCTTTGCTCAGTAACAATCTGGGAGGATAGTGTTAATCCCACTGAATGAGAGAGTAAAGACCATCACCCAAATTAGCCAATTTATGGCACGTTTTGTTATATATGCACAATATAGCTGGCCCAGTGACTGCCTCTCCCTAAACGGGACTTGAGAAGTCAGCTTTGAACACAGGAGAAAGTACAAGACTAGGAAGTTTCTAAGAGGTTTTGGTTATGTAGGGACTTGTCAGAACATTTCAAAAAATTTGTGTTTTTTGAGACAGGGTTTCTCTGTGTAGCTTTGTGCCTTTCCTGGATCTTGCTCTGTAGACCAGGCTGGCCTCGAACTCACAAAGATCCGCCTGCCTCTGCCTCCCGAGTGCTGGGATTAAAGGCGTGCACCACCACCACCACCACCACCACCACCACCACCACCACCACCACCACCACCTGGCCTCAAAATTTTTCACAGAACATCTTATCAGGGCGGAGGTCAGGGGATAGGGTGGGGAACATGTCAGATTCCAGAAAATGGGTCAAGACACAGTCAAGCCTAAGTTTTACTGAAAGCAGGAATGAACTTATTTTGACCTTGTAACAAAATGGCTTCTAATCTTAAAATGGAGTCAGACTGGTTTATCAGTAGAAAATTACTTCCTCAACTCTGACATTTCTCTCATCTCCAGCTAACATACTTTACAGAGAGTGGGAACAAAGACAGCTGGGCATTCCAAAGGTCAGTCTTGTCTTTGAGATTTGGGTGTTTATCTTTTGTCCTTATTGCCTCCTGTCTCATTATTCTGTCTGTGGGCCAAGGTCCCCATGCTCCCAATGCTGAACAGACATACTGATAGCAGCATGCATATTTAGACGAGTCTCTAAAATATGAAATGCAAATGTGCCTCCATAGTACGTGATACCAGCTTGCGGCTACCCAGCTTTCTTCTCTAATATCAATTTGAGGCCAACATATGCTATGTAGAATCCTGTCTCAAAAAATATCCATACTTGTTATTTTTGGGGGGCAGGGGGTTGGGTATTTGTGATGTTGGCCTAGTGTGGCATTTGTGATTCACAAGGCCCTCAGGAATTTAAATCTGTCCAGCTCTACACACACACACACACACACACACACACACACACACACACACACACACACGGGGCAGGGGCAGGGGGAGGAGGATTGAGAGAGAGAGATTGAGATTGTTCTAAAGTGTGGCCATCATTTGGGGCCCAAGACAACTACAGTCATCACTGGGCACACACCGGCTGCCATTTCAGAGTTGGGAGGAGGCTGAGGGATCAAGCTCGGAGAGCAAGGCAGGAGCACACGAGGCAGGGAGGGCTCAGAGCCTCCTGTGTAAATTAGGGTTCCTTCATGAGAGGCCTTTGAGCTGGACTGGACTGTGCCAGAGGCTGTGGGGCAGGTGGAGGCCTGACAACCCCAAAGCTTGGCCCTGGGTTCGGTCCTCAGCTCTGTGAAAAAAAAAAATCTTAAACAAAACAAAACAAAACAAAACCTGTGGGAGTCAGTTCTCACATTGCGCTATATGGGTCCAGGGATCGAACTCAGGTGGTCACGCTCAGTGGAAATGCCTTTACTGGCTAATTCAGGAAGGCCAGAAAATGTTTATGTACTTCTGAAAATAATAAAATGTCTTGCTTTAAAAAAAAAAAAAAGGTTATATTCTCGAAGTTCCAAGCAATTACAAAACACCTCTGCTGTCCTTTTCTTTAATTGGTGCTGCCTTTTAAGCCGTCTGAATCAGCGACTGCATTCCACCGCTCCCAGCAGCTGTTAGGCCGGAAGGGCCTTAGCTGGAGGGAATTCTGTTCCCTCAGGCTCCAACTCTTTTAAAGCTAGGAAGGGACCTTAACTAAACCTCTGTCCCTCTAAAGAACTCAAGAGTCAAAGGTTAAGGTGGAATTCTGCTCTTCAGAGAGGCTGAATAGCAAGTAGCTCACTTCCTTTCTTTGTTCGCATCCTCCAAAAAGCCCCCATGCTTCACCTTGCCCCCACTTCAAAGCCCTTCTCCACCTGGCTCCTACCACTTGTTGCTGACTCAGCCTCCTGACTGAAGGCTGGCCTTGAACTCGAGAGATCCCCTGCCTCTGCCTCCCAAGGGCTGGGATTAAAGGCGTAGCCACCACGGCCTGGCTCCTGGCTCTTTACTTGGATTCATGAATCTTGCTTTGCAAGTTTTGCTTCAGATCTGTCACTCGGCACCTGTAGGTTCTTTGGGCTATTTCCTGTCCTTGTATTCTCTGGAGCGTCAGCAGCCACAATCTGCTTCTTTGTGTTCTGCGGTATAGAGAAAACACTTGAGTTTGTTTGAAGTATCATATAGCCCAGGCTGGCGTCAAACTTACTGTGTAGTAGACCTTGAACTTCTGATCTTCCTGTCTCTTACCTGCGTGCTAGGATTGCAGACATGAACCAGCATGCCTAGTAAACGCCACGCTGGGGAGGGAACCCAGGGTTTCCTGCAGGCTGAACAAGCCCTCTACCAACTGTGCTATTCGCCACTTCCACCCCAGAGGTCTATCAGCTTCTTTTTGTTCGTCCTAGATTCACCTCTGAGCAAAAGCCACGTATGGGAGCAAAGAGTGCCGGGAATCTAATCCAGGTCCTCTGGAAGAGCAGCCAGTGCCCCTCACTGCTCAGCCACCTCTCCAGCTCCCAGGACCTTGTTCTGAGTCTTTTTTAATAAGACCACGACAGCCTCTGGACTAGGCAGTCTGAGTGACGTTTGGGTTCAGGTGTTAATGGTACCAGGCTCTGGCACTTAGAACATACAGACCCCTGTACTGTCTTCTGCTGGGTCTGGCCCCCAAAAATCCCTCTCACCCTTCCCGGCTGGCTCCAGAATGAGTTCAGGAAAGGCTGCTCAGGGATCTGGGTTGCTATGCATGTGTGGTGGTGGGTGTTTAGTAGTGAGGGGTCATGTAGAGAGAATTTCTTCCTTTAGCAGGCTCACATTTGTGTGTGTGTGTGTGTGTGTGTGTGTGTGTGTGTGTGTGTGTGTGTTGTCCCAAAACAGCTTGACCACACAGCTGCCATGACAGGCTTAAAGCCCCAGACACAGCTTCTGGCAGACAACACCTGGATCCAGCAAGAGCCATAAGCTGACCCCACCCAGTGGGGTCTGCATCTAAGAGGAAATACCTGACATTCCAAACATTCCCTATACCCCTAGACAAATGTCAATCAGGGTCCTGAACCCTGGAAATCACCTCACCCCGACCTCTGCTATGATTAAAAAAAAACCCACCCCATCTGAGCTCAGGGCTTACTGCTGCATGGGACAGAGAGACCAAGCCCTGGAGCTTGAAAATAATAAAGGCTCTTTGCTTTAACATATGGGATTCCATCTCCGTGGTGGTCTTTTGGGGGTCCCTGAGATCTGGGCATAACAACCTTTATTATCATTTGTTGTCTCTGTCTCTGTCTCTGTCTCTGTCTCTCTGTCTCTGTGTGTGTGTGTGTGTGTGTGTGTGTGTGTGTGTGTGTGTGTGTGTGTTGTGTGTAGGCCAGAATGATGTCTTCCTCAGTCTCTGGTCTACTTTATTTTTGGGGACAGAGTCTCTCATGAACCTGGAGCTCACTGATTGGCTAGACTGGCCAGTGAACTCTGGGGATCTGCCTGCCGCTGCCTCCCCAGTGCTGGGGTTACAGTGGGGTTGCTGTGCTCAGCCTGTTATGTGATCTGGGGGATCTGAACTCAGGTCCTCACACTACAGCAAATGTTTCATCCCCGGAGCCATCCTCCCAGCCTCATTTATATTTGAACATTTCTCTTGACCATGGCTGGAAATTCTGGTGAAGTTACTAAAGATTCCTGGAACCACATTGCTGGTTTACCAGGAGCAACACAAAATTCTGTTGGCCAAGAAATGACTCCTTAGAGCCCAGAGCTGATCTCTCTGAGCTGCCCAGTTGAGATTGGAGAGTCTAGGACCTCAGAGCTCATTTAGTACGTGATTTCTCATGCTATAAAGTACACTGGATTTGCTTAGGAAGCTGGATATGATGCAATCCGATTCAGCAGGCCTGGGTGTGGACTGGGTTCCTGGAATTTACATTCTATCAAGCCACCAGGTGAGCCCATTGTTGCTGACTAGTGGACCTCATTTTGAGTGGCATATACCTAGTTCATGGCCAGTGTGGTCTGAATAAAAATTGCCCCAATAGGCTCATAAGGAGTAGCACTATTAGGAGGTGTGGCCTTCCTGGATGAAGTGTGTCACTTGGGGTGGGCTTTGAGGTTTCAAGTGCTCAAGTCATGCCCAGTGACTCTCTCTCCCTGTGCCTGCTGATCCAGATGTAGAACTCTTGGCTACCTCTCCAGAACTATGTCTGTCTGTGTGCTGTCATGCTTTCTGCCATGATGATAATGGACTAAACCTCTAAACCTGTAAGCCAGTCCCAATGAAATGTTTTCTTTTGTTAGGAGTTGCTGTGGATGGGGGGCAGGGGCAAGAGAGATGGCCAGGCGGCGGCGGCGGCGGCGGCGGCGGACACCTTTAATCCCAGCACTTGGGAGGCAGAGGAAGGTGGATCTCTGTGAGTTCAAGGCCAGCCTGGGCTACAGAGTGAGTTCCAGGAAAGGCGCAAAGCTACACAGAGAAACCGTGTCTCGAAAAAAACTAAAAAACTAAAAAAAAAAAAAAAAAAAAAAAAACAAAAAAACCCACTGACTGCTCTTCCAGAGGTCCTGAGTTCAATTCCCAGCAACCACGCGGTGGCTCACAACCATCTAATGTGATCTGATACCCTCTTCTGGAGTGCAGGTATACATGCAGAGCACTCATTCATAAAATATAAATAAAATTTAAAATAAAAAAGAGTTGCTGTGATCATGGTGTCTCTTCACAGCAAAAGAAATTCTAAGATAGCCTGCCAACCACTTTTGGAGGTCAGACAGTTCTCAGGGAGAGGAAACTATGCCCCAAATCCCACACTTCCCCCTCCAATGTAGAGGTACTTGAAGACAAGGAGGGAAATATTGCTTACAATGTTGTGGAATATTATTTTAAGATGTGTTGCATTTGTTGGCACTGTGGAACATTTGTTTTAATGATGCAAAGATGTGTTGCATTCTTTTATGTTGCAATTGTTTAACTCTGTGAAGCTGTTATTTTGCCGTCTAAAACATCTGATGGTCTAATAAAGAGCTGAATGGCTAATAGCTCATCAGGAAAGGATAGGCAGGGCTGGCAGACAGAGAGAATAAATGGGAGGAGAAGAAAGAGCAAAAGAACAAGGACAGGAGGATGCTAGGGGCCAGCCACCCAGCCACACAGCTAGCCACGGAGTAATAGTGAAAGTAAGATATACAGAAGTAAGAAAAGAAAAAACCCAGAGGCAAAAGGTAGACAGGATAATTTAAGAAAAGCTGGCTAGAAATAAGCCAAGCTAAGGATGGGCATTTATAAGTAATAGTAAGCCTAGTGTGTGTGTGATTTCTTTGGGAGCTGGGTGGCAGGCTCCCTCAAAAGAGTAAAGAGCCCAAAGAGTGAACAACCACCAACTAGAGCGTAAGGACATGGAATATGCTGGGGTTTGAGACAGAGACAAGAACACGATCGGATGAAAACACCCGCTGTGGTGGCTCATGCCTGTGATTGCAGCACTCAAGAGGCTGAAGCAAGTCTGGACTTCAGAGACACTCTGTCAGAACAAAAGGAAGCAAAACAAAACAATAAAATCCACCTAAACCCAAAAGGGGCTGGGGATGGAGTTCTGTGGTAGAGGGCTTGCCGTTCATGCTTGAGGACTGGAGGTCAGTCCCTAGCACCAAAATAAAGGAATTCAATTGTTTAAGGGGAAAAAAGTGGGGGAGGCTAGTGAGATGGCTCAGTGGTAAAGATGCTTGCCACGAAAGCCTGGCACATGAGTGCACACATTCATGCACATCCACACAGTGATAGTAAAGTTAAAAACAAAGTAGATGAAAGGTAGGTTAACCAGTTTCATGATTATACATAGACACCCACAAGGACCCTCTGATCTGTGTCTAGCCCTGAACTTGGGTGCCCTCGCTGGGAACTCGGAGCTTTCCCTCTAGACCAGGATACAGGATCAGTTCTGCAGGTTCCCTAGCCCTCAGGTTGCAGGAAGAAATGATCAGTCCCTGGGGAACTGAACGGTGTCTTCTGCAGACTCACACTGTTGAGGAGTGCTCTTGAGATCCACACCTGTAGGGAGTTAAGAAGCAGTGACTCCTGTTCATCTTGCTGGGTGACTGCCAGGGCAGCCCAGTGCTTCAGTGGAAAGAGGTGGGTAGAACAATCTTAATGGCTTGAATCTGGACTATCCCCCAAAAGCTCACGTGTTAAAGGCCTGGTCTATGTACAGCAATGATCAGGGGTGAGGCTTTGGAGAGTCTTTGGATCACCAGAGCTCTGAGCTCATGTGTGGATTAATCATCTGAGGAACTCATAATTTGATAGCGTTATTGGAGGGTATATACATGAGACTCTGGGTTCAGTCCCCAGCAATAACAACAAAACCAATGCAGAAGTTCTGGATCGGATCCTACCTCCTGCTATTGCTTGCCGGAGGCAGACATCCACAAAACACACTGCAGCATTTCTGCACAAAACCCAGCAGTCTCTTCATTTAAGTTCAAAGGAAACCACATTCTTCCAGCTGGCTGAGAACACAGTGATCGCCTCTCTCAATCGCTTCACTTTCTACATGGAAAAATACAGGATTTGCCTAGGAAGGTGACTTGCTTTGAGTTAGGTGTGAGTTCATGCATGGCACGTCAGAATTTGGAATCCATTCTTTCAGATTTCAGATAATCACTTTTTAAAAACTTAGCTGATTGAAAGCAATAAAAAAAAACCTCTGACTCAATCTGGAGAAATGGCTGAGTGGTTAAGAGCACTTGTTGCTCTTGCAGAGGACGTGGATTTGGTTTTCAGTACCCACGTGATAGCTCACAAACATCTGATATCCTCTTCTGACCTCTCTGAGAGACCTAGGTGTGCATGCAGTGCATATATACACATGCAGGCCGAACACTCATTTACATAAAATAAATATTAAAAACAGCCCCCCCCAAAAAAAACCCCCTAAATTTCTGTCTTAACTTTGGCTTTTTTTTTTCTTTTTTTTTTGGTTTTTCGAGACAGGGTTTCTCTGTGTAGCTTTGTGCCTTTCCTTGGACTCACTTGGTAGTCCAGGCTGGCCTCGAACTCACAGAGATCCGCCTGGCTCTGCCTCCCGAGTGCTGGGATTAAAGGCGTGCCCCACCACCGCCCGGCTTAACTTTGGCTTTTTATGTGGATGAAAAGAATCGAATTTTGGCCGGATGGTGGTGGCACACCCTTTAATCACAACCCTGGGAGGCCCAGGCAGGCGGATCTCTGTGAGTTAGAGGCCAGTCTGGTCTACATGGGTGAGTTCCAGGACAGCCAGGGCTACACAGAGAAACCTTTTCTTGACAAAAACCAACCAACCAAATAAACAACAATACACCCTCCCCCCCCCCCCCAAAAAAAAAAAGAAAGAAAAAAGAAAAGACTGGACTGTGATTATCAAAAGAAAGTCTTCCAGAACACAAGAGGCCGGTGGCAACAGGAAGAATGCTCTGAGGCTCATCCACGAGCTTTTTTGTCCCTGTCCTCTCCGGCCACTCAGTACTAAGTGCATCTTATACTAGCACGGCTTAGTGGCCCACGCCTTGTGATTGAGAAGTAGGAAGTATGGTTCCTGTCAATAAGAAGACCATCCCCATTCATTCCTGGGCCTGACACCGTATAAAGAAACTAGTGTGTGTGGCCATTGATAGGGAAAAAGGGTGTTAGATAACATAGTCAGCATTTCTTGCAATTAGCTCATGAGGTGCTAATTTGCTATCATGAAGTAAAAAGGATCCCACAGGCAATGGAAACTTAAGACTTAATTCAGATGAAACAGGCATCTTTTCTGCTTGCCAGAGCCTGTACTAGCTGCATTTGTGTGTGTGTGTTCACGCACATATATGAAGGTACATGTAGAAGACAAGACTACCTCCAGTGCCATTCCTTGGGAGCTATTACACACCTTGTTTATTGAGACAGGGTCACTCACTGGCCTGTAGCTCACCAAATAGGTTAGGTTGATGATGTTGTCTGCTTTTTTTTTTTTTTTTTTTTTGTTTGTTTGTTTGTTTTGAAGACAGGGTTTCTCTGTGTAGTTTTGGAGCCTGTCCTGGATCTTACTCTGTAGCCCAGGCTGGCCTTGAACTCACAGAGATCCGCCTGGCTCTGATTCCCGAGTGCTGGGATCAAAGGCGTGCACCACCACTGCCCGGCTCTGTCTGCTTTTTATTATTTACGGTGGCTGCCCCTTAAGCAACTCTGCTATTACCAGCAGCAGTTAGGCCACAAGGGCCACAGCCTGAGGGAATTCTGTTCCCTCGGGCACCAACTCTTTCAAAGCTACTAAGGGAACTTTATCTAGATTTCTGTCCCTCTAAAGAACTCACCATTTAAAAGTTGAGGTGGAGTTCTGCCACTCAAAGAGGCTGAGTAGCAAGTAGCTCACCTCCCTTTGCTTGCGTCTTCCAAAAAACCCCACGTCCTTCTGCTCAGCCTCCACTTAAGAACCCTACCTACACATGGTTCCTCCCTAACATTTCCTGTCAGCTACTTGCTGATTCAGCCTCCTGCTCACAGGTTAATTTTATCTAATCAAACAAATGTAACACATCTTTGAATTGTTAACAAAAGCAGTAGGAAAAAATGCAACACCTGTCAGAATGGCCATGATCAAAAACACTAATGACAGTCTATGTTGGAGAGGATGCGGAGCAAAGGGAACACTCCTCCACTGTTGGTTGGAATGCAAACTTGTACAAACACTGTGGAAATCAGTATGGCAGTTTCTCAGAAAATTGGAAATCGATCTACCTCAAGACCCAGCCATACCACTCTTGGGCATATACCCAAGGAATACTCAATCATACCACAAAGATACATGCTCAATAATGTTCATAGCAACACTATTCATAATAGCCAGAACCTGGAAACAACCTAGATGCCCGTCAACTGAAGAATGGATTAAGAAAATATGGTACATATACACAATGGAGTACTACTCAGTAGAGAAAAACAATGACAGCATGAAATTTGCAGGCAAATGGATGGAACTAGAAAATATCCTGAATGAGGTAACCCAAACCCAGAAGGACAAATATGGTATGTACTCATTCATAAGTGGATACTAGATATAAAGCAAAGAACAATCAGACTGCAACTCACAGAACCAGAGAGGCTATATAGCAATGGGGACCCTAGGATGACTGTGGCTTATAATAAGTTTTGGTTTTACTCAATTACTGGGCAAGCCTCAATGAAACATTTCACTATTAGGATAAGAATTTTTACTGTATCAAGCTGATAATAGGAAAAAAAGAAAAGAAACAAAAGAAAAAAAAAATAAAAATAAAGGGTGGAATCAGGTGGTGGTGCACACACATTTAATCTCAGCACTCAGGAGGCAGAAGCAGGTGGATCTGAGTTTGAGACCAGCCTGGTCTACAGAGGAAGTTCCAGGACAGACAGGGCTACACAGAGAAACTGTCTTAAAACGAAAACAAAAAGGCTGGAGGAGTAGCTTAGTGGTTAAGAGCACTGGCTGCCATCTAGAGGACCTGGGTTCTATTCTCAGCACTCACATGGTGGCTCCCAACCTTCTGTAACTCTAGTTCCAGGGCACGCCCCCTTCTGGCCTCTTTAGGCACTAGGCACACATGTGGTGCACAGATATACATGCAGACAAAACACTCATGTATGTAAAACAAAAAAATTTTAAACTAATAAAAATAAAATAAGCCAGAAAAAAATGCAACACACTTTAAAGTAATATTCCACAACACGTTGACTGGCCAGTGAGCCCCGGGGACCTGCCTATCTTTCACTCCCTAGCACTGGGATTACATAATCATGCTACCATTCTGTCTTGTTTTTTTAAATACCTTATTTCATCACCTTACTTGATTAATGTGATAATTTGTCTGAGAATGTAATTCTAAGTTGGAAATTACTTTTTTTTTTTTTAGTTTATTTATTTTCATTTTATGTGCATTGGTGTTTTCCCTGCATGTATGTTTGTGTGAGGATGTCAGATCTTGGAGTTACAGGCAGTTGTGAGCTGCCATGTAGGTGCTGGGAATTGAACCTGGGGCCTCTGGAAGAACAGCATGTGCTCTTAACCACTGAGCCATCTCTCCAGTCCTGCGGGGCCTGCCTTTTTAATGTCAATTCTGGGGATTGAACTTGGGTCCTCACACTCGTATAGGAAGCACTTTACAAACTGATTTAATTCCCCTGTCCCTGCATTATCCTTTTCTATGGCAAGCTTTATGATGCAAATGTCTTGGACTCAGACTGGGGTGTCCATGAACTGCTTTTGCTCCAAGAATAATCTCATGGGTCTCATGTTCCTTGGAATGAACTTTTTTTTTTTTCTGATAAAGCTCTTCCAATATTCTGATTTTACAGATGAGATAACAAAGGCTCTGAGAGAGATCTCATGTGCTTTAGGTCACGTGTTTGATTCAAGCTCAGATTTCGAGATAGAAACCCAAGTACTATATCCCTTTCTTGCCCCTGCTGTAGCTCTAAGATGAATGAGATGGCAGGGCACAGGGAGGGAGAAATGATAGCCCCACACTTTTTGTGCGTGTTTCCCGTGGTTTTAGTGAGAACGCTAAGGAGTAGGCTCTGTTATTATCCGCTTAATAAAATGGCCAACCAGAGGTTGTCAATGGGCCAGGGTGTGACTGCTCACAAGCTTACCAGTAATCGTGCTTCAGTTTTATATCCACGTACTATCAGAAGACACAGGCTCCCCGGGGCTACGACAGAGGTTGATAACTGACAGGTAGACAGCAGTCAGAACAGTGTACAGGTTAGCCAGTGGTACCTGGGTGTGCAGTGGGTGCCCCATGCAGAGGAAAGACAGCATTTTTGCCTGGTGCCCCATGCAGAGGAAAGACTGAGCATTTTTGCCTGGTGCCCCATGCAGAGGAAAGACTGAGCATTTTGCCTGAATGGTTTTGGTCTTGCTTTGGGCCTGTGTTTCCTTGCTATGTTCCCACTCATCGACATCTGAGCAGCAAACAGCCCTGGCAGCTAAACGGCCATCTCCAGTCTTGCCATTGTGTGCCGGAAGTATGAATGTTGTTTTTGCTTGTCTGGGGACTTTTATTTGAGAGATTGTCCAAGTCTCAGAAGAGACTCTGCACCTATACTTTGAGCCAGTGTGGGAACTGTTAAAGTTGGACTGTTGAAGTTGGACTGAGTGCATTTTGCCCCGTGAGGTGGCCATGAGCCTATGGAGATAAGGGGTAGAAGATTATGGCTTAAAAGTGATCATATTTGGGTGTCAGGTGGAAATTAAGAAATTGCTGAGCTGCATGTCCCTTCTCACACCCTGGAGAGATTATTCATTACCCTGGAATATTAGCCAATATCCTCCAAGGGGGAGGAGGAGAAAGTTTATTTTTTACAGTGCCGAGACATCTCTGGGGAGCGACATTTCCAAGTCTCTCAGGCAAAATTCACTGTCTTTGGTTGCCAAGGCAGTTGGCTATTCAAATGCCTTCTGTTCAGAAGGCACGGACTGTGCAGAGGTAGAAGACTTATCTCTAAACAGTAGTAAGAAAATGGAAGCTTAATATATGAATGGTTTGACCTCGGGCATGTGGAAGTATTGGGGAAAGAAGTCAATCAGTGGATGGCTGGTGTAAACAAAGGTACTTCCTACTATTGATGTAGTAATCAGTCTTTGTTAGAAAAATGAGAGACGAATCCACATTTGTAGCATAATTGATCTCAGACCTGTATGACCTGGGTGGATTCTTTGCACCTTAAACATTTATTTATTTATTTATCTATTTATTTTATTTTTTTTTGAGATAGGGTTTCTCTGTGTAGCCCTGGCTGTCCTGAAACTCACTCTTTAGATCAGGCTGTCCTTGAACTCACAGAGAACCACCTGCCTCTGCCTCCTGAGTGCTGGAATTAAAGGTGTGAGCCACTGCCACCACCTGGCCCTCTTTGCATTTTAAAATGTGTGTATGCATGAATGTCCTGTGTGGGGAGGCCAGAAGACAGACTCAGGCATCATCTTCAGGAACTTGGGCCACCTTCTTTTAACAGGGCCTCCCACTGGCCTGGAGCTCACCAATTATGCGAGACTGGCTGGCCATGGAGCTCCGGATCCTCCTCTCCTTGCCTCCCCAACACTGCAATTACAGGTGTGGGCCATCGCTTTGTTTGTTTATTTATTTATTTACTTATTTGATTTTTGGAGACAGGATTTCTCTACATAGCCCTGGCTGTCCTGGAACTTGTTTGTAGACCAGGCTGGCCTCAAAGTCGCAGAGATCCACCTGCCTCTGCCTCCCAAGTGCCTGGGATTAAAGGCGTACGCCACCACCTGTCAATGTGTGCCATTTATACAGATGGCCCACCAGAGATGACCACTCAGACACAGTTTATAGCCAACTGAAAGTTTTTATTCCAGCGGGCTGGGACCCTATCAGCTATTTGGGGACCTAGGTGTGGCCCCAAATGTCCAGAACACAGGATTTTTAATGGCAGAAACTACATCCTGGCATCTTGTTGGCAGCTGCAGAGGGGACTTCACAGAAGTAAGCGGTTTGAAGCAAGCAATATTTGTTTTTGTTTTAATTTTTTCGAGACAGGGTTTGTCTATGTATCCCTGGCTGTCCTGGAACTCACTCTGTAGACCAGGCTGGCCTTTAATTCAGATCTGCCTGCCTCTGTCTCAAGAGTGCTAGGATTAAAGGGGGTGTACCATCACCAGGCCAGAGAAGTAAGCAGTTTTAACAGAAGCTAAGATAAGCAGTTGTCTGGAGGATGTTCCTAAAAACCGGCAGTCTTAACAAAGACTACGATAAGTTAGATAGGGCATCCTGACCTTTGGTTCTTAGAATAGGTGTTGTGGTTTAAACGAAAGTGGCCCCCAAAGGGAGCGGTACTGTTAGGGGGTGTGGCCTTGTTGGAGGAAGTGTGTCACTGTGGGGGTGGGCTTTCGGGTCTCATATATGCTCAAGCCATGCTCAGTGTGACACTCAGTCCACTTCCTGTTGTCTTCTGATCAAGATGTAGTCAGCACACTGGGTGGTAGTGGCGCACGCCTTTAATCCCAGCACTTGGGAGGCAGAGCCAGGCGGATCTCTGTGAGTTCGAGGCCTGCCTGGTCTACAGAGTGAGATCCAGGAAAAGCACAAAGCTACACAGAGAAACCCTGTCTCAAAAAACAAACAAACAAACAAACAAAACCCCCAAAAAAACACAAAACAAAACAAAAAAAAAAGATGCAGCCAGCACCATGTCTGCCTACATGCCCCCATACTCCCAGCTGCTATGCTCCCTACCATGATGATAATGGACTAAACCTCTAAAACTGTAAGCCGCCACCTCATTTAAATGTCTTCCTTTATAGGAATTGTTGTGGTCATGGTGTCTCTTCACAGCAGAAGAAATCTTAACTAAGACAATAGGGTTGGGCAATTTTCCACAGGATTCTCCATGAAGGAGACCAAATTCTACTTAAACCTAAAATGGCCTCAGCCAGAATACAAGATGCAGAAACCTCTGCCCTGTCATACTGTCACACCTGACACTTTCCCCCCTATTCCTTGTTGCCAGGTGAACGTTGTGACTGATTTTGACCAACACAATGTCATGTTAGTGCTAGGCCTGGGCCCTGTGTGACTGGAAATACCCTCCTTCACTTTCAGGCTGCCCTGAACTGAGCCCACCGTGGTGGAAATCATCTCTGCCTGCCTTTCCAGAGGGCGTGACACTGTGAGAAGAAGTAGTGTGTCCCAGGGCCATAGCACCAGCTACCAGGCCTGCAAGGCCATTGGCTTAACCTGCCTCAGGAGCTAGTGGGAGGCAATGGTCCCCAGTGAGCTGTTCCCAGAGCGGTTCTCAGGTGAGCCCAGGTCAAATGAAAGTGTTTTAGATAGGAATAGCCCCACAGAAGCTCATGAGTACAGGTTTGGCCACCAACGCTGTGTTCGGAGGTAGTACTTCTGAGCAGTGATAATGGGGATGTCATTTCAGAAGCCACCAAAAGCAGTGTACATGGCTCTCGTGGATCACGAAGGCACTGACGGATGGTGATTCATAGCCTGATGGCATTATTTGGGGGTGGTAGGAAGCAGGATGTGGGGCCCAATTGAAGGAAGATCCCTGGGGTTATGGCTTCGAAGGCTGCGTCTTGCTCTAGCTTTTCCCTCTGTCCCTCTCTGTCCAGCTGCCAGGCGAACAGCTTTGCTCCCTGCACACTCTCACTGCTGCCGTGGTCAGTCTCTCTTCCGATCCCAAGCAATTGAGGCAGAGTAGAAAACCAGGGAATATTAGAGCCATATAGGAAGGAAAAGAGCCCCACTTTGGGACTGGTTGAAGCCTCCCAAGTGGAAAAGTAAGAATTCCAGGAACAGGGTTTGGAGAGAGGGCCCAGTGTTCAAAAGCGCTTGCTGCTCTTGCAGAGGGTTCAGTTCCCAGAACCCACATGGTGGCTTCCAGCCATCCTTAACTCTAGTTCCAGGAGATCCGATGCCCTCTTCTGACCTCTGTGGGCTTCAGGCACAAATGTGGTACATATACATACATGCAGGCAAAATATTCGTACACTTAAAATAGATTTAAAAAATTTCCAGCACAACTCATATTTGTTGGGAACGCTGCTATCTGGATACAATATTCATTTTATATATATGTAAATGTTATGTTAAAATAGCAACTAACCGTGCCTATGATCTTCAGTTGTGGCCTTATTCCTTTCCCAGATCTTGACAAGGAGATAGGCAAGGCCAGGGGGTTTAGAGGCAGGGACCTCAGATTCTTGTCCTTGGCCGGAAGCTGGTAATGTTCTAGTCAGAGGCCAGAAATCCCGAAAGTATTCAGGGTTCCGGTAACTGCTCCAGTTTCTTATCTTTCTGCCTGTTCTTTCGCTGCTGCCTGGAAGCTTCTCATGAGGAAGCAACAGGAACTCCCAGCCGTATACCTGGGCTGGAGATGCATACAGACACGGGTGGACGAACCAGACTGACCAGCTCAGCTCCCATGCCTCAACCCAGTTTCCAAGGGACTCCTATAAAAGCCCCTGAGCTGCAGTTGGGTGGTACCCCTCTCCGGGACCCGCTTCTGCTGCTCAGGAGCTCTACTCACTGTCTCTTGAATGTGAGCCTATAGTAAACTCCTTTCTAAAATCTCTTTCTTCCTGTAACTAGTGATTTTTTTTTTTTTAGGTTTTTCAAGACAGGGTTTCTCTGTGTAACAGCCCTGGCTGTCCCGGAACTCATTTTGTAGACTAGGTTGGGCTTGAACTCACAGAGATCCACCTACCTCTGCCTCCCAAGTGTGCTGTGTGCCTCTGGAACCCCAACTTTTGAGTTAGATCCACCTGCAGCTGGGAAGCCGCCATTATATTCAAGGATCTCGGGCTTGGTTTTCTTTGTTTCAATCTCTTTTAGGTTTTTTTTTTTTTTTTTTTTTTTTTTGAGACAGGGTTTCTCTGTGTAGCTTTGCACCTTTCCTGGAACTCACTCTGTAGATCAGGCTGGCCTCGAACTCACAGAGATCCGCCTACCTCTGCCTCCTGAGTGCTGGGATCAAAGTTGTGTGCCACCGCCACCCAGCTTTCTTTTTCTTTAAAATAAACTCCAATTGTGGTTTGCACTGGCTTATCCTGAAATTCTTTTCTGTATTGCAGCCAAAGATGTAGCTTTATCTCAGTTGAGGTCTCTAACACACTAAGTGAATTCCTCAAACCACTACAGGTGGTGGCAATGAGCTACACTTCTCTTCCTGCTGCCGCCATGGGTCCAAGTGACCACGCATTGAAACCCGGAAACCATGTCACAGCAACGTGGGGCAGTGCACTCTTCTTGCACTAGTTCATTTCACACTTTATTATGCAACTTCCTGTATTTCTGGTCTGTTTTTACCATGAAGGCCTGTGGAGGTAGGGACAGAGCCCATGTCCAGCAACATTGAACATTCAGAATCTGGTTGAGTGCATCATGTCTATGCAAGTGTTTTCCTTCTTACATATCTCATGGGGCCATCAAAATCTCAAGGATATCTTCACCACAGATTGCCTTGTGAGGCAGAATTGGGTTTGATAGTGCTTTTCCTTACGACCACATAAATTTGTCTATGAATCTTCTATTCACAGGCTTTCATTGGATTTCTAAGCCAGAAAGAAAATAGCCTGTGGACTTTAGACCAGGTACTGAATTTACTAAAGCCATCTCTTCTTAAGCTTATGGAATAGGACATAGCTGAGAGCCTGGGTGTGTTTGGTCGGGACCCCTGATTATTCTAACCTCTTTCCTTCCATTCATTAAACCTATCTTAAATGTCATAATAAAGCTGGGTATAGTGGGGCATGACTTTAATCCTGTCACTTAGGAGGTAGAAGCAGGTGGATCTTTGTGAGTTTGAGGATAGCCTCATCTACAAAGATTTCGGGCCATCCCAGGGTTGCATAGTAAGACCCTTTCTTGAAAAAAACAAATATCACCATAGGCCAAGTGAGGTACACTCCAGTAATTCCAGCTACTCTGAATGTTGAGGCAGGAGGACTGAAAATTCAAGGCCTGCCTGGGTGACATGGTAAGTTTAAGTGCAGCCTGGACAGTCTCATGAGACCCTGTTTGAACTTTGACCTTTTGTTAGTGAAACTTAAGCACATATTGATTTGCTGATGATAATGGCCCTATGGCCAGAAATAACAAAAGTCAATAAGGAATTCTCCATCAGAGTTTGTATGAGAGACTTTTCCTGGGGAGATGCACCCCCCCATTTCTACTCATTCTAGAAGGGTCCAAACCTGGTGATCAATGAGTTTTTATTGGGGTCACTAATAGTAATTTGGGTGAGAGGCTATTACAGGGGCAGGAATGACTCCAGGGCAGCTGCAGAGCCCACCCTGTCACAGGTGAGGACTCAGTGAAAACAGTAACCCTGGAGCTTAGGGCACAACTTGTGGGCAGCCCCACAGTTGAGACATCTCTGCCTGGAGCAGAACTGGTCAGTCACCTCTTCTCCTAGCCTTGTGTATGGGGAGGGGCCCTCCGAATCTTGCAAATTTTCCTCTTTCAGGATGTGGAGGTTTGTTTACTTCCTGTGAGCCTCCCTCTCCCTCCTGGAGGGAATTGCCATACCACAGCATTCCTTCAAACTAAGAATGCACAGTTCACCTTTAAAGAACTTTATTCTTTTATTAATGCAATGTAAGCTCACACCGATTTGCTGATAGGACGATGGTCACATTTATAAAAAAACGACATCTAGGTCAGAGTTTCCTTTCTGTCCATTCACTATTTTATCTTTGGTGTATGAGGGTTCTGCTTGCATGTATGTCTGTGTACCGTACTGTATGCCTGCAGAACCGAGAGTAGGGTATCAGATCCCCTGGAGCTGGAGTTCTAGATGGGTGTGAGCTGCCATCTGGGTTCTGGAAATCAAACTTAGGATGTCTGTAAGAGCAGCCAGTGCTTTGAACCACGGTACCATCTCTCCAACCCTGTGTCTGAGTGTAGACTAAGAACATACATTTCAGTTTATGGAATAGAACTTGAGGAATGTCTGTGCTGTGAGGCACTGACGTTGCCCCTTAGGCAGCACCTGTGTGGGAAAAGAAAGGCCTCAGTGTTGCCCAGAGGAGCATAGGAACAAAAGCCATAGTAACTCGCAAGACAATTTCTTTTTGCAATAAGGGTGCACCAGAGCCTACATTGGCCTAGTGAACACACACTCAGCCAGAATAGCCTCTGCCTTTTATCCCTGGTGTGGGTGGTGACCGTGTCTCATCCCATGGGTGGGATCTCTGTAAGAATTAAGTTTGCAGGAAGAAATAAAGAATGAGGGCTTTATTTAACATGAGAGGTGGTACGTCAAGACAGGGTCGCAGTGTGATCAGGGTGCAGGACCAAATAAAACACCGACCAGAGCTGGAGTGCGGGTTCCAGGCTTTCAGCGGGTGGTTTCGTGGCCAAGGGAAGAGAAGGGAGAGGGTTTTCTTAGGGGCAGATGGGGGGAGTTGGCTGTTTTCCTTAGATAAGGTATTTTGAGGTGCAGGGTCTGTGCTCTCCTTGTATCACTGTGTGTGTGTGTGTGTGTGTGTGTGTGTGTGTGTGTGTGTGTGTGTGTTGGTGGTGGTGGTGGTGGTGATGGGGGAGCTGCTTTTCATCTTCAGTCCCCAAATAGCTGCTTCCTGGAGCTATGAGGTCAGTTAGGGCCTTAGCTTTTTTGGGGATTGGGTAGGGGGCGGGGATGTTGTTCCTTTAATATCAACTGCATGATTTGATGTGATTGGCTAAGTGGTACCATGAAGGGGGGAGGGGAGTTCAGGAAATTTGGGCCCTTGTCAGGCTGACTACCTTGGGGTGGGGAGGGAACGTGTTTCACACCTGCAAGCCATATTATCTAGAATTCCATTACACATGCCACTTCATTTTAAACATTCCATTTCATTTAAAATTATCTCTGATGAAAAACATCTATTTTGTCAAAATTCTTCTTTCTTTCTTTCTTTTGAGACAGGGTTTCTCTGTGTATTTTTGGTGCCTGTACTGGATCTCGCTCTATAACCTAGGCTGGCCTTGAACTCACAGAGATCCACCTGGCTCTGCCTCCCGAGTGCTGGCACTAAAGGCGTGTGCCACCACTGCCCGGCTGCCATTTCTTTGTTTAATGCATGTAACGATCTCCAGAAATCGTTCATTTCCCCCCTCTCCCCCTCCCCGCCCCCCGAGAGTGAAGAGGTCACCAGTGCTAACTCCCCCTTCAAGCTGCAAGACCTGTTTACGACCTACCCAGAACCTGGCTCCCCGTTACATAGGCTAAGCCAGACTAAATCACGTGGGGTGGAATTTACCACTAACCCTCTAAACTATAAAAGCAGAAAACCCCCTTTGTTTAGGGTATCCTAAGACTTTTCCATCAGGACTTCCCCATCACACTGTGCATAGTGACTTCCCTCCCGCTCTCCCACATCAAGCTCTCTCCTCCTTCAGGTCCTCTGGTGTGGTGTTCATGCTAATGTTCCCGAGACGTTCTGTCCTCCCCAGCCCGCTCACCACCTCACAGGGCTCTCTCCTACTGTAGTTCACTCTGAAGGTAATGTCCCGGCAGCTCTTTACAAAGTAACCTCCTGTTCCCATCTGATAGAGGGGCTGACACGAAACGACCCTTCAAGAGCGAGTCTTAGCACGAGAGAGGGCGGGAATCCTGATTGAACTTTAAGGTGGGAGAGCATTACAGGAGGGCAGCGCATCCTGCCGGAGACAGCGTGGTGGGGCTTTAAAGGGGCGAGAGGTTTCCCTTTAAGACTCGGAGAGGAACATAACTAAGAGGAATAGTTGAGAGAGATCAAGAGCGCTGCTATGGACGGCATGGTGATGGGAGCCCCCGAGGAGGAGCCGCCAGAGAAATCTTCTGAATAAAGGAAAACCTCTAACTTTTAAATCCTCCTATGGGGTGGTGAGAAGATTCCCCGCCATGTGATTTAGTTAAGATCTCCTGATGTGAAGAGGAATATGGAGGAGCCAGGTAAGGGGTAGGACCATAATCAGGCCTGTAAAGCCACAGCACAGTGTGGCTTCTTAACTCTCTGCTCGGAGAGAAAAAGGGAGGGGGAAGGAGGAGGAGAGGAGAGGAGAAGACAGAAAGAGTGAGCTGCATGGACTCATGACCTGGTTACCTCAGGCTGTGAAACCTGGCTACTTAGAGTGACCAGCATTTTAAAGGGACAGGTCCTCTATCTAACAGAATTCACAAGTGTGTTTCACCAGACTCTTTCAGAGAACTGGATATTCTTGTTTTTCCGATCCTGTAGAAATACTGGGATAGGCCAGGATGATGATTCAAGCTTGTGACCCCAGGACTTGGGAGGTATCTGCAGAAGGGATATCTTTGGCTACACTGTGAGTTTAAGACTGGGCTATACGAGACCCCATTGGGGGTGGGGAGAGAGTATGAATATGTCCGGACAGTAGGAAGGGTTTAGGATCGTGTGACCTGGGGCTCAGCTGTTTTTCTAGCACCTGGTATGACAGTGGGGAACCTCACGGAGGGACCGTTCCTGAAGAGGCAAGACTAAAGTTCAGGCTGCAGGGCTGAGAGGGACTGAATACACACCAGCTCTGCATTCGCCAGAGTTTCCTCCTGGTGCTAGGCGCATGGGCTAAACCCTGCCCCTTGGCACTCCGGTTGACACAGGAGTTGACGGTTCTTCTGAAAGTGTTACTTAAGGTGCAACATCCCCCGTGTGGCCTTTTCTTTGCGTAGTGCCTTGAGTTGGGCTGAGACTTCACACATGATTGGTTAGCACCCCCACTACTAAGCTACATTTCTATGCCCAATCACAGATTTTATTCTGAGATAGGGTCTTGCTGTCCAGGCTGGTTTTGAACTTGTGATCTTTATGTCTCAGCCTCCTAGTGTAGCTGGGACTATAGGTGTGTACCATCACACCAGGTTACTTCCATGTGTAGAGGTAAGTGACAGGGAGGGCCAGTGTGCCTTGGGATTTGGCAGTCCTTGGCCTTTTATCTGCAAGGACAGCTTGCCTAGGGTGGTGTGTGTGTGTGTGTGTGTGTGTGTGTGTGTGTGTGTGTGTGTATGTGTGTGTGTGTTTACTTGAAATAGCAACTCTTGGAACTGAAGTTGTAGTTCAGTGTTAGAGCAGCTGCTAAAAATGCATGAGACCCTGGCTTGGATCCTCAGTACCAAAACAGAGAGCCATACTTGTATACCTACATAGTGTACCATAGCTCACTGCTTGCTGCCCTTGCAGAGGACAGGAATTCTGCTCTCAACACCCACGTTAGTCATGTCACAACCTTTTGTAATCCTAGTCCTTGGGGATCTGATGCCCTCTTCTGGTTTCCGAGGGCACCCATATAATTAAAGATAAATCTTAACGAAGCATTACAACTAACAGGATTTCTAAGTGAATGGGCATAGAAATGTGTACAGCTGGCTGTAGTGGGTGGAAGAGGCTAGCTCTGCCAGGAGATGCTCTCTGTACCAAATGCTACCCCTATCCCCAGGAGGTGGGTCTTAGGGAAACTTTTAGCCTTTTTAAAACTTGTCTGCAGGCTTCTTCGGCGGTTTGTAGCGTCTGTAGGCCGAGGCTGCCATCTGGTGGTCATATTTCAGGTTGCACCCTACAAGGACTCCAGGCTTTTCACCTAACTTTCTCAGCAGGGATGTCAGGCAGTCCTGCAGCTCAGGTTAACCTTCAACATTGTATGTCTTAAGTTAATTGTGGCGATAGTTGCATAAATTTGTGAATAAGCTAAAAATTTAAATTGTAAATCATCATCATCATCATCATCATCATCATCATCATCATCATCATCTTGGTTTTTTTGAGACAGGGTTTCTCTGTGTAGCTCTGGCTGTCCTGGAACTCACTCTGTAGACCAGGCTGCCTTGAACTCACAGAGAACTGTCAGCCTCTGCCTCCTGAGTTCTGGGATTAAAGGCGTGTGCCACCACTGCCTGGCAAATGGTTAAGCATTTTCTGGTAGTGAGGAATTGAGTCTAGCACCTTCTGTATGCTAGCAAGTGCTCTACCATGTGCTATGGTCTCAGCTATGGAGATGTTTTCTTTTTTTTGTTTTTTGTTTTTTGTTTTTTTTGTTTTTCTTTTGTTTTTCGAGACAGGGTTTCTCTGTGTAGCTTTGCGCCTTTCCTGAACTCACTTGGTAGCCAGGCTGGCCTCGAACTCACAGAGATCCGCCTGGCTCTGCCTCCCGAGTGCTGGGATTAAAGGCGTGCGCCACCACCGCCCGGCGGAGATGTTTTCTTAATTGAGTTCCCCTCTTCCCATATTACCCAAACTCCTGTCAAGTTGAAAACAAATAAACAAACAAAACCAAACCACCACCACCACCAACAACAAAAATACAAACCCAAAAACTAACCAACACAGGAGAAAACAATAAAAATCACATCTTCAAGCTTCCTGAGATAGTGTTATTGATAGCAATCAAAAGTCCTTGATCTTGTAACTTAGTGCCCATAGATCAATCTTCCCCTCCTCCCTTCCCCTTTCCCTCCTCCCTTTCCCCTCCTCCCTTCCCCTCCTCCCTTTTTCCCTCCTCCCTTTCCCCTCCTCCCTTTCCCCTCCTCCTTTCCCCCCTCCTCCCTTTCCCCTCCTCCCTTTCCCCTCCTCCCTTTCCCCTCCTCCCTTTCCCCTCCTCCCTTTCCCCTCCTCCTTTCCCTCCTCCCTTTCCCCTTCCTCCCTTTCCCCTTCCTCCTTTCCCCTCCTCCCTTTCCCTCCTCCCTTTCCCCTCCTCCCTTCCCCTCCTCCTTTCCCCTCCTCCCTTCCCCTCCTCCCTTCCCCCTCCTCCCTTCCCCCTCCTCCCTTCCCCCCTCCTCCCTGTTCCCCTCCTCCCTTTCCCCTCCTCCCTTTCCCCTCCTCCCTTTCCCCTCCTCCCTTTCCCCTCCTCCCTTCCCCCTCCTCCCTTTCCCCTCCTCCCTTCCCCCTTCCTCCCTTCCCCCTTCCTCCCTTCCCCCTCCTCCCTTCCCCCTTCCTCCCTTCCCCCTCCTCCCTTTCCCCTCCTCCCTTTCCCCTCCTCCCTTTCCCTCCTCCCTTTCCCCTCCTCCCTTTCCCCTCCCCTTCCCCTCCTCCCTTTCCCCTCCTCCCTTTCCCCTCCTCCCTTCCCCCTCCTCCCTTTCCCCTCCTCCTTCCCCCTTCCTCCCTTCCCCCTTCCTCCCTTCCCCCTCCTCCCTTCCCCCTTCCTCCTTCCCCCTCCTCCCTTTCCCCTCCTCCCTTTCCCCTCCTCCCTTTCCCTCCTCCCTTTCCCTTCCTTCCTCCTTTCCCCTCCTCCCTTTCCCTCCTCCTTTCCCCTTCCTCCCTTTCCCCTCCTCCCTTTCCCCTTCCTCCCTTTCCCCTCCTCCCTTCCCCTCCTCCCTTTCCCCTCCTCCCTTTCCCCTCCTCCCTTTCCCCTCCTCCCTTCCCCTCCTCCCTTTCCCCTCCTCCCTTCCCCCTCCTCCCTTTCCCCTCCTCCCTTCCCCTCCTCCCTTTCCCTCCTCCCTTTCCCCTCCTCCCTTTCCCTCCTCCCTTTCCCCTCCTCCCTTTCCCCTCCTCCCTTTCCCTCCTCCCTTCCCCTCCTCCCTTCCCCCTCCTCCCTTCCCCCTCCTCCCTTCCCCCTCCTCCCTTTCCCCTCCTCCCTTTCCCCTCCTCCCTTCCCCTCCTCCCTTTCCCCTCCTCCCTTTCCCCTCCTCCCTTTCCCCTCCTCTCTTTCCCCTCCTCCCTTCCCCTCCTCCCTTTCCCCTCCTCCTTTTCCCCTCCTCCCTTTCCCCTCCTCCCTTTCCCTCCTCCCTTTCCCCTCCTCCCTTTCCCTCCTCCCTTTCCCCTCCTCCCTTTCCCTCCTCCCTTTCCCTCCTCCCTTTCCCCTCCTCCCTTTCCCCTCCTCCCTTCCCCTCCTCCCTTTCCCCTTCTCCCTTCCCCTCCTCCCTTTCCCCTCCTCCCTTTTCCCTCCTCCCTTTCCCCTCCTCCCTTTCCCCTCCTCCCTTCTTTCCCTAACTTCTGGTAACCACTATTCTGTTCTCCACTTTGTAAGGACGTTTTTCTTATAACCATGTGAGAGTGGATGGTATGTGTCTTTTCATGCTTGGCCTGTCTCTCTTAACATGATGGTCATCAGTTGCACCGATGCTGTCATAAGGAATGGAGTTTCATCTTTTTTTTCTGGATGGGGAGTGTGCGGCTGTGCATGCATTTACTCTTCCATCAGTTCATGGACACTTACGTTGCCTCTGTGTCTCGGCTGTTGTGAAGTAGGGATGCGATGGACATGGATGTCTCTTCAACATCCTTTCTTCATCTCATGGCCCTTTCACTGTATACCCAGCAGAGGAATTGCTGAATCACATGATATTTCTAATTTTAGTTCTTTCTTTCTTGACAGGATCTCACTGTGTATCTCTGGCTGTCCTGGAACTCACTGGGGAGAAGAGGCTGGCCTCTAACTCACAGAGATCTGCCTGTCTTTGCCTCTCAAGTGCTAGGATTAAAGGCATGTGCTACTATACCCAGCTTATTTTTAATTTTTTAAGGTGCCTCAATACTGTTTTAGATGATGGCTCTATTAACTCCCTCTCAACATTCATTTTTATGTGTATGGGTGTTTTGCCTACATGCATATCTTTACACTATGTGTATTCCTGGTGCCCATGGAGGTCAGAACAGGGGGTTGGTCACCTGGAACTGGAGTTACAGATACTTGTGAGCTGTCATGTGGATGCTGGGAATTGAACCCAGGTCTTCTGGAAGAGCAGCCAGTGCTTTAACCACTGAGCCATCTCTCCAGCCCTGTGCAGAAGCTTTTAAGGTGGATGTCATCCCACATCTGTTTCTGTTGCCTGAGCTTTTGAGGTCGTGTCTAAAAATCCCACAGCCATTCCTGTGTCCGGTGGCCTCCGTCCATTTCCTCCCAGTAGTTTCAAGTTTCACTTAAGTCTTTGATCCACCTCAAGTTGATTTTTGTAACTCTCGAGAGAGGGAGGTGTAGTCTCATTCTTCCATGCTTGGATATCCAAAGTTCTCAGCCCCGCTTACCGAAAAGCCTCTTTTCTCCAACCTTAACACCTGTGGGCACCTTTTAATTGCAGTTTCAATTCGCTTCTCAGACAGGGCTTTTTAGGTTATCTACTTTTTCCTTAATGAACTTTGGTAATTTGTGTCTTATAAGGATGTTTTCCATTTCATTTTCAATTTTATGTTATTTATATTTAAAATATATTTTTAAAAAAACTTAAAAAAATTTAGGCATTTTTCTATGTTTGTCCATGCATAAGAAGGAGCTTGGCTGTGAGCCACCGTGTGGGTGCTGGGAACCAAACTCAGTCCCTCTGGAAGAGAAACAAGTGCTCTTAACTGCCGAGCCATCTCTCCCTCCTTCTATTGTTGATTTCTGGTTTAATTTCTTTCTAGTCAGAGCATCACACGAGTAAAATCCTTTTCATATAATTGAGATTTGATTGATTGCTGAGACTTTTGTTTTGGTACCCATCCTGTGTGCACTGGAGAACATTATCCTGCTGCTGTTGGCTTGAGTATTGCACGAGGTTAAGTTAATCAGTGGTTGCTCTATTTTTGGTGATTTCCCATCCACTTGTTCTATGAGTTATTGAGAGAGAGAGAGAGAGAGAGAGAGAGAGAGAGAGAGAGAGAGAGAGAGAGAGAGAGAGAGAGAGAGAGAGAGAGATATTAAAGTTTCTAGTAGAAACAGTGAATTTATCTCTTCTCTTTCTCTTTTGAGACAGGATTTCTCTGAGTAGCCCTGGAACTCATTCTGTAGACCAGGCTGGCCTGGAACTCTGAGATCTTCCTGCCTCTGTCTCACTGGAGTGCCAAGATTAAAGCACGCACCACCATGCCTGGTGGATTTGCCTGTTTTCGTGACTACACCTTCAGCGCAAAGATCTGGCGCCATTGCTTCTTTCTTGTCTTTGAAGCATTTTTCACTTCCCAGGTCGATCCACAAGGAGGCGCTCTGCAGCACACCTGCTTTCCCCCGCCGCAAACTTAACACAGTGTTAAGTTTCGGTCAGCTTTTCTGTCTCTTTTCTGATACAGCATTAAGTCCTCGGCTACAGTGACTGCATTTTGTCACATATTTGAGGGGCTAGGAACTAACTGATGATGTGAGAAAGACAGTTGAGACGCAGTAAACAGTTGCCATAGTTAAAATCTGGAACAAGGCCGGGAGGGACGTCTCAGTGGTGAGAAGCACGGGCTGCTTTTGCAGAGGGTCTGAATTTGGTTCTCAGCACCCACATTGGGCAGCTCACAACCACTAGTAACTCCAGCTCCCGGGGCACCCAATGCCCTTTCTGGCCTCTGAGGCTACTTGCATTCACACACACACACACACACACACACACACACACACACACTCACATTAAAAAAGTAAAAAAACCAAAAACAAAAACCAAAAAACCAAAAACCTTAGCCAGTCATCACAGTGCAGCACACCCTTAATCCCAGCACTTGGGAAGCAGAGGCAGGAGAATCTCTCTAAGTGTAAGGCCAACTGGTCTACACAGCGAGTTCCAGACCAGTCAGGGCTACACAGTGAGACCCACCCATATGTAACATATAAATCTTAAAAAACAAACAAACAGAGGTGACAGGGCGGCGGCGCTGGGCTTCGAGCTCCTGGGTGGCTAAGGCGCCTGCGCAGCGGCAGGCACCTCGTAACCTGCATGAGCAATGACGGGCCCCAGGACACACCTTACGTGCTCTCTGAACAGCGGTGGCGTCGACATCATTGGCCACCACTGGAGGAGAGGTGGCAAGGTACCGCAGGAGGACATGCTACCTGACCTGCAGACGCAGGACACGGTGGACACAGATGACCGCTCTGGGGAGTATTCCTTCATCTTCCTTCCTGAGCCTGCGGGCATGGGCAACATCCATGTGGAAGGGCCACCATGGTCGGAAAAAAGTGGGAGCATTCCAGTGAGGGAGAGAAGGTGAGACTGGTCTGCAAATGCGATTCATTCCACCCTCCTGTCCCTCAGTGAACTGGTTTAAGACCTCTGACTCTGGGGAACTAGCTGATCATCAATGGCTCCAAGAGCAAGTACGTCGTGGTATCCACCGCAGAGAGATCTAAGCTGACCGTCAGCAACCTCGACACAGATAGTGACCCTGGCACCTACATGTGTAACACCACCAATTCCCAGGGCACTGTCCAGGAGCGGATGACACTGTGTGTACTAAGTTGCCTGGCCTCCCTCTGGCCCTTCCTGGGCATCGAGGCTGAGGTCCTGGTGTTGGTCCCTATCATCTTCATTTAGGAGAAGGATGGAAGCCCGACTAGACCCTGGACGGGGATGACCCTGGTGCTGCCCAACTGAAGGGTAGCGGGCATCACATGAATGAAAAGGAAAAGAATGTACGCCAGAGGAATACCACCTGAATAGCGGAGCGGGGGTGGGGGTGGGCGGGGGTGGCGTTGGGGAAGCTCCTGACCCCAGCCAAGCCTCTACCTCCACTCCCTGTCCCATCTGTCCCATCTCATCCACCTGAGCCTACCCACCCCCCGACCTCCTATCCCAACCCGGCTGAAGACAGAGCCTCGCCTTGCAGAAAGCCCTCCTGGAAGAAGCAAGCCGCTCACAGCATCCCTGTTTCTAGTTTAAACTAAACGAGGTTTCTATGCAGAGAATCCGTTCCTTAGGGGTTTCTGTTGTTTGATTTTTTTTCCTTACCCTTTTAAGCATGTCACTATAACCCTGTGGAGTGGGGGAGTGGGGCCTTGTCCTTGGCTGGGAGGGAGAGGCCAGGGCAAGCTCTGACTTCTTGATGGAGGGGGCCCCTGCCTGCTCCCCTGTATGGGACTGCCCACCCCCATCATGGGCAACATGGCTGGGGCTGCTGGTACCCTGCAAATAAAGACCTACCCCACCAAACCAACCAACCAACCAACCAACCAAGCAACTCAAATCCAATGAGGAACAAGAATTTAGCGCAGTCAGGGAAGTACAGCAAGGACCTGCAGAGAGAATGCATGGACTTTAGAAATCCAGTTCCCAGGGAGGACGTGACTTCTCACATGATAGAAAAAAGGCAGAGTGAAAATTGATGACCACATCTGACCTTTACTAGGGCAACCCTATCTGGAGCCCGTGGATGCACATGAAAGATTCTAAACAGCAGAGATGTGAAAAATCAAAGTAAGAGGGAGATGGTCCAGAACGTGGCTTTGAGAAGGAGTAAAAATAGCCAGAGATGTTTTCTTTTAAGGCTTTCTGATATGAACATGGGCCAAAGGCTTAAAGGGACCGAGCTTGGTTCTAACAGATAAGGCACAATCTTAAGAGGTGGCACACTTGCTGTCACTCCACAGGAGTGACATAAGGGTGCTCTTCGGATGCTGACAGACCCAGCTTGACATAGCCAAGGCAGATGGTGAGCAGCATCACCGGGTGAAGGGGAGGGAGATGTAAACTCCATCCTGCTTTTATCACCCAGCTGTCTCCCTCTGTGTTCTCAACCTGATCCAAATTCTCCACGTCCCATTTCACGTCACCCGGGCTCTCTCTGTCTTAGAAGTTGACAGGCAGCAAGAATAGTTTGCGGGATATAACGGATTCAAGATGTTCAGTTCTGACTTCGCAAAGAAGGAGTCCCCTTGCTCATGTTGTTATGCTAATGTTTTCCTGCACTGGACTTCAATTTGGTGTGTTTGGTATTCTTATACGGAGACAGGAGAGCATTTATTCAATAGCTTTGTGTTCATGTTTCACCCATAAGCTCAGCTCCACTAATGCACTGATATATAAATATATTCAGAGCCTGGTAATAGAACAATTTGATGTAATCTTTGTCTTAAAGGAGCTCATGGCTTTATAGGAAAGAAAGTAGATATTTAGATATCTATACGGCAATTAATGACTTCCCATAGATGTGTGGGCCTTTTAAGGTTTAGTTGAGAGGCTCTTATGATATTCTTTCTTTTTTCTTTCTTCAAGTCAGATTTCTCTGTGTAGCCCTGGCTGTCCTGGAACTCGTTCTGTAGATCAGGCTGACCCCAAACTCACAGAGATCCGTCTGCCTCTGCCTCCCAAGTGCTGAGATCAAAGGTGCATTCCACCACCGCCTGGCTCTTCTGATTTTCTTACATGGTCTCTGTGCTGTGGGATGGTCTGTATGTCAAACGTGTTGCTGATTGGTCAATAAATCACTGATTGGCCAGTGGCCAGGCAGGAAGTATAGGCGGGACTAACAGAGGAGAATTGAGAGAACAGGAAGCTGGGTGAGGGAGACACTGCCAGCTGCCACCATGACAAGCCGCATGTGAAGATTCCAGTAAGCCACGAGCCATGTGGCAAGGTATAGATTTATGGAAATGGATTAATTTAAGCTGTAAGAACAGTTAGCAAGAAGCCTGCCACGGCCATACAGTTTGTAACCAATATAAGTCTCTGTGTTTACTTGGTTGGGTCTGAGCAGCTGTGAGACTGGCGGGTGACAAAGATTTGTCCTGACTGTGGGCAAGGCAGGAAAACTCTAGCTACATCTCTGTCTTAGTTAGGACTCTATTGTCGTGAAGAGATACCCAGACAATGGTAATGCTTATAAAGGAAAACATTTAATGGGGGCTGGCTTCCAGTTTCAGAGGTTTAGTTCATATCGTCATGGTGGGAAGCATGGCAGCATGCAGGCGGACATGGTGCTGGAGAAGGAGCTGAGAGTTCTGCATCTTAGTCCACAGGCAGCAAGGCAGCAGAAGGAGACTGTGTCACTAGGCTTAGCTTGAGCATATGAGACCTCAAAGCCCACCCCCACAGTGACACACTTCCTCCAACAAGGCCACACCTCCTAATAGTGCCACTCCCTATGGGACAAGCATTCAAACACACGAGTCTATGGGGGCCATTCCTATTCAAACCACCACAGTCTCTCTCTCCTTCCATTTTAAAGGAGTGCTTCATATACCCCAGGCTGGGCATAAACTCATTATGTGGCTGAGGATGACCTTGAACTTCTGGTCCTCCTGCCTCCATCTCCTGGGTGCTGGGATTACAGGCATACACCATTACACCCAGCTCATGTGATGCTGGAGACAGAACCCGAAGCCTCATGAATGCTACACGAGTACTCCACCAGCTAAGTTACAACCCCAGCTCATGCATCGTGGTCTCCGAAGCAGATGTGTTCAGCTGCAGTTGGGTTCAACTGGAAGACTGGTAGGGCTTCTTCCACCTGTCTCAGCGTTTCCCCACATATCTCAGCATTTCCCATGTATCTCGGCGTTTCCCCACGTATCTCAGTGTTTCCCCAAATATTTCAGTGTTTTCCCACGTATCTCAGCATTTCCCCATGTATCTCAGTGTTTCCCCATGTATCACAGCGTTTCCCCATGTATCTCAGCGTTTCCCACGTATCTCAGGGTTTCCCCACGTATCTCAGTGTTTCCCCACATATTTCAGGGTTTTCCCATGTATCTCAGCATTTCCCCATGCACTGTCTTGTTGTCCCATCACTTCAGTAGTGTTTTAGGCACTTTCCTTGCTGCTGAGGCAAAATACCTGCAAGGAGGAACTTAGGTGAGGGGGGTTCGCTTTAACTCAGGTATCGGGGCTGCCGCTCCTCTGTCATGACAGGGAGACTGGCAGCTGGCCCCGCTCTGACCCTATGAGCTTGGAGCACTGTTTATTTACATCTTGGCGGAGCAGGAAGCAGAAGAGCTGGAATAGAACCCTCAAAGGCCTGCTCCCAGGGACCCAACTCCACCAACCAGTGGCCCCCTCACAAAAGGTTTCATTACTTTCTAAAACAGTTCCACCATCCGGGACCAAGTATTTGAACACATGAGCCTGGGGAGAACACCCCACACCCAAACCCTAAAAGGAGCCTAAGGTTCTTCCTTTCTTAGATTTTTTTTTTTTTTAAAGACAAGGTCTCACATACTGCAGGGATCCTGGAACTCACCACGTAGCTGAAGCTGGTCTTGAATTCCTGTCTCTACCTCCCAGGTACTCAGATTTTAGGCCTGTACTACTTTATCCAGCTTCTCTTTAGATTTTTGAGGTAGTGTCTCATGGTGCAGCCCACGGTGGCTCCCACCACCAGGTAGTCCAATTTGCCTTTATAGAGAGATAAACAACGTTTTACCAGAGAGCAATTGTGAGTTGGCAGGATTCTCAGGAGAGGGCCAGACATGGCATCGCTTCTGCTACATTTGATTGAGAAGTAGCGTCACAATGCCAGCCTGGACTCAAGAGGATAGGAAGTGCGCTCAGTGGGTGAGTGGCATGCACTTAGGTGGATGAGGGACTCGATAGTGACCTTTTTTGAGGAGTGTTCACCACTGATGCAGCTAGCTAAGAGCCAGAGCTAAAATGTAGTGAGCACTTCTGAGTCAGATGGCAGGCCACATATCTGACACATGTCATGTAGCTGGAGAATTTCTCTCCAGCTCCCACCAAGTCCCGCCAGTCCCAGAGCCCACTTATAAAATAAACACACAGACTCTTACACTATTTAAACTGCTTGGCCATTAGCTCAGGCCTATCATTGTCTAGCTCTTACTCTTATATTTAGCCCATTTTTATTAATCTATACTTTGCCACGTGGCTTTTGGCTTACTGGTACCTTACATCTTGCTTGTCCTGGCGGCGGCTGCAGCCCATCTCCTTTTCCCTCTTCCTGTTCCCTCAATTCTCCTCTCTGTTAGTCCCGCCTATACTTCCTGTCTGGCTACCGGCCAATCAGTGTTTATTTATACAGAGCGATATCCACAGCAATGCCATCTCATGGAATCCCTCTATATGAAATCTCCATGCCCAGTTGAATTCAAGACCAGCCTCAGCTAGCTCAGGTGAAGGTTTCGTGAACTCCCCACCCCTCCATGAGAGCATGTACACAGCCTAGCAAGTGGGAAAAGCTAACTGCCTCAAGATAGCAGTTGTTTGGCTGTGAGCGAAGTCCTATATAACAGTACAATAGTCATATCAAGTCCAGAAGACAGCATTTCCCGACTCTTCCCCATCTACCTCTATTCCCAGCACACAGGAAACTGAAATGAACGGTTGTTAGTTTGAGTCCAGCATGGCTATTGTTGAGCTCCTAGTGTAAAAGATAAATAAATCCCTTGGAGTTGAGGATATGCTCAGTGTTAAGAGTCTGTGCTTATCAATGTACAGGCTCTTGGTACCATAATAAAAATACATTTTTTTTGGCTTAAGATCTAGGTGTAGCTGTGCATACCTTTAATTTCAACCCTCAAGAACCACCATCCAAGCCCTTCCTGCTGCTGTCCGTCAATCTGGATGTAGAACTCTCAGCTACGTCTCCAGCATCGTGCCTGCCTGCATGCCACCATGTTTCCTGCTACAATGATAATGGACTAAACCTCTGAATTACTGTGTAAGTGCCAGGAGGCCATCGTGTTAGCAAGCTGAGAGAGAAACTGAGGCAAGATGTCAGGCCGGAGCCGGAAGAAGAAATTGTCCAGGTTGTCCCGGTCAGTCACGGCCAATGTCTTCTTTCAAGTAGGGCGGTTGTTGCATTACCTAGAAAAAGGGACGTTCATGTATCAGATCAGCGTGGAGCTACACGGCGGCCGTCATTGAATGCCTGGCAGTGGAAATCCTAGAATTGGCTGGGAACTCTGCCAGGGACAGCAAGAAGGACCCAACAACCCCCAGACATACCCTGCTGCCCACTGCCAATGATGAGGAGCTCAACCAGCTGCTGAAAGGAGTAACTACCCCCCAGTGAGGGTGTCCTGCCTGGAATTCACCCCGAACTGCTGACCAAAGAGCGAGGAAACAAAGGTAAGCCAGAAACGATCCTCTTCCCACCCACAGAGAAAAGAGGAAGGCAACGACATCAAGCAAGAAGCGGGGTAAGAAATCCAAGGCCACCAAGCCATGGACATCCAAGATGCCCAAAACAGATGACAATGATAAAGGCAGAACATGAAATTCCACCTTGGGAGACCAGCCAGGGGATGGATTCACCGTAAGGTGAAAAGGGCCAAGAAAAAACACCCTGACCCTGACTTGAAATCACACCAACCCCTGAGCTTGCCACAGAGTCAGGCTGCAGAATCCCACCAATCCCTGAGGTCCCTGAGCTCAAAATGCCACCAATCTCTGAGCTTGCCCCAGAATCAGACCATCAAAACTCACCAATCCCAAGCCACCCTGGAAAGATCTCCCCGCCTCCAAGAAATCCTATATAAGATCTGTATGCGGTTCAGTTTGCTGCTTCTCAGCCGAGGCACCCACCCTCCTAGATTTTTTCCTTCCCAACAAATCTCTTGAGTGAGGTTTGTTGTGTGATGTGAGCAGAGCCCAGCTGTACCAACTTTTGCTGGAGCAGAGCAGAGCAGAGAACTTCTAACACTTTCTCTGGGGAAACCCTCCCCTGTAGGACCAGAGCTGTTGCTCTTGCATTGGGGAAGCCTTTTCCTGGAGCAGAGCTGTAAGTTGCTATGCTTACAGTGACTTTGTGGTATTCCTGGACTCCCGACTGCCAGGATACCTTTCCGAATCTGAGCTGTAATGCTTACATTCACCATCCTGTCTTTGAAGAGCCTTGGTTTGGGGCAGAAGCTATCCCTGACCCAAAGTAATGTCAGCCGTATCGGCTCCACGAGGGTGGAGTCCACCCGACCGCAGCTGAAATTGACCTCAAAGAAGACATAGATGGGTAAAGAAAGGGAGCTCCGCAAATCCCAACGGCCCTTTGAAAGCTGCTTGAAGCGGCCGTCAGCCAGTTCGGTGGACTTGCAGCCAAATTTGTTATCCACTGTCACATCCCCCAACTGGGTTCTGACAAATGTGAAGAATAACTGGAAGAGACCATCAAAACCTGCTTGTCGGCAGCGGAGGACAAGAAGCTTAAGTCTGTCACCTTTCCACCTTTCCCCCATGGAAAAAACTGCTGTCCCAAACAGACAGCAGTCCAGGTGACCCTCAAGGCTATCTCAGCCCATGTCAACTACTGGAGCACGTCCTCTCTGAAGAACGTGTATTTCCTGATCTTCGACAGCGAGAGCATCAGCATCTACGTACAGGAGGTGGCCAAACTGGACACCAAGTAGCTCTCCAGCGGGGATGGAGAAGGATCAATGTCACATCACAAGAGTAGGGATGGGGTGGGGTGGGGTGATGGGGTGGGGTTGGGGTTATTTTTTAAAAGAATTGGGGAAGGGTGACATGGTAGGGAGGCAGAGGGCATCTACGAGGCATTGGGAACAGGTCCTGCCTGCCTGGAGAAGGGGCCCAGCACATTTTGTATTCTTTACAAAGGCCTCTTCTGCAATTAACCAGGTCTTCACCAGAGTTTTCCTATTGCTTTAGAACTTTTAAAAACAAACTAACGGGTTGAGGATTTAGCTCAGTGGTAGAGTGCTTGCCTAGCAAGCGCAAGGCCCTGGGTTTGGTCCTCAGCTCCCAGAGGGGGGAAAAACACAACAAAAAAAACTAACATAAAAATAGACCCCGTTTAGATTTATAACATTGACTTTTACACACTCTCACACACACGACAACCCTTTCAAATTTCTCAAGTCTTTGGTTCCTCTTTTTTCCAAGTGAAGAGCATATGGCTGTCTCCCTCAGTGAATAGAAGATAGGAAGACGTCGTGGGGTGCTTTTCTCTTCTGTTGCAGGGTCTCCTTCCCGATCCCTAAAGCATTTGTAGCCACACCTAAAGAAGTCTGCTTCTGGATTTTTGCTTGCTTGTTCAGTTTTGTTTTCAAAGAAAAAGAGAAATGAAAGAAAAAAAAATCACCTACGTCCCTCTCTGCCCTTGGCCATCACTGACCTGTTTCCTGCTTCTGTGAATTTTACTATTTTATATTTCACATTCAAGCAAGAGCTTGTAATATTTCTTTTTCTGATAATATTCTTTAAAAAACTTTAAATTTATTTATTTTTTATGTGTGTGAGTGTTTTGTCTGTGGGTATGTCTGTGGACCACATGCATGTCTGGTACCTTTGGAGGCCAGAAGAGGTTATCAGATCCCCTGGGACTAGAGTTACAGATGGTTGTGAGCCTCCTTATGGGTGCTGAGAATTCAATCCAGATCCTCTGGAAGAGCAGTCAGTGCTCTTAACCACTGAGCCATCTCTCCAGCCCTGTAACATTTTTTTTTTTTTAATGCCAGGGTTTGGTGACTGGATCAAGGTGGATGGGTAGGAAAGCAGAGAAACTGTACCTTTAACAGTATCTCAGATGTGTGTGTGTGGACCCAAGGAAGAAGAGAAAGCATGGGAAGCTATGTAAATTTGTAGGGAGAGAGGGAGAAGACGGCACAGACAATCTGAGTTGTGGGACTTCTGGATCACTTAAGGAGAGATGCCCTTGAGTAGTGTATATAGGATTCATGACTCTGAAGATCGGGGACATTAGCTTTTATTTCACACTTAGAAAATTTGAGATTCAGAAGAGGAATCCTTTGCCCAGGGTTCACAGATCTTGCCCATCTGCCTGGTGCTTGTTTATTCTTCACACATTATATTTGCCTTCTCGTGGGTAAAGAGATTAATGAAGAATTCATCAGCAGAGTACAGCAGTCCTCCAGACTGCGCTCAGTGTGCAGCTCAGCTCTCCTTCTGGTCACCCTCGACTCTTAAGAAAGAATGGAAGCTATATTCAAGCGACTGTTCATTTTCCTCCATTATTTGTGATGCTGGAAATTGAACACCAAACCTGGAAGGTGCTGGGTAAGCATTCTTATATTCCTAGCCCTAAGACAATATTACTTTAAAAATTTTAAAATCATAGGCCGGGTATGGCGGTGCATGCCTTTAATTCCAGCACTTGGGAGGCAGAGGGCTGGCAGATTTCCATGTGTTTGAGGCCAGCCTGGTCTACACAGTGAGTTTTAGGATAGCCAAGACACATATATTTAAATTAATTAGTGCATGTGCTTGTGCATGTGCATGTGTGTGTGAGTGTGTGGCAGTCAGGGAAACTCGTAGGAATTGATTCTCTCCTTCCGTTATGTGGGTCCCTGGAACTTATACAGGCAGGTTCTGTGTCAAGAACCTTTACCCTCCGAGGCCTCTTCCTGGGTTAACAATATTATTTTATTTTAGATTTCTTTATTTTAGTTTACGTCTATGTATATTTTGCCTGCATGTGTCTATGTGTACCTCATGTGGGCCTGGTGCCCACAGAGGTCAGAAGAGGGGGTTCTAGGCTCCTCTAGATCAAGAGTCAGGAGTAGTTGTGAGCCACCAGGCGGGTGCTGGGAAACAAACCTGGGTCCTCTGCAAGAGGTTCTTAACCGCTGAGCCATCTCTCCAGCTCTGACAAATACTATTATAAAAACGTAGAACCCTTTGGCTGCATATGGTCATTTAGTGCCACCTCTCCCTTTTTATGTGTCCTAGGGTGACCTCGGATTGGCCATGTAGCCAAGGACGATCTTGTACTTCGATATTCCTGCTTCTGTCTCCTGAGTGCTAGGATTATAGGTTTGAACCACTATGACTGGCTTTCTGTGGGGCTGGGTATTGAACCCTGGGCTTTGTGCGTGCTGGGCAAACACTCAGCCTCCCTGTGCCCCAGCCCCTTTGCTGCTGTTTACACAGGACAAGTCAAATGAAGAGAAGTCAGATAAATATTAAATACACAAAAAGTAAAAACATAAAAATCCCAGCACACCTGAGGGGACACAGAAATGGAAATGGTAAGACGCGGCCACCGGGCACACTTTCTCCATGCTGCCTGCTTCCACCGGGCACACCTTCTTCACGCTGCCTGCTTCCACCAGGGCACACCTCCTCCACGCTGCCTGCTTCCACCGGGCACACCTTCTTCACGCTGCCTGCTTCCACCGGGCACACCTTCTTCACGCTGCCTGCTTCCACCGGGCACACCTTCTTCATGCTGCCTGCTTCCACCGGGCACACCTTCTCCATGCTGCCTGCTTCCACCGGGCACACCTTCTCCACGCTGCCTGCTTAGCTGAGCCTTGTGTCGTGGCACATGCTCGTAAATCCCAGTGCTTGGGAGACAGAGGTGGGAGGATCAGGAGTTCAAGGCCAGCCTTAGCTACATTGCTAATTCAAGGCCAGCCTTGGCTACACTGCTAATTCAAGGCCGGTTTGGGTTACATGAGACCCTGTTTCAAAAACCTGAAGATGGGGCTGGGGATAAAGTGCTCACCATGCAACCCCATGACCAGAGTTCAGACCCCCCAGAACACACATGAAAGCTGGGCAGGCATGGCAGCTCTCTGTAGTCACAGCGCTTGGGAGGCAGAGAGGAGGGATCCCTGTGACGAGCTGGTCGACAAGCTGGAATTGGTGACCTGTGGGTTCAGCAAGAGCCTGCCTGAATCAATAAAGCAGAAAGCAATTGAGGAAGACTCCCGACGTCAACTCCTCATATATCCTCTGCATATGTGCACACCTGTGATACACGTGCAATGTGTGTACATATACACATACATATGCAAATCCGCACCAAACCCACAAACAAGCAACCTCCCCAGCCCCCAAACAACACAATATGTTCTGCCTAGCCCTACTGTCTGCTCCTTGTCTCTTATGAGATCCATTTGTCTAGTAATGGTTTAAAACTTAATTCCTGCAAAGCCAAATAAACTCACTTGTTGGATGCAGGGAACTCGGGGGGACAAGGCAGCATCTCCCAGATGAGGGGAGGCATGTGGCATGGGGACCGCCTATACTCAGGAGGCCAAAGATTATGCCCATTCACACATATCTCTTTCTCCACCATGGCTGACATGTTACTGACTACACATGTGCATGACCATGTGCACAGCATACATGGACACTCATATGCTAAACAGAGCAGTCCACTGTGAATCATTGAACATCATGCACTTGCTCTCTTGGGACCTAGTTTTTCTTCTTGGGGCAAGCACACACTTCACTTTTTTTTCTTAAAGAAATACAATTTTTTTTTTTTTTTTGAGACAGGGTTTCTCTGTGTAGCTTTGTGCCTTTCCTGGATCTCGCTCTGTAGACCAGGCTGGCCTTGAACTCACAAAGATCCGCCTGCCTCTGCCTCCTGAGTGCTGGGATTAAAGGCGTGCACCACCACCACCTGGCAAGAAATATAAATGTTGTGGTAAGATTTGTGCTATCTCTCTTGAGTCTCCTTAAATACTTTAAATTCAGTCAATTACTTAGAACTTTTCCATTTTGGTACCTTTAAAAAACTTAAAATTTCATTTTATTCATTTTTATGTACACACACAAAGACACATGCATGCAGAAACTCATCAAGTCAATAAAATGTAGTTAGGACAATATAAAGGTGCCATGGTAAAGACCAGAGGACAGATTTCAGGAGCTGATTCTCTCCGTCCACCGTGTGGGTCCTGGGGACCAAACCCAGGTGCTCTGGTTTGACAGCAAGCCTTTTCCCACTAAGACACCTCTTCATCCCAACATTTTGGTGCTTTTCCCCCGAGGCACAGCTTTCCAGAATTCAATTCATTTATTTATTCGCTCATTCATTCTTTTTCCTGGGGCTTGAACCTAGGGCCTTAGACATGCCAGACAAGCCCTCTTCCTGAACTATATCCCCTGGCCTCTGCTTAGAGTTTTTTTTTTTTTTTTAAAGAGTCTATGATGGATTTTAGTATATAAACATGAAACGAAATCTTAGTCAAATGTATTCTAACTCCTCTGTTGGCTCTGTCACTTGCTGTGTGGGACTCGAGGATGCTGTCTATCTGTCTGTCTGTCTATCTATCCATGTAGTAGAAAGTCTATCTATCTACCTAGTAGAAAGTCTTGGATTAAAGTTTCCCTATGTCCCCTTGTGGCTTATGAGTAGACCCAGTGAGTATGGAGAATGAACATTAAAAATTATAATGATTCCATAGAGGATTATAGAAAATGATTACAAAGGACTTAATCCAACACTCCCTTGTTTTACATATAAGGAGTTACGAGATTTTAAAAAGCACCATTAAATGTAAAATCAAAAGTAGAAACTTCCTCTCTAGACTGTGTTCTGAGCCTGTCTCCCAGACATTTTAGAGTCACAGTTACGTGTTTCTTTCTCCATCTTACCTACCTTGTCATAAAAAAGCAGAGCATATCAACTCTGTTTCTTTTCTATTTTTTTTTCCAGTGCTGGGGATAGAACCCCAGGCTTCATGTATGAGAGGCAAGCCTTCTACCACTGAACTACATCCCCCATGCTTGACACTTTGAGACAGAGTCTTGGTCTACCGCCCAGACTAACCTCAAACTCATCCTCCTCCTGCCTGAGTGGTGGGATGACTGGTGTGGTCCACTATGCCCACTTTGAGAACAGCTTTTGAAACAAGACCATGAATGTTCAAAACTGTCTCTTTCTTTATGGTGTCGGAGAGGGGTTGCATGGATACACACACAGTCCTTCCCTGAAAGGACTCAGTCAGGGAAGCCTCTCATGATTGTCGTGGTTTGGTTTGCAACCTTGAGTGCTAAAAACAGAGTCTTGAGGCTTGGAAATGGAGATTTCACTGGGATGGTAGCCTTCATGTAGATAATGGCACCTGGTGAAATGATCTACGGGAATCCTTACGATTGGGATGCACTTAGTAATTGACACATCACCAAGGGGCGCTATCTACTGGGATAACCATTTCCTACCCCCAGTGTGTGAGTTTGAAGGAGCCTAGTTTTAGTGTTTCATCCTCTCACAAAAAGAGCTGTTCTGCAGATGGTTGAAATAAGCCTTCTGAAGTCTTGCAGATTTTCATTCTAGATTTTAATTGTTAATTCTTACAAGGCAAATGGGCAACTATCACTAGCTATGGTCTGATCCTTAAGCTCAGCATGAATTACCCACACTGCCTTAAGAAAAGCTTTATATGTAAAGAGTTTTAAAAAGGTATTGTAACACATTGTCATTGTGTTGGATTTTAAGTTTCCTTTTCATTGCTGGGAATTGAACCAAGTGCTCTACCACTGAGCTATACCCTCAGCTCCATGTGAGATTTTTAGATTGATATCACATAGGAAAAGAAAATTCCACCTTCTCTAAAATGTTTTGCCTGAATACCTAAAACAGTATTTTTACAACCTGAACTTGTCTTTTCTCAACCTGCCCCACCCCTACTGCTGATAGTCTCCTGAATCACAGACTGGCCTGGGGATGACCTTGAATTTTTGATCCCTATGCCTGCACCTTCCAAGGGTGGATATGCTACCACACTAGGTTTTGTAAGGTATCTTAGTTACTTTTCTATTGCTATGATAAGTCACAGTGACCGGGGCAACTTACAGAAGAAAGAGTTTTTTGGGACTTGAGTTTTCAGAAAGTGTGTCTTTGCCCATCATGATGGGGAGCACGGCAGCAGGCAGGCAGGCATGGTGCTGGAGCAGTAGCTGAGAGCTTACATTCTTATTTGTGAGCACAAGGCAGAGAGCGAAGTGGGGATGGTGTGGACTTTTGAAACCTTAAAGTCCACCCCCCATGACACACTTCGTCCAACAAGGCCACACCTCCTAATCCTTCCTGAACAATTCAATTAACTGGGGATCAAGCATTCAAGTATATGAGTCTATGATAAACCATTCTCGTTCAAACCACCATATACGGTGTTGGGGATCTAACCCAGAGCCTTTTGAATGCTAGGGAAGCATTCTATTAACTGATCTACATTCCCAGCCTGTCTTAGTTAGGGTTTCTATTGCTGTGAAGAGACACCGTGACCACGGCAACTCTTATAAAGGAAAACATTTAATTGGGGCTGGCTTACAGTTCAGAGGTTGAGTCCATTAGCATCATGGCAGAAAACATGGCCATGTGCAGGCAGAATGGTGCTCGAGAAGGAGCTGAGAGTTTTACATCTGGATTTGTAGGCAGCAGAATGAGATTGTAAGCCACACTGTGCATAGCTTGAGCATATGAGACCTCAAAAATCTGCTTCCTCAGTGACACACTTCCTCCAACAAGGTTACACCTACTCCAACTAGGCCTCACCTCCTAATAGTACCACTCTCTGTGGGACAAGCATTCAAACATGAGTCTATGGGGGCCATTCCTATTCAAACCATCACACATTCCTAAGAATCTGATATAATCTGTAGTTGGAATTTTCTTTGGGCTGCCAGCCAGCTCCCAAATAAAAGCATGGAGACTTATTATTAATTATGAATACTTATTATTAATTATGAATACTCAGCTTTAGCTTAGGCTTGTCACACTAGCTCTTTTAACTTAATTTAAGCTGTTTCTATTAATCTATATTTTGTCTTGAGGCTTTTTACCTTTATGCCATTTTATATGTCCTGCTTCCTCTATGTCTGTCTGTCTATCTGGCTCCTGGTATCTCTTTTTCTTTTTTCTTTCCTTGAGCCTAAATTCTCCTCCTACTTACTCTCCCTGCCCAGAAGTCCTGCCTATACCTCCTCCCTCATTATTGGCTGCTCAGCCTTTTATTAGACCAATCAGGCAGGCAAAGTAAAACAGCAACACACCTTTACATAGTTAAATGTTCTGCAACATAAACAAATGCAACACATATTTACATAGTTAAAGGAATGCAACACATCTTTGCATCGTTAAACAAATATTCTGCAACAATATCCTTTTAAAATATGTATTGTTTTAGGTGGTGCTAGAGACTGAACCCAGAGCCACTGGCTCACTGGGGTAGGGCTCTACCATTGAGCTACACCCCAGCTCTACCATGACTTTAGATATTTCTTTAGATTTATTAGCATATGCTTTAATGTTTAAATATGATTTATCTATTTTTTTAAATTGTGTGGGTATTTTGCAACATGTGTGCGCGTGTGCCATCTGCATGCAGTTCCTAAGGGGACCAGAAGAGGGAGACAGATTATCTAGGAGTTAACAGACTATTGTGAGTAGCCATGTGGATGCTGGAAATCGCACCTGAGTCCTCTGAAGAGTAGTTTAATACTTTTTGATTATAAGATAATATGTGTGGCCAGCTAAATGGAGTTAGAGGTAGAGGTGACCTGAGTTCTGATCCCTGGAACCTGCAAGAAGCAGTTCCTACAAGTGGCCCTTTGGTCTCTGCCTGTGCATGTTGGCATGTGTGCACCCATATGCACACCTTCCAACCCACACACAGACAGCAAATAAATAAATAAATGCAAAGTGCCCATTTTTTTGTTGAGTTATAATTCATATAAACTATGTAATCTAATAAACTTACAAATAATTTTTATCTAAGCAGTTACCACTTCTAATGTTCTTTCTCTAGAAAGAATTTCTACATATTAATTCTTTCTTGTTGAAGGAATATTCTACATATTTCCACCTAACATCATTTTCCTTTGCTTGAAGGAATGCTGGTAACTATTTTTAGCTTTTGTATTTCTGAATTTTTTTAAAAGTTTTTGGTTTGTTTATTTCTTTGTATGTGTGTACACATGTGTGGATGTTCATGTGCCACAATGTGCATTTGGAGGTCAGAGGATAACGTGCTGGAGTCTGTTCTCTTCTACCATGCGGGTTCTGGGGATCAAGCTCAGGCTTGGCGGCAAGCACCTTTACCTGCTAAGCCGTCTTGCAGGCTCTTTACTTCTTTAATTAAAAAAAGCATATTGACGCCGGGCGGTGGTGGCGCACGCCTTTAATCCCAGCACTCGGGAGGCAGAGCCAGGCGGATCTCTGTGAGTTTGAGGCCAGCCTGGGCTACCAAGTGAGTTCCAGGAAAGGCGCAAAGCTACACAGAGAAACCCTGTCTCGAAAAACCAAAAAAAAAAAAAAAAAAAAAAAAAAAAAAGCATATTGAGACACAATGCACATATTATATCATTTCACTTCTTTGAAGTATACAATTCATTTTTAGTTTATTCGGTGCAATCGCCATCCTAGTTAATTTCAGACTTTTTAAGTCTGAAGTTGTAAGTTGTATTTATTATTATTATTTTGTGTGTGCATTTGCACACGTGTGTGGGTGTGTGCACATGCATGGCATGCATGGATGTTGGAGGATTAATTTGCTGAGTCGGCTCTTTCCTTCCATCTTTACTTGGGTTCTGGGAGTTGAACCCAGGATTTCAGGCTTTCGCAGTGAGTGTTTTTTACTGGCGGAACCATCTCACGTTCATCACCTCAAAAAGAAACCCGTAAATAACCCTTGGTTACCAGCCCCGCCCCCTTGGCCCCCTTGACCTGAGACACCACCGTCCACTTGCCCCTGTGGTTTCTCTCTCTCGGACGCTCCCGTCTTCACCGCTGTCTCCCTTCGCTTTGAAGCTTTCACGGTTGTCTTCGCTGACTTCCACTCATTTTCAGCAAGATGCTCTTCCTTGGTACAGAATTCCACACGGGCATTTTTCTCTTAGTGCTTTACAGATTTTGATTTATTGTTTTTTTCTCTTGCATTTATTACCAGTGAGGAATATGCTGTCACAGTTATCTTTGTTTCTTTCAACACAGCATACATTTTTTTCTCCGATTGAACTTAGTTGTCTTTTCACTACTGGTGGGAATTATCTGATTACATATGACTTGATTTCAATTAAAAAATTAAGATCAACATTAATGAATGAGTGAACATGTATGCTTGTACAGACATCTACACAGGCCAGAGGACAACTTTCAAGAGTTGGGGTTCTCATTTTTCAGCTCGTGGAGGCAGGGTCTCTCTCGTTTCTGTGACTGCCACACTTCCTGCTCTGAGCTAATTGGCCCTAGGGCTTTCCATCCTGCAGCAGGAGTGCTAGATTAAGATGCACCACTGACCTGTTTCTTACACAGTTCTGGGCTTGGAACCAGTCAGTCAGGCTTGCGTGGCCAGCACTTCTGCTTGCTGATCTATTTTATACTACCTTGCTGCCTGCCCCTCTTAAAATTCATGTGTTTTTTGTGTTTGGGGTTATTTGAATTGCTTGATATGTGAGTTTGTGGTTTTTACTTAATTTGGAAGCAGTTTAACCATGATTTCCTCATATAGTAATGAAAGTTTGAGGCCAGACTGGACTACATAGTAACTTCCAAGCCAACCTGGGCTACGTATTGAATATTTGAATTCATACTCTTCTACTTTGAATATTCCAACATTATACACACACACACACACATATACACATATATGTGCATATACACACATATACACATATTATATACACACAAATCCACATTCACACACATACACATATATGTACATTTACACATATACATATATATCCACACACATATTTATACACATACATACTCAGATAAATACATATACATGCATATACACACATATGCATATACATACTTATGCAAATATATACATACACATATTCACACATATATACATATAATTAAATATATATGCTATACACATATATGCACACACATATGTACATATACAGATATACACATGTAAGCATATACATACATGTATAAATGCATATACACATAGCACAAATGCATATGCATATATATATACACACATACATATCAACACATATGCTCACACATACATATACATACACAGGTACATATACTCATTTAACTACCTGAAGTTGTCCTACAGCCCACTGACACTCCTAATTTTCTGGACTCTGTCTTTTCTCTCACTGTGTTGCTCTGAATCCTCTGTTGCTCCCAATTCACTGACATTCTCTCTGCCATGTTCAGTCTGTTCCTCCTCCCGCCTAACACTGTTTTCCCCCAATATATTCTGTCTTTTTCTTTTTTTTTTAAAGATTTATTTATTTATTATTATGTATACAGAAGAGGGTGCCAGATCTCATTACAGATGGTTGTGAGCCACAATGTGGGTGCTGGGCATTGAACTCAGGACCTCTGGAAGAGCAGTCAGTGCTCTTAACCCCTGAGCCATCTCTCCAGCCCCCAATATATTCTGTCTTGTTGTTTCTCAATGTGTGATTTGGATTTTTTTTTTTTAAATTGACTTCAGTTTGGAAGGACATGGAATGCAGGCATAATAACCATTCTGTGTCTGTTAATTCTCTTTCTTTTCTTTTGAGATAAGGTCTTAATATGTAGCCCAAGTTGGCTTGGATGTTACTGTGCAGTCCAGCCTGGCCTCAAACTCATGGTGATCCTCCTGTCTCAGTCTCTCCAGTTCTCAGATTACAAGTGTGTGCCACCACACCGGGCCTTGTCTGATAATTCTAACACATTGTGGCTCTTGGTTATTTTTTTTTAAATAATGATTTATTTTTATGTGCATGTACATCTGTGTGAAGGTGCTAGATCCCCTAGAATGGGAGTGACAGACTGTTGTGAGCCATCATGTGGGTGCTGGGAATTGAACTCAGGTCCTCTGGAAGAACAGCCAGTGCTCTTAACTGCTAAGCTGTCTCTCCAGCCCCCTCTAGGTTAGTTTTGATTGGTTGTTTTTTCCCTCTTTCTCTGGTGGTTCAGGTTTTACTTTAAAATCTATTCATTTATGTGTGTGTGTGTGTGTGTGTGTGTGTGTGTGTGTGTGTGTGTATGGTATGTATGTGCTTGGTGTGTAATGTGCATGATGTGTGTGTGTATATGTGCATGGTGTGTATGTACTTGGTGTGTGTGTATATATTTGTATGTGCACAGTGTTTGTGTGCATGATGTGCATGTGTGTGTGTATGTGTGTGGTGTGTATGTATTTGGTGTGTGTATGTATTTGTATGTGCACAGTGTTTGTGTATGTGCATGGTGTGTATGTGCATAATGTGTATGTGTGCGCATGTGTGTACACATGTATGCAGTGGTGCACATGTGAAGCTCAGAGAACAATTTTGTGGGGTCAGTTCTCTCCTTCTACCTTTGAGTGGGTTCTGGGGATCAAACTCAGATTTGCACAGGAAGTGCCTTTACCCACTGTGCCACCTCCCTGGCCTTCTGGTCTTACTTTTAAAATAGTCTTTTCTGTGTGCTTCTATTAATTTCTAATCTGATGCCAGATATGAAATTTACCTTATTGAGCACCTCAGTCTGTCTGGACTGCTATAATAAAGTTCCTTAGCCTGGATAGTTTACAAGCAACAGAATTTTGTTCCTGGTGTTTCTGGATGCCGAGAAGTCCAAGGTGAAGGCGCCAGCAGATTGTCCGGTGAGGGCTCCCTGCTCAAAGAAAGCATCTCCTTGCCTAGTCTTCACATGGGGAAAGAGGAAGGGGCTCCCTCACATCTGAGTGGCATCACAGATCCTTCCAAGGGTTCCCCAGTCAGCTTCCTAAGTGTTCCATCTCTTATTAGCAAGTGGTAATGGAGTTGTGGCCTGAGTGTGGAGAGACGCAATCATTCAGAGCATTGCATTGCATTCTGGATACAGCTGTTATTTCGTTTTTTTGTGTCTCTAGAAATATTTAGATAAATGTTTGTTTGGGAATACATGTAAGTTACTTGTAATTAGTATAGTCCTTTTGAGTATTTCTTTTTAAGAATTATTAAGTGGCTTTGGATCAGAGCTCAGCTTGGGATAATTATTTTCAGTTTGTGAGGCAAGGCTGTTTACTCTACTCAATGGCCTGTGAGTCCTATGGTCTTCTGGTCTGCATGGTGGGGATTAGGCTTTATTCCCAGACCAGGCTGAACCTCTTTAACCCTGTCTGGTGGTTCTTTAGCTAGGCCAACTACCTTCCTGCCTCACACATGCTGATGGGCTCTTGTCCAGGTCCCTGTGAGGCTCCCTGGAGTCATCTCTCTGTACTTCCCAAGTCACTGGTACTTTGTGTGGTAACTTCTAGTCTCCCGAGTCTTCACTGCATTCAGATTTTACTCTTCCCTTTCAGAGAGTCTGCAACAAAGCACTCACTTCCAAAACAAACCCAGAAACAAGGCTGGCAGACTGGATCACGAAGCCCGTGGATCCAAAGACACACACCTCAAACCACCGTGGTGCAAATTTGGCAATGGTAGTTTTTGCCATTTACAACCTTGGCACTTGGATTTGGTGGCAGTTCTGACAAATGTGTAGTTGGCTTGCATGGGAAGTGCAGTTGGGTGGAGGAGCCCAGCAATCAGCCCTGAAGACATGTGGGAATGGGTGTCAGCCTGCCAGAATGACTGTCCCAGAAAGAGACATCAGAGGCTGAGTATAGTGCTACATTCTGAGTCCCAAAATCCAGGGAAGACATCAGGCGTGATGTCCACATCTGTAATCTCTGTCCAAACGGGTGAACTGCGGGCTTATTGGCCAGCTAGTCTAGCTGCAACAGCCAGCTCCCACTCCAGTGAGACGTCCTATCTTTTTTTATTTATTTATTTATTCATTATGTATACAGTGTTCTGTGTGCATATACACCTGCAGGCCAGAAGAAGGCGCCAGATCTCATTAGAGATGGTTGTGAGCCACCATGTGGTTGCTGGGAATTGAACTCAGGACCTCTGGAAGAACAACCAGTGCTCTTAACCGCTGAGCCATCTCTCCAGCCCGAGACGTCCTATCTTGAAAACTGAAGTGGAAGGCTGGAGAGACAATGGTTCAGTGGTTAAGAACATGCGATTGCTGCTCTTCTAGGGGACCCAGGTTCAGACCCAGCAATCTTGTTGGGTGGCTGTAACTCCAGCCTCATGGGATCTGATGCTCTCTTCTGGCTCCCATGGGCACTCTCACATAAACAAAAATAATAAATCTTAAAAGAAACAAATTGGAGAGAGATAGAAGACACTTGATGTTGACTCTGACCTCTGTGTGTGCACATATATAGCACATGTGGAGGTAGGAAGGGAAGGAGAGTATAAGACAGAGGGAGAGAGAGAGACAGACAGACAGACAAAGAGAGAGATAGAGACACAGAGACAGAGACACAGAGACAGAGACAGAGACACAGAGACAGAGACAGAGACACAGAGACAGAGACAGAGACACAGAGACACAAGAACAGAGAAAAAATACAGAGAGAGACAGAGACAGAGAGAGAGGAGGAGGAGGAAGGTCAGAGCTTGGAGGGATGATGTAAAGTTTTCTCTAAGCATCTCTAAAAATAAAACCCATTCAGTTTCACACACAGGTAAAAGCCAAGCCCATTCAGACATCCTGGCTCCACTGGACCTGTTCTTCGGTTCTGGAGTTGCTGGTTCTCTGGACAGAAGGGAAAGGGGAAAGGTTGTTTCTAATGTGAAAGGACCAAGCAGACAGCAAATGCAAGTGCCTTTTAAGCTCTAAGAGCCGTATGAATAATACGATTTAGCTTTTTTTTTTTTTTATTACCCTTGACTGGCTTCTTTTTATCATCAGATCATAATTGCTGTTGCTACTAGTGACAACTTCAACTTCCTATCTTGGCCGGGCCAGTCCTGGTACAGAAGGTGACTCAAGGTCAGCCATTCGGTCTGTGGCTCCTAAGCTATCGCTGTGTGGTCTTTCTTCTGTAGATAAAAGGGGCCCCAGAGCATTGTCGTGTGTTGAGTGACTTTCATTTATGACTTTGAAAGAGGTTGTCTGAAGGCTTGAAAGTTTCCCAAGATGGAGATTTTAATATTCAGAGATGCAGCCTGCTTCTGCAAAGCTGAATTCTTTTGTTGCTGATAAAAATCCTTTAAAAGCTCTAGACGTTGGCAGAAAAGATTCCTGTTTTTAAAATTTAAAATTCCCGAGTTTAAAATAAAATTTTGAACTCATGTGTTATTGTCAGGAAAATGTTGACATGGTGGATAATGGGGGTAGAATTTCCATCCCCCAACTTGCCCTGTCCCCAGGGGCTCCCACCTTGTGTTTCCAGAAGTGATGGGATCTTTGTATCATCTTTCTGAGATAGGGTCAGGCATACCCAAATCTCTCTTTTTATTCAACTCAGTTGCCCTGTGATATATCTTTAAAAATTATCTGATCACCACCCTAAACTCCTAAAAGACAAAAATCAGACACATGGAAGCCTCCCTCAGGCTTTAGGATCAGGACAGGCATGCCACCAAGAGTAAGGCCTGAACAAAGCAAAATGGCGCCTCATCTTGGAACCTTTCCTCCACACCTCCTGGTCGTATGGCATCACGCGGGGTTAGGTAAGTTTGGTAACGTTGACACGTCTGCTAAGGCCCTTATTTTTATTTCTCATGCTGAATATCTATTTCTGAAGACATATCATTTATGTCAAAATAACAGAGAAACATTTCAACATGAATACAATGATCTATAGTAAATTGTTCTAATACAACCAGAGGCTTTGGAGATACACAAGAGCATGAAGAAAAAAGTTATGCAAGAAACTGATGTGAAAATATAAAATCTAATAGTATACATTGACAAAAACATGAAAAACAAACCATTTTACTAAAAGATACTGTCATGGTTAGAGTTTCTATTGCTGCGAAGAAACACCATAACCAAAAGCAAGTTGGGGAGGAAAGGGTTTATTTGACTTACCCTTCCACATCATAGTCCATCATTGGAGGAAGTCAGGACAGGAAATCTAACAGGTCAGGAACCTGGAGGCAGAAGCTGATGCAGAGGCCGTGGAGGGGTGCTGTTTATGGGTTTGCTACTCATGGCTTGTTCAGCCTGCTTTCTTATAGAATGCAGGGCCATCAGCTCAGGAATGGCACTACCCACAATGGACTGGGCCCTCCCACATAAATCACTAATCAATAAAATGTCTTACAGCCAGGTCTTGTGGAGGCATTTTCTCAACTGAATTCCCTCCTTTCCAGTGTGTCAAGTTGACATAAAAGTAGCCAGTACAGCCCTGAGGTCATAAGAGCGGGAGAGCTGCCCCTGTTCTCAACCAGCTGCAATATTGGGAAAGCAGGCCCTGCACCTCGTCTGGACAGCACAATAGAGCCACCTCATTGGAGGAGGTGTGGGTTAGCCAGCCCGGAAGTTGTAAGCATGGGAGAACTGTCCCCACTACTCATCTGTCATGTGGTGGCATGGGCAGGGGAGAAATACAGCACTTGGGAGAGTGGCCCCTACACCTCACCTGGACAACACAGTAGAACTGGCCTTGAATGTGTAGGTGTGGAAGAACTGACCCTGAAGACATGAAAGCAGGAGAACTGACCCTGCCCCTTGCTCTTCCCTGCAAAGGGTGAACTCGCCAGGACAATGCAGGAGGGCTCACCCTGATGGTGAGGACAAGGGAGAGCTGGCGGGCTGATCAACCCTGCAACTACCCAGGCCCAGAGCCAGAGGTTTGAGTTGAGCCACCCCAACACCCACTCCATTTTGATCTGCTGGAGCACATGAAGGGATGGATCCTGCAGATCCAAAGCTGCAGAATCTCCACGACACAGAGCAGTAACAGGATGACCAATAGGAGTTCCTGTGAGGGCCCAGCATCGATAGTGTAGTAGAAACCAGAGGCCTCAAAGCAGACCAATGACTCTTTGCAATGAACACTTGGAAATAATATATATATATATACACATGGATAAAAGGGTTTCCATACTACAGCTTCTACGACGAGGTTGATTTTTCTTTTTCTCTTTTTTCCCTCTTAAATTTTATTTTATTTTATTTTTTTTTTGGGGGGGAGGTTACAAGGGCAGAAGGCAGATATGAAGGGACAGGGAAATGAATGGGATGGAGATGCATGATGTGAAAGATACGAAGAATAAATAAAAAAGAAAGTTAAAAAATTAGCCATCACAGACACTCTAGCTAGTGATGCCTCTTCATTTCACATAAGAGTGGGTTTCGCAGATGTTTTCCTCCAAGTGCTTTGACCATATTCACCTTCCCATAACCTCTTCTTTCTCCCCCCTCCACTAGTCTCTTTGTCAACATTTTATTCTAGAGAATTTCATACATGGACACAGTGAAATATGATCACAGCTACCTTTGTTTCCCTCCACTGTATGAATGCTCCCTCTGTAATATTGCTTCGGTTCCCTCCCTTGATCTCTAACAACGTCCGTCAACTTCTGCTGCCCCACTCTTAAAGCACTCAGAATATGTTGATTTGTTCACTAAGATGTGATCTTTTCTTTCTTCTCTCTTTTGGCTTTCAGAGATGTTCTCAGTTTGTTAGCCTAAGCTGGCCTTGAACTTGTGATCTTCTGCCTTAGCCTTCAGAGTTCTGGGATTATGAGCATGTGCCACCATGCTCAGCCTGATGTCAGTTTTGGTTGGCATCGTTTCTGGCCTATGACATCTCAGCTGGTAGCTACTTTATTCCACTGACAGGATTTGGGCATGAGAAGACCCGGATAGCATTTGTGAAGGCCTGCTTAAGTTATCCAAGCTACCCTCTCCATCTCTTAGAGTCCCTTGTATTCCAAGGACTAGGCACGCACATGGAAAAACGTCAGGAGGACAAGAACAAAACATTCAGTTTCCTTCCTTCCCAATAAGACTATGAGAAAATCTGTCTGGAGCAAGTTTTGAATAGGAGTAGTGAGTTCCACTCCAGAGTCAGCATTAGAACCCAGTATGAGCTCCACAGTCAGCAGGGGAGTGAGCAGTGGAGAAGAATCTGACTCATCGCCTCCCCAATGTGTGCTTCTGACTTTGTTGCGGCATTCCTGGCTTGTGGCTGTCACCTCTTCCTGAATACTTTCATAGCTGTGGCTATTGCCATGTTCTCTGTTCATTTCATACCAAGGCTTGTGGGATGCTTCAAATGCGACGAGGGACCAAGACAGACTTGCTATGAACCACCACCTCATGGACCGTCATCGTCTCTGGAATTGCATTAGACTAAATCTCAGAGCGATGACTCCCTGTGGTCAGTGTCTTTTCAACAAATCAAATCTCCCTTCAGACCTTTCTAGGGTAGTCAGTGTTCTCAGGACATAGTCCTTCCAGATGTGGAGGTCATATTCCAGCTGTCTGAACAGCTGAGAGTGCCTTCAGAAATGAAACCTGCAACTTAATTGATTGTCCCACAGACAAAGTACAAGACTACATTAAAATGACCTCATATATTTAGCTCTTCCCTGCTGAGAGCTTTTGGGCTTCTTTCCAGTTTGGGGCAAGATGATAGAAGCTGTGCAAACATTTGTGTGTTTGGCTTTTGTGTGATCACAGGCTTCCGTCTCGTTTGGGTAAACTCCTCTAAGTAGGAGTTCTGTCACCTGAGAGTACACGGCTAAATTGATAAAAAAAAACTACTAAATTTCATGCCAAAATTCCAGTGCCATTTTGCATGTCCATCAGCAGTAGAAGACTTTTAGGTGCTCCACGTTCTCAGCCACTCTGGTACCATCACATTTTCTTTCCTCTCTAGATGTTCCAAGAGAAGTGTGGCAGTTTCTCACCGTGGTGTTGATTTGCATGTACTCATTGGGCCTTCTTCCATAAAGCATCTGCTAAAATATTTTCCCGTCTCTTTAATTTCATTGAGGTCTTTTGGGCTGTAACAACCTATCACAGACTGGCTCACTGTGTGAGCTTCTGGTTGCTGTGACAAAATACTTAGGGAAAACAGTTTAGAGGGGAAAGATTTATTTGGAGCATGGTTTCAATTTCATTGCCTTGTCACTCGGCGCTGATGATCTGTGGTGAGGCAGAACATTGTGGCTGTGGCACAGCAGAGATGCATCATAGAGTCATGAAGGAGAGGAAAGGAGAAAAGAGGGAAGGGGAGAAAAGGGGAGGAAAGAGGAGGAGAGGGAGCGGGGAGAGGAAAAAAGAGAATATGGGATTAGGAACAAAACATATTCTTCAGGAGCATGCCACCATTACTTGCAACTGGACCCTACCTCCCAAAGTTTCTGCCACTTCTAATAGCCTTTTAAGTTGGGAATCCATCAATGAATGAGACAGTTTATGAAATCAGAGCCGTCAGGATTTATGTATCTCCCAAAAGCCTCGACTGAGAACATGAGCTTCCTGGGGATACTTCAGATGCACAGGCCCTGTAGCTTCTGGACGTTGGTAGTTTAGTGGATGAAGGCTGCTTTCTGGTCCACAGTACCTTACAGGGGTGCCCTTACAAGGCAAAAGGAGCAAGACCTGGGTCTCTGTTGTTGGTTTACTAGAGACTGCTCTTCCTTTGTTGCCCAGACTGGCTTCAGACTCATTCTCTTCCCTTAGCCTACCAAGTGCTAGATTATAGGTATGCACCTTCATGCTGGATTATTTATTTATTTGTGCATTTAAAATTACATGTGTGTATGCCATACCTGTGGGTATGTGTGCATGTGTATGGGAATGCAGGTATCTGTGGAGGCCAACAGAAGGCATCAGAATGCCTGGATCTGGAGTCACAGGTGGTTGTGACTGTCCAATATGGGTGCTGGCAACTGAACTCAGGTCCTCTGGAAGAACAGCAAGTGCTCTTAACCTCTGAAGCATATTGATAGTGCCTGGTGATAGATACATCTTTTACCCAATCTGTATTTTTAATGTAAACTTGCTCCGGAACTTGCTCTGTAGGCCAGGCTGGCCTTGAACTCACAGAGATACTCCTGCCTCTGCCTCCCAAGTGCTGGGATTAAAGGTATGCACCACCACGCCTGGCTTGTAAAGTCAGTTTCTTATGGAAAGCATACTATAGGTTTTACTTTTAAATCTTGTATTATTAGCCAGGCATGCTGGCTCACACCTTTAATTCCAGCCCTCAGGAGGCCGAAGCAGGTGGATCTCTGTGAGTTCAAGGCCAGCCAGGGCTATGTAGAGAGACCCTGTCTCAAACAAAACAAAAAACAAAACAAAATAAAAAACAAAAAAAGAAATCATATATTACTATCTCTATCTTATAGCTGGTGTTAAGACTTTTCATATGATCGCCCCACACCTGTGTGCATGGGATGCATGTGTACTGCAATGTGTGTGTAGGTTTGAGAGTCTCTTCGGCTGTTGCTTGCCTTGTTTGAGTTGGGGGGGAGGGGTCAAACCTTGTTGGGGTCTCTGTGTTTGCTGCACACTCCAGTCTGGTTGGCCTGTGAGCATCCACAATTTCTCTTATCTTGCTACCAGAACACTGTGATGATAGATGCATACTTCTCTGAGGCTTCCCATGGTCCTGGGGATACAGCTCAGGTCCTCCACTAGCAAGACAAGCTACTTTATGGACTGAGCTATCTTCCTAGACCCCAGATATGTTGCTAAATACTATAATATTGTTTCATGTGTAAAAATCTTAAAATGATCTATGCTGATCCCGCCTCCCATCCTTTATCAACAAGCATTTTAGTTTGACACATACTGTTTTATAATATTACTTTTGCTTTAGGCAATCTGTTTTCATCTGGACAGTGAAAACAGAACCCTAATTACATATTTACCTTTATTTATTTGATTTCTGTCGGTATCACATTTATTCTGCCTGAACAACGTCCCTTGAAAAGTCTTGCAGTGCACGTCTGTGAGCAATGAAGTTCTTTTGGTTTTTGTCTGAGAAAACTTTCCCCTTCATATTTTGAAACGTTTTTTTTTCTTGGAGTATAGAATTTGGTGGGTGTCTCCCCCACCCAGAAGCCCCTTAAAATGTTATATCACTGTCCTCTAGCTTGCGTGGTTCCTGTCAGGAAGTTTGCCAGAGTTCTTATTTGTGTTCCTGCCTGTGTGATGTGCCTTTTTCTACCAGCTGCCGTACTGTATTTCCTCTGTGCTCACTTGAGTAATTTGTATACTGTGTATGTAGATTTGCTTTGCTTCATGTTTATCTTGTCAAACAACAGGTATTATAATGAATTCTGGAATATTCTGCACCATTATTACTATTATTATTATTTTGGATTTTCAAAACAGGGTTTCTCTGTGTAGTCCTGGCTGTCCTGGAACTCACTCTGTATACCTCGAACTCATGGAGATCCAACTGTCTCTACCTCTCGAGCACCAGGATTAAAGGCATGCACCACCACTGCCTGGTTTACAGTATTATTTTATGACTATTTTTCTATCTTATTTTCTCTTCTCCAGGAAAGGAAATCGAATCTCTTTCTGGGATTACATGTTTATTAGACTGTTGCCTTTCAGCTTTTGGTGTTTCATTCTGCTTTCTTCTCCTCATGCTGAGTTTGGGTAATTCCTATTGACTGTATTCCAGACTTACAGACAGCCCCCACTCTAGGACCATGGGAAAGACAGGCACACCTATTCCCAAAGATGAGGCTGTTGTTCATAGTTAGTTTCCACCATTCCCTTCTGTGATGATCAGTCTTCATTGTTAGTTTGCCCGGATTTGAATCACTAGAAGACAACTCTGGGTGTATGTGTGATGTTTAACTGGGGTGGGACGCACCTTGAATGTGGACAGCACCATCCATGGCCGGGTTAGGTTGTAGGCTGAGGAAAACAGAGAAAGCAAACTAATAAGCATTTAACTTTGTGCTTCCTGACCACGGGTACAATGTGACTACCTGTCCCTGCTCCTGCTGCCATGCCTTCTTTGCCGTGGTGGAGTACCTCCTCTGGAGCTGTGCCAAAACAGACCTCTCCCATCTTAGGCTGCTATAGTCAAGTCCTTTGTCATAGCAACAAGAAGAGTGGCTTTCCCCCTGTGTTCTGTGAGTGCCACAGACAGGCCGTGGCAGTAACACTAGCGGCTCTACAGGAAGTCTTATAATGAAATGGTATGATTTGATTTTAAAGCACCATACTCATAATCGAACAGACTGTTCTTACTGCACGTCACTCAATAGTTCTGTCCCTCTGTGTTCACGCCATTTATAAAGGCTGAGTTCCTACTTTCACAGTTCCATCCAAGTCACTACAGGTGCTGAACATAATGGCACGTAAGTAATTTTCAGACAAAACCAAATCATCTTATTGAATATTCTACTCCATTGAAATTCTCTTTAGCATTAAGTAATTTGGAGTGAATGTTCCAGAAAGCTTTTCATGGTGGCAATTCTCAAGAGCAATTTTGGATCTAGTGGAATATTTATAAGGGAAGTGAAACCGGGAAAATCCAAATTACAGTTTAGAGTAGAGGTCATAAGTAGGAAGCCGGATCGCAAGGCTGGAGGCTATTGAAATAAAAATTCTCCAACTGCAGGCAGCACACATAGGAAAACCAATAGCGTTAAAAAAACATGTCTTGAACGTTTTGATGATCCTGTGACTGATTTAGTTGAAACGTGTGGTGTTAGGTGGTAAGGGAAAGTCATTCTGATGGTAACAGAGAAGAGTGACTATCTACCATGATCTATGCTTAGAAATTTTGGGTCCTATCATGTCTACTTCAAGGATATGAGCAAACCCAACGTGACTCCATGTTTTTTTCCCCCCTTAGTACTGTGGACTGGTGTACAGAATGGGGGCCTGAAGAGGAATGGGAAGGGCATGGTGCACAGTGAGGGAGAGGGCATCTTTCTCTACTATGATGCATGAAAGCATCAGGCTGCCTTAGTGACGTTCTCCATCACTATGACAAAACACACCACAAAAGCAACCCCAGGGAGAAAAAGCTCAGCCCAGCTCAAATTCCAAGGCATAGCCAGTATGGCAGGCAAGCTGGGGCAGCAAGAGCTTGGAACGGCTGGTCACCCCTCCTCAACAATCAGGAAATCAGGATAGAGGGTGGGATGAATTCATTCTGCTGTTTGGTTTTCTTAATTTTATACAATACAATCCAGGATCCCCCACCCAGGGAACAGTGCCACCCACAGTGGGCAGATCTTTGCCCCTCAATGAATACAATTAAGATAATCCCCCACAGGCATACCTAGAGGGTCAGCTCCCAGGATCTAGATTCTGTCAAGGTGACTTTCAACTCTAAGCACCACAGAGATCTACCTCTTGATTGCCTAAATCCCTACTGGAAAAGGAGATTAATCATTTCTAGGTAATTAATAGGAGCACTGAACCCTTTGTTCACATGTATACATGTCATTAACAGAGCAAAGTACCAGCTGGAGGCAGGTGATTTTTTTCTAATTTCTCTGGAGGATTCTTTGGGTATGAATAATTTTCAGAATTTCAAGCTTCACCGTTACTAAAAAGGAAGGTAACTGTAACACCTATATTTGGTTACCTCTGGTGTTATACTGGTGTCTTACTACAGTGTCCAAGTGATGTCTTTCATGGATTATATGAGTCTATTCATTCTTTAGGGCATGTCAATCCTTTCTTTTTAAAGATTTATTTTTATTTTTAAATTATGTATGTCTACGCGTCTTAGTGTGCATGTGTGCATGTATAATTACAGTTGCCTGTGGAGTCTAGAAGAGGGCGTTAGATCCCTTGGAGCTGGAATTACAGGTGATTGTGAACCACCCGATGTGATTGCTGGGAACTGAACTCAGCCTATGTTCTTAGTCACAGGGTTGCCTAAAGCCATCAGAAAACGCAGACATTTACATTACAATTTATAACAGTAGAACAATTACAGTTATGAAGTAGCAATGAAAATGATGTTACGGTTGGGGGTCATCACAACCCGAGGAACTGTATTAAAGGGTTGCAGCATTGCGAAGGTTGAGAACCCTGCTCTCACTGCTCTAAGCCACCACTCCAGCACTGCTGCTTCAATTATTCTGCTGCCCATTTCACAGATTTTCCTCTCTATTATATCTCTCTACTATTTCCCACAAACACCGTGGTGAGGATGGCCAGCTTAGTTCCTTTATCTTTTTCCATATCAGATTCACGCTCCTGGCAATGAGGTCATCCCTTGGGAACAAATGTGCTCTCCCATACTTTGGGCCCTCTTTCCTTTATGTTTCTGCTGGTCTCCAGGTCTGGTTTGATTGAGAAAAACGCTGTTGAACACTTGAGTCAGTTGCTTGTTAAAACTTCACCTATAGATATTAAGACTGTTTGTAAAACATTATTTCTATAGATTATAATTTGAGACTACAGGTCCACATACTATATACAGTGTCTATATAGGCTCTTTATGAACTTGTGGCCTAACTTATAGAAAGAACTGTTCTGAATGAGGTGGTCTCCACTGCAATCTAGCCTTTCTATGGTGAATGGTAAAGTGTAGGTGTTTTTCAGTAGTGCCCTGGTGACTGCACTTGGCCATAAGTGGGTCACCACCTATGAGGTTCAGTTAAATGGCCTAAAACATTCTCTCCAGCTCTTTCTGTTGTTCCTTGGTGAATGTCCTAGCTTCCCATCATGCGGTCAATGCTGTTGTAGACGACACATAAACAGCTCCTCTTTGCCTTTGTTCCGTGAACTGAGAATTTATTTACTCACATTTCAGTCTATTGGAATCCCCCCCCCCCAGTGTTTGTTTGTTTGTTTGTTTGTTTTTTGAGACAAGATCTTAGGGTTGAGGGTGATTTTGAACTTCTGACCCTCATTTCTCTGTCTTTTGAGTGTTGGAATCACAGGTGTATGTGAATAATTCCAGTTTATGTGGTGCTGGGGATGGAACCTAGGGCTTCATGCATGCTAGGCAAGCACCTCCCAGGTGAGGTACAACCCCAGCTACTGACCTTTTAATTTACCTTCATCTGTAAGACTTTTCTTCATCTATTTCGGGAGGCTCTGACAGAATATTACAGACTGGGTGTTTTATAAAAACAAATTTAATTCTCACAGACCAGAGGGTGGGGAGTCTAAGATCATTGCCTTGGCAGGGTTGGAGTTTGGTAAAGGCCTTTTCTCTGTTCCTAAGACCGCGGTGGCCTTGAATGTGTTATCTTGCAGAGGGGAGGGACAATGTCCCTTACACAGCAGAAAGACAGAAGAGCCAAGGAACAAAAGGGGCTCAGTTCATCTTTTTGTAACAGCAGCAAAGTCACCATTGAGAGCAGAGCCCTCCTGGGTTAGTCATCGCTCAGAGATCCTGCCTCTTAAAAGTGTAACAATGAAAACTAAAATTCCATTTCTGTTTTAGGAAGGACATGCAAACCAGAGCAAAAAACCATCTCAGAACCTTTTGTAGCGTGTCGTACTTTTCCCTCTGAGACAACTGAGCTTCCTAGTGCCTTCATTTCCTCCTCTTCTCGTAGCTCTCATTAGGAGCCTCCTACATGCTGCAGAGACTACAGACATGAACTTGCGTCTTCCCTAAAGGATCCCACTGTCTTCTCTCAAAGACACATCACTCACTGTTACAGTTAGGAGCATTTAGTATTTATTATCTTTCCTCGCAGACCATAGGGATCTTGATACCATAACTCACACTCTAATCACCTTTGAGTCCTTTCTCAACACTTAATACATCAATCATCTTAGAGCAGGTGCTAAAATATTCAACAAATGGATGAAAACAGTAGCTAATGCTGCATACTCAGGAAGCCAAGGTTCCTAGGTTAGATATGGGGTGGAGCTCACAAAAGAAAGATAAGATGAGGTCCTTAGTGTTAGGCAATCACTTCTGTTTTGTCTTGTTGCAGACTGCTACAGAGTACTTTAATATTCCAAGGCTTTATTGTTCCCTAGATGCATGTATAGGATGGGGATGGGGGTGCCAAGAGGGATGCAAGACTTTGCAGGGTGACTACTTCAAAAGTAGCAAGGCTCCTTCAGATGCCAGCTCTGGTCTACTTGTCGTATTTCCAAGGGTGGCATGCTACAGTTCTAAAGGATTCGTGCGGGTGAGGATAGGGCTTAGTTGGGGACGATGTTTATATAAATAACCAGTTTCTGTTACTTCAGAAGACAATGCTAAATAGTCTGAGGAACAAAGCAGAATTACAGACTAAGGCGAGTGCAGTCTTAAAGCACAGTCAACACTCGATAAGTAGGCTATGGTAAGACAAAAACAAGTATCACTTGTCTGAATAACAGAAGTCACAAAGTAGGAGCGAGACCACAAAGGGGTCCACCAACGCGGGACAGAACGGGAGCCCAGCAAAGCAAATGAGATATTGCTCTTATAATGGTTATCTTATTAACAATACTATAACAACTTAATGTGTTTTTCTCCTTGCACTAGGCACCTCACATATATTAACACATTTATTATTCAGAAGAGCACTTAATTATAGCTACCATTATTATTACTTTATGGATGAAGAAATCAGAGTTCAGTGAGAAAAGCTGCCAAAACTCACCAGCTAGCAAGTAGCAAATGTACTGTGTCCCCTTTAGAGCAAGGCGTCTCCAAATTATTCGCCACGAGAGCCTCCTTTGAAGTTAGAGTCCTGCTGGAGCCACTTCCCCCGGATGTGTCTTTCCAACTTAGTTTGAGGTGGACTTTAAACGTCGGCTCCATGGTTTCTTAGGTGTCTTTCTCATTTCCTGCTTCCAGACTTTTCTAAAGCCGTGAAGGGAGACAGCTGCTTCTTAAAAGCTCAGACCAGGTGCCGAAAAGAACGGTCCTTAACCAAGGCGGAATGAGAGCTGGCTGAACAATGCACCAAATTTCTGCCCTGCAGACAGACACTTCCGAGATGCCGGGCGGATTCTCAGAAGCCCTCTGGGGCCGGGGCTCCAGGCACCACACGAACCCATCCCTGGACCCCTTTGCTTTTTTTTATTCCGACCCTATCCACTCCTGCTTCCTCTCCTGCTCCTCCCCAGACCCTCCCCTCCTTTCATTTTTTTCCACTTTTTTTTTTTGAGATAGGGTCTTCGTATCTTGCTAAGTACCCCAGGATGGCTTGGAACTCACTGGATACTGCAGGCTAGACCACCTGGGAATATCCCGTCAGCTGCTGCAGTGCTTGGGATTCTGGCGTGCCCCACCTGGCCACACTTCTGCTTCCTGACATTATTTTCACTCAACTCCTTGCCTCAGGTTCTGATCTCAGGGGGGTCTGACATCCAGACACTGGGTAATCAGCTTCATGGGTCACATTCATAGCAAGATCACGCTCCCCTGGGCCCCTAGAGGAACAGCAAGTCTCTGAGTCCATGAAGCTGTCAACCTGGGCATTGTGATAAGAGACAGCCCTGCTCGAGATGCTTGGTCAGAAAGAGCGTATTTTATGTAAAATATATAAGGCAAACCTGGATAGAAATAGCAACCATTTTAATAATTGTAGTGATGTATGTAAAAACCGAAACACCAGCAACCAAACAAAAAGAAAATAAACTCAAGAACAAAAACAAGCAATCGAACACAAGCTCTTTGAGGTGGAGTCACTATGTGGCTCAGGTTGGCCTCGAACTTTTTGTCCTCCTGCTTCAGCTTCTTGAGGTGAAAATTACAGGTGTGTAACTGCTCTAATAAACAAACAAACAAACAAACAAACAAACAAACAAACAAGCAAACATGTTTTTGTGGGGTGCGTGTGATGGTTAAAGTAATCTGGAATTTTCTCCTCTCCTCATTTTTCGAGGTTTCTGTAACGGGGACTCATGGGATTAACTTCTAGAAAATTGCGCTTCTTTGAGAAAAAAATAAATGTTGGGAGAAAACAGAGGCAGATGAATGCTTGCAACTTTCTTTAGAGGTGTGATTTCGGAATGACTCTTGGGTCATGAACGAAGGACGACGCGAGGGGGCAGCCTCACCCCGGGCTAGATCTGGGTTTCCTTCTCTAGCCGCACAGCTCAGTGACACTTGACAGCTGTGTGCAAGCGCCCCGCGTTCTCGGGTTCTCGGAAGGACCAGCGCTCCCTGTGCAGCGCCTCACAGTGATCCGAGCCTTCGCAGCTGCCCCGAGGGCCTTACGATTACAGGACAGACGCTCCAACTCCAAACCCCACGCGAGCTGCTGCTCTTTTCAAACACTGGCGAGAAAGAACTACTGTGTTTGAGCAAGAGCGGACGAGCCCGCTTCTCCCTCCTTCCCCTCCAAGGCCCCAAAACAGCTCTTCTGCAAAAGGACTCCCTTTTGCCTGGCACCTCTCCCCGATCTCTCCCCCCCCCCCCCCGGTCATTAAATGACAATCAGGGCGTAACTCTCAATTTGATCTGAACCTTCGGGTTGAATATTCCTCATCCATCTGTCTAGTTAATTTTTCTCATGGATATTCTCCATCCCTTAGGTCAGGGTGAACTTGGACTTGGGATCCTCTTGCCTCCCCAAGGTTTGATATTAAACGTGTGTGTGTGTGTGTGTGTGTGTGTGTGTGTGTGTGTGTGTGTGTGTATGTGTGTGAGAGAGAGACAGAGACAGAGACAGAGAAGAGAGAGTTCACGTCTTTCCCAAGCCCGTTTTTCTCTTCCAATGACACATACGATTACTTATCCTGAGGCTCAAGCCGAACCCCCATCCCAAGGCCTTCCTGTCTCTTTTCTCAGCCCCACCCACATTCAACCAATCCACATGCAAGCCTGTTGACTCCGCCTCCATGTTTTCAGGAGGCTGTCATCTCTTCCCTGCTCCTCCAAAGACACCTCCTCCCTGAACTCCACCCTGACTCCACCCTTTTGGTCCAGTCTACTTTTTTTTTTTTTTTTCTCAGTACTTACGCATCTTCCAGGATAATCTTTAATTTTTTAAAAGGTTTATTTTAGGTGCGTGAGTTTTTTTGTCTGCACGGATGTCTGTGTGTGTGGTGCCTTTGGGGGTCAGGAGAGGGAGTCAGAGCCCCTGGAAGTGGAGTTACAGATGATTGTGATCCACCACGTGCGTGCTGGACACCAAGTGCAGGGACTCTGCAAGGGCAGCAAGTGCTCTTAATCCCTAAACCATCTCTCCAGCCCCACCACAATAATCTTTAAAAAATGAGTTTTTCTTTGGAATTGACACATAGAAATTGTACATATTTAGGAGGTACTGCTTGGTATTTCAATGCAGGTATACAACATATACTGACTAGATGGGATTTGGATATCTCTTACCTCAGGCAGTTTTCATTTCTTTGTATTGAAAATATTAAAAAGCCTTCTCTACTAGCTATTTTGAAATATACAATTAAGCCGGGCCTGGTGGTGCAGGCCTTTGATCCCAGCACTCAGGGGGCAGAGGCAGGATAATCTCTGAGTTCGAGGCCAGCTTGGGCTACAGTATGAGTTTCAGGATAGCCAGAGCTACACAGAGAAACCTTGTCTCCAAAAATAAGAACAAAAACAAAATCAAAATACAATTAGTTGCTGTAAACTCTGGTCAGCCTAGCAAGCCACACAATGTTAAAGTTACTTCTCCTCGACTGGAGAGATGGCGTTTGTTGCTCTTGCAGAGGATTTTACTCCTGTACTCTGTCCTTTCTCCATCCCTCCTCCACACCCTTCCCAAACTCTGGAATCCCCTATGCTGTTCTCTGCTTCTTTGAAATCCACCGTTTCGCCTCCATGGTTAAGTGAGAACACGTGCTACTTGTGTTTCTGTGCCTGGCTTATTTCACTTAACATAATACCCTCCAGTTCCATCCATGTTGAGAATGACAGAATTTCATTCTGTTTTAATGGCTGCATAATATTCCTGTATTAAAAAATCTACTTGCAGGATCTTTTGTCTTTCTTTCTTTCTTTCTTTCTTTCTTTCTTTCTTTCTTTCTTTCTTCCTTCCTTCCTTTCTTCTTTCTTTCTCTCTCTTTCTTCTTTCTTTCTTTCATTTTTTTTGACAGAGCATTGTTATGTTTCTTAGTCTCTAACATGTGATCCTCCTGCCTCAGCCATCCAAGAGCTAGGACCACAGGCATGTATTCTCATACCTGGCAATGAAATGATCTTTAAAACATTTTTAAAATTAAAAAATTATTATGGTATATGCATGTGTGGTGGTGGTGGTGGTGGTGGTGTGTGTGTGTGTGTGTGTGTGTGTGCACATATGTGTGCACATGCCGTGGCACAAGTAGAGAGGTCAGAGTCAGTTTTCTCCTATCTTTGAGGCAGGGTCTCTCTTTTTGTTTCTGCCACAGTGTACTCTAGACGAGCTGGCTCATGAGCTTTGGGTAAATCTTCTGCCTCCATTTCACTACAGAAGTGCTGGGATTACAGATGTGTGCTGCTTGTCCCATCTGGCTTCTTATATGGGTTCCAGGGACTAAACTAATTTAATGGTCAGGCTTGCACAGTAAGTGTTTTTACCCGCTGAACCCTCTTACTAGCTGCAGAATGATTTTTTAAAAAAAAAAAACTTTGAGTTAGTTCTTGACTATTTCATACCTGTGTTCAATGCACTCTGGTGACTCACCTCCTCTACCCCCTTCTTTCCCTGCCACCCCTGTGATTCCATATCCCCACCTTTTCCAGGGCACGACTTTGTGCCTTTACTTTATCTTATTTTTATTTTGTGTCTGTGTGTGAGTGTGTGCTTATGAGTGTGAATGCCCCAGGAGGCTGGGAGAGAACATCAGATCCCCTGGAGCCGGTGTTACAGGTGGCATGAGTCGCTCAACAAGGGTGTTGAGAGCTGGATTCGGATCATCTGCAATAGCAGTCCATGCTCTTAACTGCTGAGCCACCTCTCCAGCCTCCAGAGTGGTCTTTGAAATGGAATTCAGATTTCTCTTCTGGTTAAAATCCCTAGTGGACTCTGTGTTGTTTGTGTAGAATGCATAGATTCCACCGCTAATGTGCAAGGTCCTCTGCTCCCATCTCCCTTCTCACTCCTGGTCCAGACACCCTTCCCTTGTTTGTAAGCAGCTGTGCCCCTTTCCCCAACAACATATTCTGCTGCCATGCTCTACCCTCTAGCCTTCTTTTTGCTAACTTCTGCGCCATTCAAGTCTCAGTTGAAACGGTTTCACTTAGGGTGAGTTTCTCTGATCATTCCAACTTTAAGAGCCATGCAATAGCTATTATATCTGCATTATCTGGCCTTTCACCATTATAACAAATACCAGAAGCCATCAACTCATAAGAAAAAAGTTTACTTTGACTCAAGGTTTCGGAGGGTATTGATCATGATAAATTGGTCCTACTAATAATGCAGCACATTCTTATGAGGATTTTTTTTTCAGAGCTGAGGACCGAACCGAGGGCCTTGGGCTTGCTAGGCAAGCGTTCTACCACTGAGTTAAATCCCCAACCCCCCTTATGAGGATTAATGCAAGAACAAAACAGCTCATCTCATGTGAGGTCAGGAGATAAGAGACGGGAGAAGGAGGAGGAAGGGACTGGTGGCCCAGAGTCTTTTCAAGGGCATGCTCTTCGTGATCTAAAGACCTTTGGCTAAGTCCTGAATCCTGGAGTTTCTATCATTAACCAACAGTGCCAAAAAATTAACATAGGGACCTTCTGAGGTAGAGCGTTCAAATACAGCACCAGCCCTCCGTTTTGATCATCTCCAAACAGTGGTGCCGGGTTCATTTTTTTGCATTTATTAATTGATGTATCATCTCTCTTCCTTTACTAGAATAGGAGCTTTGTGAGTGGTAGGATCATGTCTGGTTTGGATGCTTGATCACATCCTGCAGACAAATAAGACTGAACACATGCAAGGTACTCAACAGAAATTTATGGGATAAATAAACACATAGGTGGAGAAGCCCGTGGCCTGTTGAGGAAGGGTTGCCTGCTTCCTGTTGACTTTAAATGAGTCACTTTGTGCCTTTGAGCATGTTTCTTCTTTCGTATCCTGTGATGTGCTTGTTCTAATTCTTGAGCCGATTTCTCACCTTGTTCTTGTGCGTTTGGTTAGAAACTTCAGAAGTTTTTGAGGCGTTATGAGTGAAAAGTCTCTTGCTGTCTAAAAGTTTTAAAGACCCTTGAAACTGGTGGGGAACATTAAGATTTAATGTCTCTCATCATTCCATCCACTCACTTTCATGTAATGAATCAAAACCTGAACTTTCCTAAGTTTTTGAAGCCCTCTGTGAAACTGGTCCTAGGTCATGGAATGGATGAAGTCAACCCTTCCAAGATGGTGGCTCCCCTCGTGGATGCATAGAGGGCCAGGCTGTGCTCACTCTCACTAAGCCTTTGGCTAGTGCTAACCTGGTTTGAAACCCTGGACCTGTTATTTCAGAAACAATTTAAACACAGCATATCTATTCTGTGTCCACATACTTGAGGGTTTTTTTTTTTTTTTTTAATCTAAACGAGGCAACAATTACAGGCTCAGACTCTTCAGGATGTCAAAGTGCTATTCATAACTAGCCTAGAAAGGTCACCAAATAAATACTTTGATGTCTGCTAAGAAGGACGATTAGCCAGAGTCTTGACTCTGTGTTCACCCAGATCCCAGGATGTGGGAGTATTTTTATCTGCTCTCAGTTTCTTCTCTGTGCTGGGATTCTGATGTGCTACCAAGCTTTTATTTCTTGAAAAGCCCTTTCATCCACCCTGTTGACTGTACTCTTAAGATTCTCTCCTCCCTCCTCCCCTACATCTGGGTCATCCTGTACCAAAGGAGAAGGTTATCTGGGCTGTTAAACCTTTGACTTGGTGTCTTTTGAAGAGTGCATTTTGCATTTTGTTATGTCAGGATTGTAATTAGAGCCGTTCATTAAGGGAAGAATGAACTTCTCCCAAACTCCGGACCTCTCTGAATTTTTGATAAGTTTGCTTGGGCTGCGGCTGACCTTCGCTAGGGGCTGTGCCACCGCTCATTAATTGGCAAATTTTAATGAGGAGAGTTTATGAATGTGCTGGCCTTGACAATAACTAAAGCTGGCTACCAGGTCTCACCTCCTCCAGTTGCTTCAAAGTGTCTGGTGTTTCTTGACTAGTGACCTTTAAATCTGGCACACTCAAATCACATTTTACCATATGACTGAGCCAGAGCCTCCTTACTCAGGCCTTGGCCTGGGATGACTTTATTCATTTTGGTCTTTTAATCACCTCATGGTGCCTGCTGTATGAAAGGGTAAACTGAGGTACCTGGAAAGGAGTAACTTGAAAGTTAGTATGAAGATAGTAACCTGTAATTAGTTACTATTAAGAGTGGTGAACAATAATGATAATAGCCACTATGAAATTGAGTTCTAATTATGTGCCGGGTAATCTCCCAAGCTCTCCACATGTGTTGTATCATTTAATACACAACAGTACCCTATAAAGTAAATGTCAGTTTTGTTCTTATGTGTAATGAGGTACTGGAAACAGAGAGGAGTAATTGTTCAATTTCACACGGGTGAGGAGTGGTAGAATCAATGTTTAAACTTAGGGAGAAGGACATTTTCTGCAGTTTGGATCAAAACGGCCCCAAAGCTATGTGCAAATGCCTTGGTTGGTTAGAGTGCTAATTTGGAAGAGGAGCAACCTATAGGGGGTGGGGCCAAGGTAGAGGAAGTAGGTCACTGTGGGTGTGCCTTTGAAGAGTATATTAGAACCTCCACTACTTCCTCTTTCTCTCTCCACTTCCTAGTCATTATGAGACAAAGAGCTTTATTTCACCGTGATCCCCGCTCCCAACCCCATCATGTCATACTGTCTCGCCATAGGCTCAGAAATAACGGAGCCAAGTGCCCATAATCCCAAACCCCTGAAACTGAGGGAAAGAAAACCTCCCTTCTTTTAGAAGACTTCTTTTCTTTGTATTTTACACAGTGATGAAAAGCTCATTAACACAGCCCTAGAAAAGAGACTCTCAGTTTTCCTAAGGGACTGACAGGCCTGAATTCCAACCAAGTCTGATTCATCCGTTCTTCTCACTTTATCCATTTGCTTTATTGATTTGGATTTATACTGGGGGTTGTTCTATGTGTGAGAATCTAATTGCATTCTTCTAAATGAACTATTATGGAGTTATAACAGTGTCTACAATATTTCTTGGGAATTCCAAGCATTTAGAATACAAAGGATACTGCAGTTCAGACTCATCCCCCACATATGCTCACGGATTCCTCTCCTCAAATACAAGCATTTCCGTTGACCCTGGTCTTTACATCGAAGCTCATGCTAAGGGCAGTCTTAGCTAACCCTCCTCAGTACTCCTTTAAGTGTCCTCCAAAATTCTAGAACTTGTAGTTATTATAAACGGTGGTGCTGACGTGATTTTGCTCCTCGCTTACCATGGGTACTCCTTCTAGTAGTGAACGACAATAATCCTAAGAGTTAGCAGCTACTCAGTAATGTAAAGCATGAACTGGCATCCCAAGTTGCTGGAAGCTGGAAACTTTCCTTTTTTTTTTTTCTTCCGCTAAAGACATCCTCCATCCTTTCTTGCAAAATGTCACCACTTTTAGAATTTCTGTTTTTGAACATTGCCCTAAATGACTTCTTAGAAATTTCTTCCAACTGTTGTGAGGATAATTTAGCATCACTGGGCAGCTGGTTCATTTGGGGGCGATTCTGTTCAAATTTCATCCTTATCATGATTTGTTTAGTATGTGTCTTTACAGAGAGGATACAATGAAGAATAGAGAAAGTGGGTGTTTTGCCTAGGGTAGACTTAGCAGGTATTTTTTAAAATATAATTTAAAATTTTCTTTTATTGAGACAATAGTTACATCATTTATGTCTTCCCCTTCCTTCCTCCAAATCCTCCCATATACCCTTCTTTGTTCTCTTCCAAACTCATGGCCTCTTTTTTCCATTAATTATTGTTACATGCATATATGTATATATGTATACATTTCTAAGTATAACCTGGTTAGTCTGTATAATGCCACTAGTGTGTATATGTTTTCAGTGCTGACCATTTGGTATTGGAAAACCAATTGGTGTGCTCTTTCCCGAGGAAGACTGTTTCTCCCACTCTCAGCATTCCTTAGCTGCCTGTAGTTCTTTGTGTAGAAGGAGGGGATGCTCTAATTAGGGAGGGGAGAGGGAGATAAATGCAGAAGAAGGAGAGAGAAAGGCAAAATAACAATAAGGATGTCTGAAAAAGTCATAAGCAATCATACTATTAATTATTTACCCCCAAAACTGTAACACATGTAAGTCTGTGTATAAATATATATATGTAGATTAAATGAAAAATTTTCATTTGGGTTGACAATGCTCCCTCTAAGAGTGGAAAACCACCTAACAAAAACCCCAACACCAGGCATGAGAAGTCCTCTTTTGAGTATTGGTTAGGGTTGTCTAAGAGATTTCCCAAACATATAGGCTATTGCTATTGCCCTTTGTTGCCTCATAGGTGGGAGGTAAGGCCCTATTGATGAAGACACCATACACTTCAGACACAGGGCCCAGACACCCCTGAGCTGCAACTGACTTGCAAACCTCCTCCCTGAGGACTAGCTTTCATGGTATCAGAGGGTGCCATGCAAACTTCCAAAGGAGGGAAGCAACCAACAGTCCTACCAGGGTATGACACCTATGGACCACAACAATCACCAGCATGACACAATACACCTAAGCGTGCAGCAGTGGCACACAGACCTTGGTAACCAACAGCTCTCTAATTGGACTCAACACCCACTCACTAAGAGAATAATCACACCTATTACTGGAAACCAAACCAATTTACCCAGGGCTAATGAAATGAAACCAAACCAGCTACCTAGGGCTAGTGAAATCACGGTTCTTGGAGGAGATCTTACAACTATAACTTTACCAAACTAACAGATTTTTAAAAAAATGTACTCATTGTGAATCCCCAAATTAACCCGTATATTTGAGGACACATGCCTTATGAGCTGTTAGCACACTGAAAGCTCCTATTATCCTGAGCATCATGTATATAGACTGTCTGATCTGGAAAGAGATCATTTATACTCTGAGATGAAGAAGAACTTACTCGAAGACACACTTCATATTAATGTCAAGGACATATCTGTAACTTAGGCATCTAAGTCTCAGGTTGTAGCATTTTGATGAAAATATCTTTCATCAAAAATAGCTCATGGAAAAAGTTTTCATAAACTGAGATTTCAGGAAGACGTGAAACCCAATTCCTCTTTAACCAGGCATGCTGTGCTCTTTTTCTTTTGAATACTGAGAGAAGAGTGATGGGATTGTTGGGGGACCAGAGGCAGGAGTGGTAGCGAATAGTAGGAAGCTATACAATGAGGGGAGTGTTTACGAGGAGACTTGTAAAATGGATTAGATTCCTGTTTATTTTTAAATGAACTTTTAGAGATAAAATTTATCTGTTTAAAACATTTCGTTAATTATTTGGGAATTAATACATCATACAATGCGCTTGATCATATTCATTCCCTCTCTTCTATATCCTCTCAGATCTACCCTACCACCTACCCACCCAACTCTATGTCTTCACTTAAAAAAATTATCAAATCTGATTTTTGCTGCCCATATATTCTTGGGTGTGTGGGCTTCCACTGGAGTGTAGTCAACCTACCAGAGGCCATACACTTCAAGAAAATGGACCCTTCCTCTCTCAGTAGCTATCAATTGCCAGTAGTTACTTCGTGCCCACCTCCTCTCTCCATGTTGGGATTTTGACTGGCTTGAGTTTACGTAGGTGTTGTGCATGCTGCTACAGCATCTATGAGTTTATATGTGCGACAACCCCGATCCTTGGGAGAGAATAGTGATATAGATATCCCAATTAAGGATGAGAATTTTGTAGTCTTTCCTTCTCTGCACCTTGACTAGTTGTGGGTCTCTGTGTTATTGCCATCTATGGCAAAAGAAGCTTCTAGATACACTAATCTGTGGCTATATTGATAAGCTATTAGGAGTCAGTTTAAAATATTTTCCCATAAAATTATTAAAAAGATCTTGAGAATTTCTTGCTTTAGTGGGTGGCCTTATACCCATGTACCACTTGCTCAATTCTGCTAGGAACCCCTGAGGAGATGACAGAATGCCTCTCAGGATTTTTCATCTGAAGAGAGAGAGAGAGCATTCTTGCCTTGGTGGCCAAGATGGGTTCCCAGTTCTATCTCCAAAATATTGGTTGTGATGACATTTCCAAGGGCATAACGGTTTCAGTGTAACTCACCATCAGAACAGATAGGCTCAGATTAAAGTGGTGCTGTCTGATTCTGTCCAGGTCATCGAAGCCCTCAAAGGTGGCTGCAGACATAGCTGCTGTGTGGTAGAATTCTTACACAGCATTCGGAGTCCTTGGTTTATTCCCTCGCACTACAGCAAACCATAACAGGACAAAGAAAAATCCCTTTCAATCAAGCAAAACCCATACTCCAAAGCATATGCTCACATTTGAAAGCCCTCCTGAAAACCGCACGAGACTGGATAAAACAGAAAACAACAACAGCAACAACAACAACAGCAACACCAAAAAAAGAAAAACCACACTGTGCACAGTGGATGCATTGCTTTTGATGAGACTGTCAACACTGCTGTGGGATGGTCTGTATGTCAAATTCCTCTGATTGCTCAATAAATAAAACACTAATTGGCCAGTGGCTAGGCAGGAAGTATAGGCAGGACTAACAGAGAGGAGAATGGAGAGAACAGGAAGGTGGAGGGAGACACTGCCACCGCTGCCATGACAAGCAGCATGTGAAGATGCTGGTAAGCCATGAGCCCTGTGGCAAGGTATAGATTTATGGAAATGGATTAATTTAAGCTATAAGAACAGTTAGCAAGAAGCCTGCCACGACCATACAGTTTATAAGCAATATAAGTCGCTGTGTTTACTTGGTTGGGTCTGAGCGGCTATGGGACTGGTGGGTGACAGATTTGTCCAGACTGTGGGCAAGGCAGGAAAACTCTAGCTACACAACACCATTGATCTTTAGCTGGAGAACTCTCTGGAAGCATAAAACAACTTTGTGGGGACTGTTGTGTCTTCTGTCTGCCAGGTGGATGGCTGCCAACCTCATGATTTCAAAGATGAAATTCATGATGAGATGTCTGAATACCCAGCTAGGTAAGACGTGCACAGGAAAATGTTCAATAAAGGAACATTTGACACTCAGAAGATAAAAGCAAGTAACAAAAAGTACAGAGGCTGGCTGGACCGAGTTGGGAGGGAGTGGAAAAGTTAGGGTATGGTGGGAATGTTTATTACCTTGATGGCAATAATCATGAGTGTATACACTAACACTTGTTGAACGTTACCTCTTAAGTATGTGTAGTTTATTATGTTAATTTTATCCCAATAATGTTATAAAATTAATCAATTGAATCAAAATAGCTGTTTTATCAGGGAAGCTTGGCATTTAGCTACTCCACACAACTTCTAAATCAGAACTATATATTAATTTTCATAAATTGCATTTAAGTTAGAACTTAAAAAAAGACTATTTAATTGTATCAGTCTTATTTTCCTTTATGCTCAAGAGTCCATAGATAGAGAAGGACCCCATGAATATTTTATTGCAGTGTGTATTTCTTTATGAAATTGATGTCTTATCTTTTACATCTTTCATTAACTGTGACTCCAACTCTAAAAATAAATCCGACACTCAATCATGTTGGTACTTAGCCATGCATAACCAGAGCAGCTGAGGCCCAGACCTCTCCCTTAGTGTGGGAAGGTGTGCAGAAGTCAAGTAGAAATCCTGTGTCTGTTCAGGAGGTTGGGCAGTTTCTGAAAACTAGGTTGTCACTATCCTGAAAGAAGTAAGTTCAGCTTTGAGTTTCTTAAAAGGAGTCTAACATCCAGCTAAAAGAAGCGGCAGGTCAAGGTGTACCCAGATGACCTGGACCATGCCAGCTGTCTTCTTAGACCTAAGTTTTCCACCCCACACCTTTTTTTTTTTTTTTTTTTTTTTTGGGCCAGGTGACTGTGTAAACCTGGCTGTCCTAGAACTCTTTGCAGACCAGAATTACCTTGGATTTACAAAGATTCCTCTGCTTCTGTCTCCCCAGTGTTGGGATTAAAGGTGTGCTCCACCACACCCAATTGGGTTAGATTGTATCCAATAGTTCTGCCTGTACTGCACTTCTGAAATTAGGTGCTAGAAGCTGGTTTGCATCTCACCGTTAACTCACCAAATGTGGCTATATTTTTGTTCCAAATGTTAAATATTTAATCAACTCTAAGATGAAACCCAAATGCAATCCATTAAGCAACTTAGTGTTGAGTCAGATGTAACGGACATGAAAAATGCCTTCTCATTAGTGTCCGTTGGCTTCAGTGGTTCAAGAATTCGGCTGATGGAGTGAACAGCACAATTATTTTCCATCCAAACAAACTGAGTGTGTCTGAATAAAAATAAAATAAAATAATAAAATAAAAGCCAAGAGGTTTTTTCCAATTGCCTTTTTCTAATTGTGATGTATTGATTTCCTATGCTGCATTAATGTTCACAAAACTCTCCTTTGGTTAATCCGAAAGATGAATGTATTTAATGAGAGTTTTTATTTCAAAGTGCGCGTAAAAGTAAAGGCTGGAGAAAGGCACATGGGAGTGTGCACATGCACACGCAGAGGTTCACAGAATGTGGAGGAACAGATAGACATGCTGCAGTTTTGACATAAGGAGAGTTCATCACTGAGGACCCTTCTGAGTACTTGCTTTTTTATTTTGAGAGAAAGTCTCATGTAACCCAGACCAGCTTCCAGCTCTCCATATCCTGGGATGACCTTGGCTCTCCCCAAGTGCGGGGACCACAGCCATCCACCTCTGCTCCTGGTTTTACGTGGTGCTGGGGCTCGAAATCAGGGCCTTATGCATGCTAAGAAAGTCCTGTCTTTGGCTCCTCAATACTGGCATTGTATTTTTGTCCTTTGTCTCAGGAGTGAAAAAGTAAATCTCTTGATATGTAATAAATAATTTAAAAATAAATCTGTGTCTTAAGTAATAACAGTTTGGCCTTTCTATTCTTCTAGTAGCAGATCTAGAAAAAAAGATCAGTGGTGAAGATATGAATTAATGTCACTAAAGGCCAAACCTGTGGACATGTTGGTGTCTGAGTGCTGTGGGATGGTCTGTATGTCAAATGTGTTGCTGATTGGTCAATAAATAAATCACTGATTGGCCAGTGGCTAGGCAGGAAGTATAGGCGGAACTAACAGAGAGGAGAATTGAGAGAACAGGAACCTGGGTGAGGGAGACACTGCCAACTGCCGCCACCATGACAAGCCGCATGTGAAGATGCTGGTAAGCCACGAGCCATGTGGGCAAGGTATAGATTAATGGAAATGGATTAATTTAAGCTGTAAGAACAGTTAGCAAGAAGCCTGCCACGGCCATACAGTTTGTAACCAATATAAGTCTCTGTGTTTACTTGGTTGGGTCTGAGCGGCTGTGGGACTGGCAGGTAAGAGAGATTTGTCCTGACTGTGGGCCAGGCAGGAAAACTCTAGCTACATCTGAGGGCCAAGCTACTGGAGCCATGCCAATCAGAGTGGCCTGTGCTGCCACCTGGGGCCATGGTGTTGTCTGGGCAGGCTGCTGCCAAGGGCGACCATGTCTGGGCCCATGGTCCCACAGCAGCTGGGGTCTGTATTAATGTTCATAGCCCGGTTACCACGGGGATGGGGGCATAGGAACCATGCATGTTGAAATCTGAGGGTCGTGCTGAGCTGGCCCCACATTTCACTGACCCTGGGATAGCTGGTCCTGCCACACACTGGACATTGCAGCAGGAGAGCTGGCCCTGCTCCTCGTGGGAGAGCTGTCCCCACTACATGAGAGAGATGGCCCCACCCTTCACCTTGGGTGTGGGAGAGCTGGCCCCAATTCCATGTGCATAGGAGAACTGGCTCCACCCTATGACTGAGTAGGACAGTCCTAACAGCCTGGACCAGCTCAGTTATCACCCAGGCACACATCCTGGGCCTTGGATTGGCCCACCCTAACATCTATCCCATCTATGACCTCCTGGAGTGTGTGAAGAGACTGGTCCTGTGGAACAATAGCCGAAGGTTCTTCATGACTTGGGGCAACAGCAGGATACCTGAGAAAAGTTTTGGTGAGGGTCCAGTGATGATGGTGTACTAGAAGCCAGAGGCCTTGAACCAGACTAATGACTCATAGCAATGACTATTTTTGGGTGCGGCTAATTGGACAAAGGGTTTACTGTATGACATACCGCAGCTCCCAATGCCATGAGGCTGAGTGAAGAGGTGTTGGAAAGACTGAGGAGTGAGGTATTTTTTTGTTTTGTTTTAAATTAATTTTTTTGGGGTTTCTGTAGGGGTGAGGGGTGGATATGGAGGGACTGGGAGGTGAGCGGGATTGGGGTGCCTGATGTGAAATTTCTAAATAATCAATAAAGAATTATGTTATAAAACAAACAAAACCCTACTTACTAATAAGGAGAGAAGTTGTTCAAAAAAAGATATGAATTAAGCATAATCACACAAAGTTTTTGAAGCTAAAAAGTCAATAAAAGGAAGGAAGGAAAAAGAAACAGCATGAGAGTGTGTTCTGTGTTTTAGGCACATCTCAGGACTATATCGGTAATAACCAATTTTCAGCAGGGTGGTGGTGGTACAACAAACCTGTCTCAAAAAACCAAAAACAAGCAAGCAAGCAAACAAACAACAACAACAAGAAAAAAAAAACCCACCCAATTTCAGTAGCATAGGAGACATCATTGCTTTTGTGTTGGCATGCTAAAATTCAGACAATGTGGACTTGATTAAATTGGAGAAAATTGGTCATGCCATGGAACATGGCTGTCTTTTTTGAGATAGTGTTTCTCTGTGTAGCCCTGGCTGTCCTGGAATTCATTCTGTAGACCCGGTTGGCCCCAAACTCAGAGATTTCTCCTGCCTCTGCCCCAAGAGTGCTGGAATTACAGGCTTGCACCACATTTTTTTTTTTTTTTTTTTTTTTTTTTTTGGTTTTTCGAGACAGGGTTTCTCTGTGTAGCTTTGCGCCTTTCCTGGAACTCACTTGGTAGCCCAGGCTGGCCTCGAACTCACAGAGATCCGCCGGCTCTGCCTCCCAAGTGCTGGGATTAAAGGCGTGCGCCACCACTGCCCGGCTTGCACCACATTTTTATGTGAGCAGTGATACATGGCTGTGATCCCAGCACTTGGATACGGGAGGATCAAAAGTTCAAGTTCATCCTGGGATGCATAGAGAGTTGGAGGCTAGCCTGGGTTACATGAGACCCTCTCTCAAAAACAACAAAGAAGTACTCAATGGGCTATTGGCTATCTTTTGATGGTGACTGTTGGAGTGAGTTTCCATTCTCAAGTTTCCAGAGAAGGGCAGAGATTTTTTTCTCTTTCACTACCTTTCTCCCAAGAAGACATGTCATCCTCCTCAATTTCCTAGAGCAGGGGCTGGCAAACTCTGACCCATGGTTCAAGCCTGAAAGCTGCCTGTCTTTATATGAGCTGTAAATTAAGAATAGATTATGTATTTTTAAATAGCTTAACATTTCCTGTGAGAGTTATATTATTAGAATTTCAGTGTATATAAATAAGGTTTTATTGGGACATAGTTACCCTCATTTGCTTGCATACTACAACGGCAGAGCTAAGCTCTGTGACAGAGAGAGCATGACCACAAAGCCTGAATTATTTACAGAAAATGTTTGCTGAACTTTGCTCTAGATCATAACACAGATTTTTACTGAAAATTAATAACAACAATTAAAAAATTACCACTATGTTGTAACCTTAGATGTTCCTGTTGGATTGGCTGCTTGATTATTTCTGGGACTGTGTCAATATGGCTTAGAAATTGTCAGCACTGGATGAACTCCCTCAGTCCTTATCCTCAAGGAAAGGGACATAATTTCTTCTGTCCAAGGTGGTTCTCTTGAGTCCTTTCTTATTGTCCCCAAAGGAGCTCTTGCCAGGATGGCTGACAGTGAAAATATTGGTTCATTTGAAGAGAACTCTAGGGTGTAGTCTGGACCTAGGATTACTCTAAGACTAATTATATAATAGTTTCTTATCATTACAGTCCCCAAAGTCTGGTTCTCCAATTTTATAATCTAGATGAGATGCAAAAATTTGGTACCATTATTAAAAACAAAGCCTTTCCAAATAAAGTTACCCCAAATCATGCATACACTCACATGTACGGTTACTTTTATGCAGCGTGTTCATCTGAAAAATGGAGATCATGTCACTTGTCTGAGTTTATTATAACTCTACTAATGTATTGAAAAATGTGCTCAAGGTTATATAGGACACAAAAGAGAGCTGGGATGTAAACCTAGGTCAATACCAAACTCTCTCTTTTAAGGATTTCTTCATGAGTAGATGTATAATTTCTGGAAAACGTTCTGGGTTCATAGCTTTCCATATAATAATATTTGGGGACTTCAAAGAGTAATTATGCACTTATTCTCTGGAACCAGGGAGACCTGGACTGAGTCATGAGGTTTTTTTCACTTGTGAAATAAGTCATGTTAGCGTCTGTTAGTGTCTCTGTGGCTTCAGATGCTATAAAAAAAACTAAGATAACAACATATTTGTTAGCATCTCACACTTGACAAGTGCTCCATCACCAATAGCTATTATTTTATTCTAACTGGATAATACAAGAGTTTTCAAACAGTAATGGTTTACTCTACCCACGAAGAAGCCTCCATTTCTCTAATATGATTTTAGGTTTAAGTTTTTTTTCTTAAAGCTCAGATGTGCACTATTGAATTTCCCTTGACCTTTGTTGTACTTTGGAAAGCCACCAAATGCATTTAAAGGTTGCGTTGGGTGAGGGACACTTGGGGAACAGCATTGTGACAACCACTGCTGGTTTTTTTTTGACAAGGTCTTGGGAGTTGATGATGTTCAGGGAGAAAAGGAGGCTTGGAAATGCTCTTCATGATCCATTAGGCACAAATCATTAGCCCAGCACTGAAGCACACTGAGGCATTTGTAGGTGACTGTGCTATCAGCAGCCCACAATGAGCCCATTCTTGTCACCACAGACTCTTAACATCTCATTTCTAAGAATTGCAGAGATGGTTGACACTTCATTTCAAAGAACAGGCTGAACACTCTGCTCTCAATGAAGACATTAGCAAATGTACTTTTAAAGTTCTTAAATGTTTCCAAGTAGGACAGTGATGCTAAAAAGGCATGGTGGCGTTAATGTGCTGAGGAACAGTATTAAATAGTGAGATAGGTTCTATTAATTTCCTGTTTCCATAATGCTCTGACAGACATTTATATCCATATACACAGATATCTAATTTATTAATGTTGTATATTTATGCCACATCCTGTGGGACCACCAACACATTATAGTCACATCAGTGTATCCTGGATAATTTTCTTACCTTTTTTTCTCCATTCTCCAATGAGGTCATTTTCATGTAGTTTTCTTTTTGTTGAACAATGACCTGTGACGGACTCTAGATGGAGTTATCATTCTATCTCAAGATACACATGAAGGAAAAAAAAAGTTAGAAAATCAAACTAATTTCTCACATTTTCCTAGGTAGAATAAAACGAGATTCACAACTATTAAACAATATTTAAGTTATGTATATTATATATAAATGTCATATAGTTTATGTGAAGTGCTGAGGCTAGGCTGGAAAAGCCATTTCTTCCTTAATAGTTTTGTTATTTAGTATTTAGCATCCAACAGCCAGGTTGTAAGGGAGAGTAGAGGAGAGGTCTTTTTCAGACAGAGTCTCATGCTGTGGTCCAGGCTGGCATGGAGTTGCTATGACCTATCTTGAACTCATGGTCCTCATGCCTCAATCTCCCAAGGGACGGTATGACAGGCATTCAATCACCACACTTGGCTTGGTTACTGTGCCGATTGGTGTTATTGTCAACGTGACATAACCTAGAGTCATCTGTGAAGAGGGACCCTCAACTGAGGAACTGCCTAGATCAGACTGGCCAGTGGGTATGTGAATGGAGGACTGTCTAGATTGCTAAGTGACACAGGAGGGCCCAGCCCACTGTGGGCAGTACCATAGCTGCCGGGCAAGTGGGTCTGAGTGTCTAAGAAAGGAGCTAAGCATGAGTCTGGGAGTGAGGCAGAGAGTAAGTCAGCCAACAGCCTTCCTCCAGGGGTTAGGCTGCAAGCTCCTGCTTGAGTGTCTGCCCTGACTTTTTCCAGGGGTGGATTCTCACCTGGAAGGGTAAGCTGAAATGAACCATGCTTTCCCCCAAGTTGCTTTTGATCTGAGTGTTTTATCACAGCAATGGAACTGGGGTCTAGAGAGACACTGCAGTTGGTTAAATGTTTGTCACACAAGCCTGGGGACCCAAGTTTGAACCCCAGAAGCCACCTGAAAAATTCTAGGCATGCTGGCACATGCTTGTAATCTCAACACTGGGGAGGCGGAGACAGGCGAATCCCTGGGTCTTCCTGGCAGAGCCGGGTAATCTAGTAAGATTCTGTCTCCAAGCAAGGGCTGGAAGTACAGCTCAGTGGTCTGGCAACTGACTAACAGGCATTAGGCCTTAGCTTCAGCCACCAGGACTCCACTACAGCAACAAGAAGGAGTGAGCAGGCAAACAAATGAGTCCTTTATCAGCAAGTCCCTCCTAAGAAGCAGACCAGCCTTGCTATCGCTTCCTTGGAGATTGCATTTACTGGAACCAAGACTCCTTTCAAATAATGAAAAATGTGTGACTATATATGCAGCTGTGCCATCAAAACAATTTAGGTCTTCGTGTTTATTTTTAATCTGTAAACTTGCCATTGGAAGATAATTAATTTTCCACATGCAAATAGCAAAAGCTTGTTTGTAACTATCTGTCTTTGTTAAGTCAATGTTAGCTTGGGATTTTAAAGATTACATGTCTACCTTAAGATTTTGTTCTAAAATGTATTTGGGAAGCCCTTTAAGACTCTGTAGTGCTTATTTAGTGTTTTGATATAGTTTCCTACTTATGGCAATACACATGCTAACACTTAAATTTTTATTCGTTGCATATCTAAGATTCATCTTAAGGATTACACATAGTTGCACAAAGACCATGGTACTTCTGCTTAAAGAAAGCTCTGGTTGTAGTATAAACCTTGCAAAGCTGTCCTTGGGGTGAGGCCAGTGGTACTGTGTTTAAGTGTTCCCAGAATTTTGCAGCTGGGAGGAACCAGACCACTGGGTTCCACGACTCCATTTTCTCCACTGGAAACAGCTGCACAGAGTCTGAACAACGTCGCTGGAGCACAGCGTGGCAGTATTTCCTCAGACAGAGTCAGCGTCTTAGCCACGTGCTGTCTCTGCCAGAATGGACTTGCTGCTTTCCTGGGTGTGGAATTTTTTGAGTCAGTCTAAGCCCAAGATTATTTGTGGGTGCACCTTAGAAGAAACCCTCCTTTATGGGATGCTGTAGATCAAAGCCAGGACCTTGTATACACTGAGTAAGATCTCTGCTGCCAAGATATATCCCCAGTCTTCCTAGATCACCTTAAATGCCACATTCTTTGTGCATGTGAGTTCTTATTGATATAAACTCAGGTGACAACTGGTTTCAGAATGCTGGGGTGTAGCTTGGTGGTAGAGCACTTGCCTGGCAGGAAGCTTCTTAGCATGACTGAAAACAAAGCAGAACTACTGAGGAGGTGTCACGGATGGTCATCCCTACAGATACCTGAGACCCTCGAGCCAAAGAAAAATTGCTCTGAGGTGTGATAACCACGTGATGAAGACAGCACGTCCCCGCTTCTCAGGTGAAGCAGCCGGAGAGCAGTGAGCTTAGGATGTGCCAATTGTAAACTCCATTTCTTTTTCTTTCAGAATTTCCCTCCTTCCTCCTGTCTTCGACTGTAACTTCTCCTTTTATTTTTCTGGAACAAGTGAAGCAGCCAGGAGAAAACTCAATGCGGCAGCTTCCCAGCGACATTCAGACATATGTCCTCCTCTTCTGCTGCTGTGATCTTCACAGAGGTGCTGTGGATACCTTTTCTAGACTCCCTCATAGCCCTGCTCTTCAGGCCTCACAACTGTATCCAGCTTGGGAACTTAAAGGCAGCTTCTATGACTTTCTCTCCAATCATCTGTAATTCTTCTCCTGGCTGGACTGTTCTCCTCAGCACAAGAACATGGCCTGATGTATTTTCCTTTAGAAACTTGTGCATTTTTCTTTATGTCACTTATGGTGCTGTCTGCTCTCTGTTTATGCATCTGCAGGGCTTCCTCTCTCCTCAGTCCACTTCTGCCCTTCCTTTCCTGAAACCTCACCTGACAGGGTCGTGGGTGCTGTTATTTGGCTAGTTCTGATACTGCATGTCAAACCCCATCTCATGTGGTCTTTCAGTCTCTATGGACAAGCTGACTACTCTTTTATTGTTTAAGCACTTCCCCCTCAAATATTACTTGTAGTTGGAGTTTTCTCCAGTCCCGCTCAGACCCGCAGCCACTCAGACCCAAATAAACACACAAATGCTTATATTATTTAAACTGTTTGGCCTAGTGGCTCAGGCTTCTTGCTATCTAGTTCTTATATCTTAAATTAACCCATTTCTATTAATCTGTAAGTTGCCATGTGTCTTGTGGCTTACTGGTACCTCACATCTTGCTTCTCATGGTGGCAGCGGTGGCTGGCAGCATCTCCTGACTCAGCCTTCCACCTCCCAGAATCCTCCTCTCTCCTTATCCTGCCTACACTATACTTCCTGCCTGGCTACTGGCCAATCAGCGTTTTATTTATCAATCAATCAGAGCAACACAGTCACAGCATCCCCAGCCATTACTTATTTATTCATTCATTTGTTTGTTTGTTTTTAATTTTTGTGAGGCAGGGTTTCTGTGTTACTTCCGTGCATCCTGAAAAATAAGCTAAGAAGGCACACATTTATTGTATAGTTCAGAGGATTTAGTTCAAGATCACCTGTGTCCACACATCTGAGCAGGGCATCACGGTAGTGGAGGTGGGTAGAGTGTTCATTTCATGGCAGACAGGAAGCAGAGAGAAAGGAGCAGATGGGGGATCCATTATAATCTTCAATAGCAGAAAGCCAGTGATGACTTCCTCCAGTGAGGCTCTAATCTCCCCAGTGCTATCAGTTGAAGGACAAAGTATGCAAAACATGAACCTGCTGGGGACATTTACATTCACGTTATAGCAATCCCTTTAAACAGCTGAGGCTAACCTAGAACTTGTGACCCTCCTGACAATACCCCTTAAGTGTGAAACTTGCAGACATGTGCCAATGTGCCCAACTCCCTTATGTAATGTAATCCTAATATACTTAATATTTTTGTTTTCTCTTCTATACTATAGGCTTGTATATGTGTGTGTGTTTTATGTGTATGGTGCCTGCACACAAGTGTACTGGTGTGCACAATCATGTGCATGTAACTGGGATTCCACATGTCTTTGTTGCCTTCCACCTTGTTGCCCTGAGACGGGTGTCTGAACCAGAAGGTATCTGGCCTGCCACGTGCTTAGGATCCACCCATCTCTTTCTCAAATGTGGGTTGTAAGTACACACAGTTTTTATGTGGGTGCTGGGGATTCTAACTCAGGACTTCATGTTTGTGAGCAAGTGCTCCTACCCACTGAGCCTCCTTCCCAGTGCTATAGGTTACTTTGAAGCAGAAGATTTTGTCTACTAGCATGCTTCTCCTTCCTGCCTTGACTTTGGCTCGGATTGGGCCCCATTCACCTCTTCTTTCATCTTGAGGATCTCATTTGACCACAAGGCTCTTATTTCTGCAAATATACCAAGGGCTCTTCACTGTACACATCCTTGATTTTGCCTCAGATTCCAGGTTGTGGCTATGAATGAGTGACCAGTACAGTTCTTGCCGTACAGAAAACAAAGGAGCTGTGTGTGATAGGAGGGTTTGAAGGAATCTCGTACCCAGCTCAGCTATACTGTCTTGTGTTGTTCTCATTACTTTCTTTGTGATTGGAAAGATGCCCTTTTTAGAGGACCCAAAGTCCACAGCCTGTTGGGTTGGGATGCAGACATATTTTACATATAAATGTCCCTCCCCAAAGGGTCCCTCATGAGCTACATTGGAATGCCACTATGAGTGCCAAGACTTCAAACAATTTTATAAAAATTTGAATTAAAAGTGGGAAATGAAAGGTGCTCATTGCAAATTGGCTTCTCTGCCTTCCTAGGAGTCAATTTCTGCGTTCAAACAGGAAAATCAGGAGTATTACATTTTGGATATTAAACATATGAGTGACACTGGAATTTCAGGTTGTGTTTACAAAGGTTCGTGGTTTAAAGCCTCAGATACTTATTATGATATACTCGGTTGTTTATAATGAATAAAATATCTGAAGAATCATTTTCCTCCTGGGAAAAGTAGTTGAAATCAATTGGTATACACCAAAACACACCATGGCCAGGCTTTTGTGGATCATCTACAAGGCTGATGGAGGTGCTTCCTCTTTTATTACACTGTAAATTTCTATTGGTTGTTTAGACTTGTCCTTTTCTAACTTTGGTGGTAGTATCTACTGTGGCTTAGTATATTAATGGTTTATAAGAATACTAAAACTTAAGTGTTAAGCTGGGCATATATTTCCAGGGCCCAATTATGAAAGGAACACACACACACACACACACACACACACACACACACACACACACACGCCATTAAAATACCAATACCAACAAACCAGGAATGATCGTATATTATACATATGATTACTGGCATACAATATCTAAAGGACGTTTTATACTTTAGCTATACATGATTTCCTTGACACTCCCAGACCTGGGGTCATAACATAGTGTTTGAGCTAAATCTTCTGGGTGGGTCACATTGAGTAGCATTATGTTTATTTGTTTTTCTTTGCTAGTATGTAATAATTATACTTGCTAATGAGGTTGAGTGTGATATTTAACACTTGCACACAGCATATCCCGGTCAAATTAGGAAATCACTTTTATTTTCCTTACCTTTTTAAAATAACATTTTAAGGCTAGCATACAAACGAGTGGGTTTCTTTTGACATTTTCGTTACCCCGTGTTCTTGATTTTCTTCTTCCTTGTCCTCGCCCTACCCCCTGCCCTGCCTTGACTGGTTCTTTTACTTCCCTTACACTCCACCCTTTCTGCTTTCTTCTCATATCACTCTGTTTCCTCCCTAAGATTTCTTCTACCCCGCCTATGATCCTCTTTCTAGTTTCATGATCTTTACCATTTTTTGTGTGTGTGCTTTGAGCCTTTGGGATCCTCTCCTGTACACCTCCATAGAACTCACAATGGGTTATTGTGACCTACAGTCACCCTGCCATCTGTGGAACACGAGAGAGAGCTTATTCCTTCTGTCCATGTTTTGGTACCCGTGGTCCAAGTTCTGCTGGCTTGTTCTTCTCTCTATCCTTCCCAGCTTTAGTCATCATAATTATACACTCTGATATAGAAGAGAAGGTGCATTTATCTTTCTCTGAACAGATTAACTAACATCTTGCCTTCTAGTCCCATCTATTTCTCTGAGGACAACAGAATCTTACTCTTCTTTATGGCTGAATACTATTCCATTGCACACACATACATTTTCTTTGACCTTTTATCTGGTTACAGGCTCTTAAATTAATGCCATGTTTTGGCTCCCAGGAATAGTGCTACGGTAAACATGGGTGTGCAGGCTTGTCTTTGTCATGCTGACTTAATTTTCTTTTGATATTTACTCAGAAGTAAGAGACCTGGATCACATAGCATGCTTATCTTTAATAAACTCCATTTTCCCTCATACCAGGGACTAGAGCTTCGTTCATTTTGTGGCTTAGCTAGCAGTGCTGTGCTTGTCTCGTAGAACTCTAATGAAACTTACTCACTGGAATGGGACATCACAGAATGTAGAAATTTCAGGAATAACTTCTAAGGCAATGACAGAGTGTCTACAAGTATGGATGGGTCCTATTGTTCTCAGGAAAACATGACTTTCCTGATTCTTGAATGGGATTGTGCGTTACTTATTTATTTATTCCCTTCTTTCTTTCTTTCTTTCTTTCTTTCTTTCTTTCTTTCTTTCTTTCTTTCTTTCTTTCTTTCTTTCTTTCTCTCTCTCTCTCTCTCTCTCTTTCTTTCTTTCTCTCTCTCTCTCTCTCTCTCTCTCTCTCTCTCTCTCTCTTTCTTTCAATTTCTTTCTTTGAGACAGGGTCCCCCTGTGTAGCCCTGGTGTCCTGGAACTTACTATGTACACCAGGCTGGTTTTGAACTCACAAAGATCACTTGCCTCTGCCTCCTGAGTGCTGAGATTAAAGGCATGTGCCACTACCACCCAGCACAGGATTTTGTTTGGAACTAAAATACAGGATTTTGGAATTTCTGGCAAGGAAATTCTGTGACCTCTGTCAGAACAGTCCTAGAACACTACTGAAAACTTACGGGAATCCCAAGTGTGATGGAATAATATCAATAACTGGGGAACTGAAATAATAGTAAAATGGACAAATTCATTTTTACATAGCAGATTCATATTAGCAAGGGGTGTGTGTAAACAAATTACAGTTACATAGGATCTCATGAATTTGGAGCTTCTTCTTGTCTCATTTATAAAGCTACAAAAAGATAGACAAAAATAACGTGATGGGAGGAGTAATAGCATCCGTGTTGTAGTTGTCTGTGGCAGGGCAACTTGCAAGAGGCACCGAGGGGCCTTGGGAGCTGGGCGATGCAGTGTTTCTTTAATTGGATACTGGTTGGACAGAGATATTCAGCTGGTGGAACTCTGAATTATGACATGTGTACTTTTCTGTATGTGTGTTATCCATCAAAAAAATTAAAAATAGTGAATCAAACAAAACAAAACAAAACAAAACAAAAATAAAACCCCCAAATCCCAACAACAACAATGTCGATGATGATGAACTGTGATCTCAGGCTACAGAACACCTTGGATTGCTAAAATCTCCCTGGCATTTTAGAGACAGTGTCCCAGGGGTCACTGAGTGGGAGCAGGACAAAGTGTGCTGATACAATGCTATGTTTCTTGCAGCTCCCCTCTGCAGGAGACTCCCAAGTTTCCATCAGTTTCCAAGGATTCCAGCACCAGGTGAATACTAAGGGTTGGACTTAGAGGAACTCAACGCAGAGAGCCTTTTACAAGTTATTTCAAGCAACAGTGCAGACTTTGAATCTTTCTACCTCTTCCTACCTGCTTATCAGGGAGGGCCAAAGTCTGCATTTGGCCTTGAAATTGCCCTCCTTTGCTATTTTTTTTTTGGGGGGGATATCAGGAATTGCTGATCACCGCTGTTGAGACAACACTTAAATAATTGTGTGAACTCTGACAGTTGCTAAGAGTTATCCCTGGTTCTGCCTGTTACTCCAGGCAAAAGGTGGATGTTCATCCTCTTCATCCTTTTATTTCTAGCATGAGTTAGAATTAATCCCTCTTTATATGTTAGGTGATGTTCAAAGGGAGTGAAAACTACTTTTCCTCATCCTTAACATAAACTCAAAACAACATAGGATTTGTGATATTTACATGGGACTAATTAATTATTTCATAGGCTATTGTAAGACATTCTTCCTACTCTCTCTTTTTTTCCCTCTCTCTTCTCTTTCTCTTGTGTGTGCCTCTGTGTGTGTGTGTGTGTGTGTGTGTGTGTGTGTGTGTGTGTGTGTGTGTGCTGGGTACTGAACTCTGGAGCTTATACCTGTGAGGTGAGTGGTGTACCACTGAGCTATACCTTGAGCTCTTAAATAATCATTAATTGTGGTGAAATAGATATAGCACAAAACTTACAATCTTAAGTATTCTATTTTTTTTGTTTATCACCTTTAGTTATTTTATCTTATTTTTTGGTTTTTCCAGACAGGGGTTCTCTGTATTTCCTTGGCTGTCCTGAAACTCGCTCTGTAGACCAGGCTGGCCTCAAACTTGAAGAGATTCACTTGCCTTGCCCTAATCTGCTGGGATTAAAGGTGTGTGCCACCACTACCCAGTTTGTTTTCTTTTTTCATCTTAGGTATCTTAAAGTACACAGTCTAATAGTGTTAAATACTCTCATTGCTGGGCAATCATTCTCTAGAACTTTTTCTTTTGGCAAATCTGTAACCCTGTACCCATTTAACAATTCCTTTCCATACTGTGCCTGCAAACTACCAATTAACTATGTTTCTTTGAGTTTTTAACCACTCTTGATGCCTCATATAAAGGGGATCACCCACTAAAGCTTTGTTTACTCTTCATGAGCCAAGGCTATGCCTAAGATACTTTTACTGGTTTTCTGGGCTTAGAAAGCTGACTGGCTATGCTGTAAAACAGAGGAAAAAGCATAAAAGATCAGAATCATAGTGAAACCGAGTATGATTCTCAGGCGTCTCACTGTCCTCCAGCTTTAGATGTGAGATTAACGTTTTCTTGAATCGTTGGCTGACAACCGTTTTCACAGAAGAAGCAGGAACAGGAAAGTAGACACTCCAGCCAGAGGACATGATGATGTCCTCCGACACACAAGCTCCTTCGAATGAAGAGGTGAGCAGAGGCAGCGATCCTGGAGTGGGCAGAGGAACACATTTGCTGTCTGCGTAGGAAACACCGGGCACTTCCCATCTGTCATCTGGTTTTAGTCTTCTCACTGACGTTATTAAGCTGGCAATGACTGGACTTACCTTACAGTGAGGCACCTGGGACTAGGATTGTCTTGCTCAGGATCCAGCCCAACACTGATGAACGGCCGCAGTGGCGTTTGACTGTTTTGTTCTGCCCTTTCTGTTGTGCAGAGACGACCGTGGCAATACACTTGGGGCACATACCATCCTTATCACAGTTAAGTTAGGCTAATTGATGATTATAACGCTATACATCTATCAATAAGGAGTAAAATCAGATTATCAGAAATAAATCCCAGTTCCCTCCGACTGGGGCTCTACTTGCACAGAGGCTCACAAAACTGCAAGGAAGAAGATGCAGGCAAGCAGGAGGTCTGCACATGCACAAACAGCACATGTTGTGACATATTACAAGGTTCGCCTCCCAAGAGACAAAGGTCGGGGGTCATTTCACAGAAGCCCTTGAATGACCCACCTAAGACTTTGTTCTTAATTCGGTGAGCAACCAGGGGGTTTTGAAGAACCTTGATTGAAGGTGATCAGAGCTGTGCTTTTAGAAAAATCAATGCATACATTAGAAGGTGAAGCCCTGAATGTGAGCACTCTCTCTCCACACTACTAAAATTGGAATGACTTTATTGCCTCTCTGCATCCCCTTGACCCTTTCTCAATATCAATTGGGAAACCTACTGTTATTTAACATTTAATAGCAGGCATTCTTTTTCCTTAAAGATGTCTGGCTAGTAAGGCTGAGATTTCAAACTTTTGCATGTGCTGTACAGAAGAACACATTTTAATACTCGGAGTCAGAGCAGCGTTTCGGTGCAAGGTGAAATGTGAAATCCTACAGGCTGTTTCTTAGGTGGACTTTTTTCCTTAGGTGACTTTTCAACAGACGGAAATAAAAACTATGTTTCAATGATATTATATGTAAAATACACATTATATCTATAATAGGATTTTTTTAAAAAAGGTTTCTGCACCATGGGCGATTTCTGTCTCACTCTATTCTCCTTCCTAACACTAGAGGTCACTCAGACCCTGTCTTTAGCCTTTTTCCCCATTGTTCATCTTTTCAGTGACATCCAAATTCCTGTTGAGGACTTGTGTTTTTCTTTATGGATAATATAGTTCCCCTCTCTTAACCTGCTAATGTTAGTTTGTAACATCCCCTATTACACTGATAGTTGAATTGACAAATTAACTTGTGTTAGTTTGCCAGATACTAGCACAAAGCAGATTTTTCTTCATCACCTCAGTGGTTGATGTCAGCAATACAGAGGGCAGGTTGACTGGATGCAGAATGATTCTAATTTCAGAAAAATCGATGTTGTAGCCGCAGTGTCCAGCCTTCACTTTTTCCAAATGTTATCTGTTCAGTCATATGAAGTTTGCTTGATTTTTAGCGTATGTAATGCATCTTTTGTATATACTCAAATATTAGTTTATCCGTCTCAATGATTAGGTCGCCCATTCAGTTGTTACTTTTTTATTTTGGCATTTTTTGAGATAGGGTCTCAATATATACTGTAGGGGAGCAGTGATAAAAATTTACTATGTGCCCACAGTGACCTGAACCCATGATCCTTCTGCCTCGGCCTCGTGAATACTGAGATTATATGTGTACATTGCCACATTCAGTCCAGTTATCAATATTTTATTAAATGTGTATGTCATGCAATAATTGAAGAGAACACGGAGGTGAATAATAGTAAAAATGAGTTTGGCCGGGGCGGTGGTGGCTCACGCCTTTAATCCCAGCACTCGGGAGGCAGAGCCAGGCGGATCTCTGTGAGTTCGAGGTCAGCCTGGGCTACAGAGTGAGTTCCAGGACAGGTGCAAAACTACACAGAGAAACCCTGTCTTGACCCCCCCCCCCCCAAAAAAAAATGAGTTAATAGACTTTTTATTCACATCTGCCCGAACGCTAATAGGTTGTAATGGTAGAATGAGGTCTACTTGGCTGGGTGTGGTGATATACACTTGTAATTCCAGGACTTGGAAGGCTGAGGCAGGAGAAGCCACAAGTTCAAGGCCAACCAGAGCTATGGAATGAAAACACATCTCAAGGGAAAAAGAAGCAAAAGAAAAGAAATGAATTTTCTTAATTTCTTTACGTCAGGCAACTCTAGCAGGAGCACTGGAAAATGTCTGCTCTTGGATTTTCATGTAGCTAGCTGGCACTTAGATGACGTGGAGGAAAATGAGTTTCCTGGCCACCCACAGCTGTGTGGCTGCTAAGGTCTGCCCATCGCGTCACCTGGCAAACTGAACGTCTTCATAAAGTTTTCAGAGTACTTCGTGATAAATGCTAGTGATGTATGCAAGTTCATAGCAAGCATTCAGACTGTTGTACTAAAGAAACAACCTTTCATTTTCTTTTTCTTTCCTGTATAGTCCAGAAAGGCACATTTCAGTGTGACCCAGAGCTGGCTGCAGAGTGTTTAGACACGCATTTCTTTCTTTTTTCAAACTTTCCTTTTAACGTATTCTTTGTGTCTTTCACATCTCCATCCCATTCATTTCCCTATCCCTTCATATCTGCCCTCTGCCCTTATAATCTCCTCCTCCAATAAAATAAGATTTAAGAGGAAAAAAAGAAGAAAAATAGAAAACCCAGTCTCGACATGGAAGCTGTAGTGTGACACAGTGAGTCACATAGTTTACCCTTTTATCCATATATCTTTACTTGCAAGTGTTCGTTGCAGAGTCATTGATCTGGTTTGAGGCCTCTGGTTTCCACTACACTATTGTGGTGATACTTTATTTGTGCTGAAATGCGATTTTATTTGTATGTTAATAAAGTGGCCTGGAGATCAGAAGTCACAGCAAGCCATAAGCGGGAGTCAGGCGGTGGTAGCACACACCCTTAATCCAATCACATGGCAGGCAGAGTCTCTGTGGTCAAGGACACATCCAAAGCAAGGTGACCTGAACTTTTATTTATTTATTTATTTATTTATTTATTTATTTATTTATTTGTTTATTTATTTATTTATTTATTTATTTTTCGAGACAGAGTTTCTCTGTGTAGCTTTGCACCTTTCCTGGATCTCGCTCTGTAGACCAGGCTGGCCACGAACTCACAGAGATCTGCCTGGCTCTGTCTCCCGAGTGCTGGGACCTGAACTTTTAATCCCAGTAACAACCATAGAGACCTGGAGGTCTATATAGACAGGCAGTGACAAGGAAATCATGTGGTTGGGTTTAGAGCCAATGAGAAGGCAGACAGAAAGGCAATAAAAAGACAGGACACAGGAAGAAAGTCTCTCTCTCGGGGAAGGATGGCAATGAGTGGTAAGGTAAGGTGGTCTTGGCTACTGCTGTGATCTCTGGGCTTTTAACTCTCCTTTGGCTCTGTGTTTCTTATTTAATAAGACCATTTAGAATTTCATCTACACACTATCGCTGATGGGTTCTCACTGGAACTCCTCTTGGTTACTCTGCTGTTGCTCTGTGTTGTGGAGATCCTGCAGCTTTGGGTCTGCAGGACTGGTCCCTTCACGTGCTCTAGCAGATCACAGATAGGGTGGATGTTGGGGTGGGTCAACTCATAACTCTGGTTCTGGGCCTGGGGAGTTGCAGGGTTGGTCAGCCCACCAGCTCTCCCTTGTCCTCACCACCAGGGTGAGCTCTCTGGCATTGCCTGGGCTAATTCCCCTCTTGCAGCAAGTGCAAAGGGGCGGGGCCAGTTCTCCTGCTTTCACATCCCCAGGGTCTTATCTCCCACACCTACACCTTCAGGGCCAGCTCTACTGTGTTGCCCAGGTGTGGCATAGGGGCCACTTTCCCGAGTGCTGCAGTTAATGAGGGGCAGGGCCAGCTCTCCTGTTCTTACAACCTCAGGGCCAGCCTTCTGACCTGCCTCAAGCATTGATGGGCGGTGGGTGGGACGTTATAGATAAGTAGTAGGGCAGCTCTTCCATGCTCACAACTTCTGGGCTAGCTCACCCACACCTCTGCCATCAGGATTGGTTGTATTGTGTTGCCTAGACAAGGTGCAGGTCCTGCTCTGCAGCTGGTAGGGGACAGGAGCAGCTGTCCTGTCCTTATGATCTCAGGGCCAGCTCTCCTACCTGCCTCAGGCATTGATGGGCAGGGGGAGAGTAGAGGAGAGGGCATTTCTCCCCTGCCCATGCTGATGAGTAACAAGGACAGCTCCCTCATGCTCACAGCTTTAGGGCTGGTTCACCACATCTCTGCTAACAAGACTGTCTCTATTGTAGACACACATTTCTCCTCCATGTCTCAGAGCTTCTGATCAGAAGTCACAGTGTGAAACCCTGTAAGGTCTGTTCCTAATAATTTCCAGGCAATACATAAGCAAGCCCTTTACAAGCTGCTGGCCTGGAGAACAGAGCACCACATCTGGAGTTGGGACTCTCAACTTCTGGTTTTAGCTTTGACACAAACTAGCCGTATGAAAATGTACACATGCTTTCACCATATGCAACATTAATATTTCAAAGGTTTGATGATAACTTCACTATAGTCACTTAAAATAATTGCAAACTACGGCTTGTGAGAGTTGTTTCGCTCCGTTTGTCCACCTTTCGTTCTCCGCTGTTCTGATTTTAAGGTAGTCTAAGTTGGCATTCCTAGACGATGCCGTAGTCTCCCATGATTCCCTGGTGTGTATATACTGTGCTCCGGATCTTCTTTCCTGTGCTCCAGATCTTCTTTCCTGTGCTCCAGATCTTCTTTCCTGTGCTCCGGATCTTCTTTCCTGTGCTCCGGATCTTCTTTCCTGTGCTCCGGATCTTCTTTCCTGTGCTCCGGATCTTCTTTCCTGTGCTCCGGATCTTCCTTCTTCATGGATTAACTTGCTAACTACTCTCCATCCTTTGCATTCCAGTTTAACTGTTATAATCGAGAAGCTCCACCTACCACACTCCAGCACCTCTGAGTGGAGCCGGCTAGTCCTCTTAAGGTCTTCCATAGAACCTTGGACATAGTGCTCTTTACTCCATCACAGGGCTCTTATTGACTCTTTAGACAGCTGTTTCCCTCAGAGGAGATAGAGTCTTGCTCATCATTGTGACCCTGTTACCCTGCGCTTTTCAGATCTCATGAGTTCCTAGATGGGTATCTTCATTATTTTTATTTTATTTTTTTTAAATTAATTTTTATCACATTATAAGTGAGTTTTAATGAAAGTTAAGTTGCATAAGAGTGAAATGATTAAAATGAAAAGAAAAACATATTTCTCCTAAAGTGTCTCCAGGTTCTAAGTTCAACTCTTTGTGTTTTTGCATTGTTCAGTTGCTATAATTGAATGTGGTTTCAATAACATTTAAGGCGTAGAAGTACATTTTGTCCAGGGACTGAACTCAATACATTTCAGGGATTTTTTTTTTGTTGCAATTCTTACAATGACCTACGGTGTAAGTTTTATGTTATTGGTATTTTACAAAACCAGATTCTGAGGTTTGACTAAGCAAGGTCATATATTTAGAGATAAATTGGGGACTCACACTCATTAGATTAGTCTATGAAAAACAATTTCAGGCAGAGAAGGCCTTTCACAGTGGAGTCAAGCTGCCTAGCACAACGTATACTGTATAGAGACATCAGTGAAAGCACAAGACAATGAATGTCCTTGTCCCAGAAACAAGATGTCTGGAGTTGTCTTAAGATAGTGACTTTGTAAAAGTTTGCTGGTGTGTCACAACTTTGTGGCAGACATATACATCACATGTCCTTGGCAGAGCTCATGCTGAAAGGGGGCAGTTCCTGATGGGTAAACCAAATCCTTCACATTTCTAGGAACCCGGGTCTTTAAAGCTAAGACTTTACAGGTTAGTTTTGGTGGTGGGCAGGTGGGAGCATTTACTGACCTTATCTCAGTGCCTGCTACAGTTGTGTGTACTAACAGTTTATCCAAGCAGCAAGGAACACTGTTTCAGTTTTGTTCTATATGGAGGTGGTATCCACAGCCAGTTTAATTTGATCACTGGATCTCAATAATTCAAACCTAGGCTTCTTTTACTTGTTGTTAGTGACTTTATCAGGAGCAGCTTAAAGACTTTAGCCAAGGCATTTATAATTATGAGTCTTAGACAACATACAAACATGTATTCCCTACTGTTTAAACTTGACCCCGAGTCAAAGGTTTGAGTTGAGTGCCACAGACTGAACCCGGGGAAAATCCCAAACTCTAATGTGATGATATTTGGAGGTGGAACTTTTACTTCTGTGAAGCAGCCAGGGTTAGATACAGCCACAAGGGTGTGGTCCTCATGATGTGGCCCTCCTTATAGAAGGAGGAAGCTGCAGGAGCTCTCTCCCTCTCTCTGTCCCCGAGTGTACACCTAGAGAGAGGCTGTAAGTAAACCAAGAAGAGGGTTGACAAGGACAAAAGCACACTGGCCTCAGACCTCCAGACTCTGTGACTGTGAGAACAAATGCCACAGTCTTTTATGTTATAGTGGACTGAACTAAGACAGGGAGTTTATTCTGGAGGTGATTACAGAAAACTTAAGTGTGAGAATAAGGAGGGTGCGGGGAGAGGAAGACATTACAGCTTCTGAGTTACTTACTGCTTAGACAATCTCACTGTGTTGGAGATGTAGCCCAGTGGTGGGCACTTGATGAAGATGTGAAAGGCCCTGGGGTTGAACTCAGCATAGGTGCTGGTTAGGTTTTTTTTTTGTTGTTTGTTTGTTTTTTGTTTTGTTTTGTTTTGTGTCAGCGTGATGCAAGCTTAGGTCATCTGGTAGGAGGGAACCTCAGTAGAGAAGATTGTCTGGTAGGTAAGACTGTGGAGGCATTTTCTTGATTAATGATGGATGTGGGAGGATCCAGCGCACTGTGGGGGTGTCACCCCTGGGCAGGTGGTCCTGGGTGGTATAAAAAAGCAGGCTGAGGAAGTCATGGGGAGCAAGCCAGTACTCAGTGTTTCCCCATGGTGTCTGCTTCAGTTCCTGCTTCCAGGTTCTTGCCTTGATATCAACCCTGACTTCCCTTCAGGATGGACTATAAGATGTAAAATGAATCCTCTTCTCCCCCTCATGGTGTTTTTCATCACAGCAATAGAAAGCAAACTAAGAGCTCATGGTAGAAAAAAAACATGTCCCCTTGGCAGCCAGGGAAGCTGAGACATTTAGACATAGATTTTTGTCCTGTGGAGGATGGTGATCACCTCAGGGATATGAGGTTGCCTCATTTCTGTGTTCTGTTTTCTTGTTGAGGTGCTTCTGCTGGTTTTGAGAACACAGTTTTGAGCTGCATGATGGAACTGCCCACCACCCCAGTGCTGAAGTTCTGTGGATGGAGGGTATTTGGTAAGCTTCAGCACAGCTGTCTGATACTGACAACCGAAAGAGTTCCTTAGAAAGAGTAGCCAAAATGATGAACCGTTTCATGCTTTAAAGGTCTTTTTGTCCCTTGGTATCATTTTTGTGTGTTTTGAGAGATTACAACTATATCAAGTGATATTCAGCTTAAGTTTGATTTTTAACACCAATCTTTTTCTCTTAAAAACACACTGTATAGAACTTTCAAGGAATGAATAAAACTATTAAATTGTCTGAATATCAATTTCTGGAGAGGTTTAAAAGAACTATAAAAGTGAACTAGAACCTTAACTTTAATTTTCTTTGGACAGGTATTCTTTGCTATATTTCCCAGTCCAAGTTGCATATCAAACTTATGAATTCTTCCTACTCCAGCTGCATCTCAGGTGTGGGCTGCTATGTTTGACAAAGCCATAGTTTTTAAAATCTATTAACCTGGGCTGGAGAGATGGCTCAGAGGTTAAGAGCACTGCCTGCTCTTCCAGAGGTCCTGAGTTCAATTCCCCGCAACCACATGGTGGCTCACAACCATCTGTAATGAGATCTGGGGCCCTCTTCTGGCCTGCAGTCACATATGCTGTATACATAATGAATAAATAAATCTTTTAAAAAAATTCATTAACCCGTGAGTGTTACTAGATTGATAACTGGATGGGGTGGGTGGGTATAAGAATAGAAAACACTTTGTACCTAATGTGATAGATCCAGAGTATTTGATTTAAGAATTATTTGTTTCTTGTTGCAAAACATTTGAAAAATCTGAATAAAATTGTAAAAAAATTTGATCAACTCAGAGCCAATTATCGTTGCTATATAATATAATCTTTTTTCCAGTTAAAAATTCTTATTAGAGACATCATAATCTTTTTCTAATACACGCCAGTTTCCTCTTGAGTCATAGATAAGAAAACCTGTCTTCTGAATATCTTTTATTTTCTAGTTACTGAGTTAGAGGTTCTACATACCTTAGTTGGTCAGTCTTTGCATTGTTTGCTTTTAGGAGGACCCTCCCAGCTCAGAGGTCAGTCTAGTGATTGGGTGCTGCCAGGAGCCTGTCTTCAGTCATTGAGAGACTGCTTTGTCTTCCATTGGCCCCAAGTGAGGAAGTCAGAAAGGTTAAGGAGACTTGGGAAATGCTGAGCAGTGCTTTTTTCTGATGGAAATGGAAATGGGATAGAAGGAGACAGGAGGAGGGAGGGGACTATGTTATAGCAATGGAAGAGAATCATCTCGTTTATTTTCACTTTTCACTCAGCACTATGTTATGTATGTCTGTTTTTAGATCTGCTTGTTCAAATGACTAGGCATATTTCCCCAATTAAACCATCACTTACAACCCTGTGCATCTCAAACACGTAAATAAGCTTCCTCTGGGTTTGTGTGACAGACATTTGCATCATCACGGGTGTTTTGACAACATTACTGGAGATTAAAGCAATTCTGCCATCCTCCCAACTCCTTTAAAATATTCATTTTCTTTATCTTTCATTCACTGGCATAAATAAATAAATCTTGCCCTACCTGTCCTGCATTTCCTCCTCCTTTTCCTGTTCAAATCAAGATTTTTATTTGAAAGTGGTTATTTTTAGCCTTGTTTTCAACTGTGTCCAACCCATATCCTTGCTACAGGACTGATCGCTGGTAACGAAGCTCACTAGAAGTACCGTCTGCAAACAGTGCAGGGAAGGGAGTTTGGAAAGTAGCTTTGGCTTGGCCCCTCTGAAGCTAGGAACCAGGAGCTTCTCAAAAAGTTTGCTGTGTTGTGAGTTTTCCAACTAGGACTCAATGAGATGAGAGAAAAGGTAGATAACAAAGCAGAAGGTTTAGCATCATGAGTTTGGCATCAGACAAAGGGCTATTTTTGAAACTATATAGGAGAAGTGATCTAGTACTATACCAGGCCCAGGGGTGGCCCAAGATGAAAGATGTACTTAAAAAAAAAATAAGCGGAGGTCTCAATATTGATAATACAAAGGCCACAAATGGCCCATAGATGTGTTTTGTTTGGTTTTCACAGTACTTTAAAATGCTTTTATTGTTCAGTTACACATTCAACATTCAATCAGGTATTCAACATGAGATTCCATATTATATATTTAGTTAGATAGCACATGCTAAAAATGTCCATATTTAAAAAAACTATCTATCCGTCTATCTATCTATCTATCTATCTATCTATCTATCTATCTATCTATCTATCTATCTATCTATCTTACATCCCGGCTACAATTTCTCCTCCCTTCTCTACTCCCAGTTCCCCACACCCCTCTGTTCTCATCCCTCAATCCACTCCTCCTCATTTCTGCTTAGGAAAGGGCTGGTCTCCCATGAAGTCTCCATATATTAAAGAACAGTTTCAAACACTTCATGAACATCCAGAGACTTATTTCTCATAGCAGCCCCAAACTAGGTTCCAGTACTGTCCCTACTTTGTACATGTAGAAACAGGAGTTAAATAATTTGTGCAATGTTATGTTCTCTTTATAGGACATTAAAGCAATCAGATACTTTCACTTACAAAATTGAGAAGCCATGTTTCTGATCTCTGGGATACTGAGAGCTTCTGATGAGCCAGGCTCTTAGTCACTGGCTAACACATATCCAAGTTGGACAGGGTACTATGTTTCTGATTTTTCTAGGATGCTGGAAATGTTTGATGAGCTGGGCTCTCAGTCACAGGGCAAAGGGTATCTGCATTGGGCAGGGTGCTATAGTCTGTCAGATTATTCTCCTATACCTTCCTCTGTAACTGGCTTATTTAAAAAACTTCTACCATTTTTCCTGTTCTTCCAAGGAACTGAGCAAATAATATCTGGGATAGAGTCATATCCAAGAAACCCCTTAGACGATTTATTCCAAACACCCTGACACTTACCTGGTGGCGATTGCCGTCACCTCTCCTTCAGCAATATGCAGTGGATGGCTAAAGCTGAGCTAAAAGCTAAGACACAGCTCTGGAGAGAAACAGAACAGAACTCGAGCCTGGTGGAAAAGGACAGTGACAACCTAGAGCTGCTCTTGGTACATCATAGAAGAGGGACCGTGGGAGGGGTCACTCTGGGTCATCAGCTCCGAGGGAGTTGCTTCTGTAACTTGGTGGGGTCAGTCACTTATGGTGGTAGAGATCATTACCTGAAAACAGTTTCCTGGAGAAAGCCTCAGAAATAAAGGGCAGGTGCAAATACTGAAGAATGATGGGCAAACAGAAGAAACAGGGATGCATTTTGTGAGTGGGGGCTGGATACACTGAGGGAGACACTTGCTAGCTGCATTTGCTGGTTGAAGCCCCTCCCTGCCCCATCCTGGACCTGTAACCCAAGGCTGGAACATGCTAAGCACATGTTCTTCTACTGAGTTACGCCATTCGGCTCACAGCATTAGTTTCTGTATCAGTTTTCTTTACCTTTAATTTGAGCATAAAATACCCCTGTTTTGATGTAATAATGACTGTGGTGATACTTGCAAAGAGTTTGCCAGAGAATACAACATATTACAAATGCTCATCAATATGGCTATTACCACAAGTGCTTTTTTTTTTTTCCTTTCTGGTGCTAGGAATCAAACACAGAGCCTCTCACAGTGAGGGCAAGTGCCTAGCCACTGGGCTATCTCCTTAGCCATTTTTTTTTTGGTTTTAAAGGAAAAATAGTAACTTTATTGTGCATAAACTTGATAGACAATGTCTTTTTCTTCTCTTTTTATTATTATTAAGAGATTTTTCTATTCATTTTACATACCAACCACAGATTCCCCTCACCTCCCTCCTCCCACTCCCTCAGCCCTCCCCCCAACATCACCCATTCCCACCTCCTCCAAGGCAAGGTCTCCCATGGGGAGTCAGCAGAGCCTGACACACTCAGCTGAGACAGGTCCAAGCCCCTCCACCCTGCACCAAGGCTGCGAAAAGTGTCCCACCCTAGGCACTAGGCTCCAAAAAGCCGGCTCATGCACCAGGGACTGGTCCCAATCCCACTGCCTGGGGGCTCCCTAAACAATTCAAGCTAAACAACTGTCTTGCCTGTCCAGAGGGCCTAGTCCAGTACCATGGGGGTTTCTTGGCTATTGGTCCACAGTTCATGCGTTTCCACTAGTTTGTCAGCCCACTTTTTAAAAAGATGGATTATCAATGGGCATCCCGGCCTTGCCACAGACTTTCAACCACAGTCCTTCTGCCTCAGCCTCCCGAGAGCTGCTGGGGTCTGACAAGCTTTGATCCTACAGTGACCGGTATTGGTAATCACACCGATGAGGTTAAGGGCATGTGTGATCGCTGTTATTGGAGAGTCCATTTGGTGCCAAGAGATGAGAGAAATCAGTGTTTCCCCGATTCCCCCTCACAAAGATGTGAAGAGCAGAAACCTGGGTAAAATAACGTACAGGGAAGTGACCCTCAGATGACAGGGCACCGGGAAAGAGCAAGTAAGAAAAAGCAAATCAAACAGAGCAGTAAAATATTCACTCCAAAATTCCATGACAAAACCTGTAGACCAGCAAAACCCAGCACCAGGCACAGGAAACCTTCTGTATGGTGGCCCAGGGATGTCTAAGGGACTCTCAGATAACACGGACTGTTAATGTGGCTCTTGGCTGCCACTCAGAAGTTGAAAGCAAGCCCCTGTTGCTGAAGACACCACACACTTAGGGCGCAAGATTCATGTGATTCAAATTAGATCGAATACTAAAGTCTCTTTCCCGTGGTCTAGCTTCCGTGATTCCAGAAAATACTGTGTAAACTGCGAAAGGAAGGGATCAATCAGTAGTCCTGCCGAGATGCATCGTCCATGAATCCAAAAATGACCAATATGGCAAGCTATCCTGAAAGGTGGGATAAGTGGCACTCACACATTAAAATGATAACCAATGGCTGTCTAGTTGAACTTACAGCCCACTCAACAGGAGGGAAATTATGCCTAATACTGAAAATCCAGTCAGCTTCCTGGGGCTGGAGGTCATGAACCTTAGAAAAGAATCTACAACAGCCACTTTGCTAGATCAGCATAACCCCTTACCACCGTCTAATCTTATCCTCAGACCCTCAGTGTAGCTACCACCCTCACCAAAGAAGCCTCCTTTACAGTACATGGAGATCATCATGGAAAACCACAACTGGACACGATGCAGAGAGTAATGGGTCATGGGGAGCCCAGCACCAGTGGATACTCTCCATCACCACTCCTGCATCTGTGGCTCAGAGAACATCAAGGAAGAAGAGGCAGAAAATGGTAAGAGCCAGAATACAGATGTCTGTTGTCAATCATTCTCCCTAGAAATGGCTGCAGAAAGAAGACGGGGCAAGACAGTGTCAGTGGACATGTTAATGTAGATGGGGAAAAGTTTTGCAGGGTTCCACCCCTAGACAAAGAACTATAGGCAACTAGTGACTGCTGGAAGAGGGAGAGTTAGCCCCTCCCAGGGATGAGCCCCCTTATCTGCTGTCCAAAGCAGAATGGTCAGCTCTGAAATGGTATATACACCACCAACAGAAATAGCCTCGGCAGGTTGTATCTCTATACACATATATGTATGTAACAACAATAACCACAGAAAAAGGCTATGAACTTGAGAGTATGGGGGAATAGAAAGAGTTGGAGTGAGGGTAGCTGGGAGGGGCTGGAGGAAGAAAAGGAAGGGGAAAATGATGTAATTCTATTTCAATTAAAGTGTTTTAAAAATAAAAGAAATATTAAAAAAATACTGCTAAGAACAAGGTCCTGGGGGCTAGAAAGATGGCTCAGTGGTTAAGAACAATACTTGCTTTTCTAGAGAATCTGGATTCAATTTAAACTATATTAAAACAATTAAATAAAAATAATAAAATTCTATGACACCTTCCTGCGATGAAGATACATCAAAACATTTTTCTCTATATGTCTTGGTCACTGACTGGAGAGGTGAGGCAACAAGACAGATTTTGAGTCTGAGGAGGTGATTGATAGTTTCCTGTACAGCCACAGTCAGGCTGGAATCTGACGTCCAAATTCTAATTGTAATCCCCTACAGCGTTGTCAGTTCAGATACAACCGATTTTTCTGTGCAGATAGCCCAGCTCTGCCTTAGTGTGACTCCCTCAGGAAAAACAAAGAGAGAGCCTCCATTGTACTCTGGATCTGTCCTGTTTTATCTGCAGGAACATGTAACTTAATTGCTCTAGCCAGTGATTGATAGCACACCTCTCTCCTTTTGTACCTCCCTAACTTTCCCCTGTTCCTCCTAAGGGGGTGATGTGCAAAAAGGGGCACACCAAACCTTACCTATCTAAACTCTGGCCTGAGGTCTTTCTTTCTTTCTTTCTTTCTTTCTTTCTTTCTTTCTTTCTTTCTTTCTTTCTTTCTTTCTTTCTTCCTTCCTTCCTTCCTTCCTTCCTTCCTTCCTTCCTTCCTTCCTTCCTTCCTTTCTCTCTTTCTCTCTCTCTTTCTTTATATCTCTCTTTCTTTCTTTCTTTCTTTCTTTCTTTCTTTCTTTCTTTCTTTCTTTCTTTCTTTTTTTTCTTTCCTCTTCTCTTAAATGGTTGTGAGTTACAAGCTTAACGGTGATGACATCCTCAAAGGTGAGAGGTGAGAATTAGGGAGACATTTCTAGACTGTAATGCTCTCCTGTCATTGTTCATTGGTTCTCCTATCCACATAGCCTCTGGAGTCACTTGGGAAGTCCACCGCCTCTGGCCAACAGTGAGCTGACCTACCCTCCATTCTTGGGATGTGTGAGGGACCTGTTTGTGCAATTAAAATCAATTCATTTATGCACTGGTACCATAATTTCAGGGATGGGCACGTACCAGTTAATCCAATCAGGACAAGGTTGGACAATCAGGACAAAGACGGGAGGGTGCTGTTCTGTTCTGTGCTGGTCTTAAAAGGTGAGAGGTTAGGGCTTTTCACATCGAGAGATCCTGTTTGAGCAAAAGCTCACTCAGAAAGTAGAGGAAGGCAGGGGAAAGGAGAGCTGAGAGAGAGAGAGAGAGAGAGAGAGAGAGAGAGAGAGAGAGAGAGAGAGAGAGAGTCAGTCATGGAGTCCAGAGCCAATTGATTGCTAGTTAAATGAAGTCGGCTTGTGCCAAGGTGCATTTGTTCTGATTCAAAACCGCCTCTCCTTCCTGCCTCATGACTGTGTCTCTTTCACTGTTGCACAATGTGGGCAGGGAGGAACTCTTTGCTCCGTTCCACTCCACACAGGAATAAAGGCACACATGAGCCTAGAATGCTTTGTGATCCAGCGGAAGCCACTTGTTAGAGCTGGGGAGAATCGACAATAACAGGCGACTGAACGGACGGGGAAGCTGGGATCACAGGCAGTTGCTCTTTTAGTAGCAGAAACTTTTCACTCCCACAAGAAGCAGGGAAGAAGCCCACAGAGGTGATTAAGCCAGTGATTGGGGGAAGAGCAATCTGAGGTGCAGTCTGTGCGGAGACCACTCAGCAGGCTCACCAGACTGGGCGGCAACCTGAAGCTCAGTGAAGCAACCCGCACACTTCATTGCCTGGATCTGCAGCGAGCTGGGGCTTTAACTGATGTGTGGCCGTGGACACTGATCATCAGCTATCCTGCTATACCCACTCTCATTCATGTGCCCATTAGGTGTGTGAAGAACTCTCTACATGCCAAGCCATAGTTAGATAGCCAGCAGGTGCTCACAGGTGACTAAGAGCGGTCTTTTTCACCAGAACAGCCCCTATTTAACAGGTGAAAATGAGAAATGATGTGTAGTAAATCCTGCACAGCCAGTGACTATTATTTTCAGGTGCTGAGAACCTAAGCAAGTGCTTGTTAGGGACTATTCATGTGATACTACCCAAATGGGCACATTTTATTTTCCTCTCTGCTGACTTATACTGCACAAAAAATCTGCAAAGCTGGGATTTCAGCCCACGAGGTTGAGAAGCAAACAAAAAATGCTGTAAGAACACAAGTCATGGATGGGCTCCTCTTCCTGGCTGGCCATTTAGGGAAGTGATACCAGACAGGAGCCTTTCGATTTGGGGTTTAAGGTGGCATTTGGGGTTCACCCTACACACAAGGTGGACAAGGAGGCCATAGTTGTGTCTTAAATATGTGAGTGACCCTGACTAGAAGTTACTGGATTCTTTTGTGACGTTATCATTGAATAGTCCATTTTTAAAAGCCATTGTTTATTTACTTTAGTTAGCTTACAAAGTAGCAAGTTTCCCTATGGCATTTTCATGTGTAATTCATGTTGCTGGATTCTTCCCTGTTCCTCATTTGTCTCTTGCCCCGCTTCCCCTTCTGTGCCCTTTGGCCTCCTGAATGCCCTCTTGCACTTTCATATAAAATGTGTTCTCTTGTCTTCCCCGCCCCTCCCAGAATGCCTCTGTTTCCCTCCGATCTCACAGCCCCTTTAATTTCCTGGATTTCACCTATACTTACTCCACGTAACCACACATGCTGAACAATTAGAAACCAGGATCCACCTATGACAGGGAGCGCACGATTTTGTCCTTCTTAGCTTAGGTTACCCCTCTTAATACATTGTTTTTTCAGTTCTATCCATTTATAAATTTCATTGTTTCAATTTTCTTTATAGCTGAATAAAATTTCATTGTGTGTCACGTTTTCCTTATCCATCCATCAGGTGATAGCTATCTAGGTTGATTCCATTTCCTAGCCATTGTGTGTAGCATTGTAATGAACGTAGATGTACATGTATCTTTGTGAAAGGTAGTGGAGTCCTTTGGGTCTATGCTCAGGAGTGCTATCACTGAGTCATACAGTAATTCTATTTTAGCTTTTAAAGAAACTTCCACACTGATCTCCACAGTGGTTGCACAGTTTCAAGTCTACCAACAGTGAACAAGGATTCCTCTTTCTTCTCCTCCTGCAGCACTTACTGCTTGGGTTTTTTTTTTTTTTTTTTTATGGTGACAATTTTGCTGGGTGAGATGGATCTAAAAGTAGTTTCAATGTGCCCTTCTTTGATTGCTAAGTGACACTGAACACTTTAAAAAATATTTGCTGAGCTGCCCGAGGGCTGCAAGCGCGATGGTCATGTTAGGGTGGGTGCTGGCAGGGTGCCTGGCACCTAGGGCGGGGTGGTGTACGTAGCTTGGAGCTCTCACACAGGTCCTGCCTCTGAGCAGCAACAAGTTACCTACCTGAGTTGAAGAATGGCTCATTTTCTGGGTTAAGTCTCCTCGAAAGACTTCTGTGGTCTGTGCTGCCTGGTCGGTGCTGCCGCTGGTCGCCATGGTGGTGTCTGTGGTTAGTGCCGCCTCGGCAGGCCAGGCTGCGTGGATGTGATCTGCGCGGATGTGATCTGTGCTGCCACTGAGGACCAGGTTGATGTCCGTGATCCTGGGTGCAGCTGGAAACCACGTTGAAGTTCACGATCAGTGCTGCCACCACCATGTAGAAGTTCATAATCTGTGCTGCCGTGGGCTGCTATGGGCAAGGAGGCTTCTTTCGTAGTGGCATCGATGACTGCAGACTTAGAATGAGCGGCATTGATGGCTCCTTTGACAACCTCTACCCCTACCGCACCCCCCAATGAAACCATTCAGACAGGATGCTATTGAAGAGAGCCCTTAAAAACTGTAATAAAGTTGCTGAAGTAGCTCTTCACAGTTGATGACTTCTGGTGGGGTAGGGGTGGGGAAGGAAGGACTCAGTTTTCTTTAAAGGGCTGGCCACTGGGAGTTTAACCATGCTCTAGTGAGTATATGGGCAATGCAAATTGGACTTAGTTCTTTTTTTTGGGGGTGGGGAGAACAAAGGTGGGAGGGTGGACCTGAGAGGAACGGGGAATGAATGTGATTGAGATACATTGTATGAAATTCCCAAATAATTAATAAAAATATTATGTTGGGGAAAATATTTGCTGTCTGAACGGGTGTACCTTCTTATTAGGAGACACAGTCTTTCACCAAACTCCCCGATCCTCTGGCTCTTACAGTCTTTCTGCTCCCACTTCTGCAATGTTCTCTGAGCCTCAGGTGCAGACGTTGTTTTGTAGATGGATCCATCGAGGATGAGCTAGACAAGGATGACACCACTGGACACACCAGACTTGATGGGGAGAAGCCCATGAGGCCCCATCCCTACACAGAGAACTATAGGCAACGGAGAAGAGCTGGGAGCAGGAGAGGTGGTTTGCACCAGGGAAGGGAACACCCAAGACTCCCTAAACGTGAGCTGAACAAGGAGGATGATACCAGCTGGTGCGTTAATGTGGAAGGGGAAAGCCCACAGATAAAGAACTACAGGCAGCTAAGGAATGCTGAGAGTGGGAGAAATCGTCTCCCCCAGGGAAGAGCACTCCGACTGTTTCTCCAATACCAAATAGTCCTCCCTCACAATGTACATACACACAGGTGACGTGATATGGACTGAGAAAGTTGTATATTTGTATTTTAGGAACACACACACACACACACACACACACACAGAGACACAGAGACAGACAGACAGACAGACACACACACGTAATAACAATTGAAGAAAAGGAGGCCATGAATTTGAAAGAGAGCAAGGGTGGTGGACAGGAGAGGGTTGGGAGGGAGGAAAGGAAAGGAGGAAATGATATAATTATATTGTAATCTCAAAAAAAATACTTAAAAGGAGCAAAAGAAGAGAGATGAGGTGGAAGAACTTTATTCAAAAAGTAACGGGAAAATCTCTGATTTCTCAATTTGATTGTGTGGTTTTCACAAGGCTGTGTTTGGTTTGAGTTAAGTCAGGGTATATAGTCCTTCACTTTTCAATCATTCTTTCCAGTGGAACAATTGAGAGAGAAGACATTCACTGTGACATCAGATAAAGTCATGCAGTTCTTTTAAGCCATTTTGTATTATAGAGTAAACCCATTTTAATTTATTTTGAAATAATTAAAAAAGACGGAAATGGTGTAAGAATAGTGCAAAGAATTCTGATATTATTCATTCAGATAACTCAAAATGTTAACATGTCTCGTATTTGCTTTGTCTTCTATGTTTTTTTTTTTTTTTACTTTGAAAAATTTGGAAATACTTACACCTATGATGTTTGTGTAACTCAAATACTTTAGTGCATTTTTAAAAAAATACATCCTCTTTCATAAATACAGTACAATGTTAGAACCAAGAAGTGGGTGTAACACGATTCTTAAAGGGGCTTAATAATAAAACAAACCCAGAGCCAGGTATTGGGGTGAATGCTGGAAGATCAGAGAAGCAGAACAAGCCACAGCTTCCTCACCTTGCCAGTTTCTCAGCTGATCCTGTTTCCTCAGACTGGAAGCCTCTGTGTCCTCATCCAAATGAATCTCAGCTGAACTGCTGCTCAAAAGCCTAAAAGCTTAACCAGGCTAGTTCCTGGTCCTCACGCCTTATATACCTTTCTGCATTCTGCCATGACTTCCTGGGATTAAAGGCATGAGTCACCATGCCTGACTGTTTCCAGTGTGGCTTTGAACTCACAGAGATCTACATGGATCTCTGCCTCTGGAATGCTAAGATTAATGGTGTGTGTCACCATTTTCTGGCCTCTGTATCTAGTGACTGTTCTGTTCTCTGAGCCCAGATAAGTTTATTAGGGTGCACAATATTTTGGGGAACACAATATCACCACAAATGGGTGCAATATTACTACCAAATTGCAGATCTTATTGGAATCAAAGCTATTTTTAAAGGAAGCATTCAGTTCTTTAAAAACATTTGGTTGGCCTTGTGTCTTTATTGGGACATCTTTGAACCTGAAATCTGCCAGTATGAGATTAAATGTCAAGGACTCTTTCTGGAAAGAGATAGAAAAAGAAATCGAGATAAAGAAAGAAAAGGGAGTTAGGAGAGTAGGAGAGGGAGAAACTAGGAAGGAGGAAGGAAGAGAAGTAGGGGGAGGGGGTGAGAGAGGAGATTAAAAAATGAAGAAGAGAGAGAGAGAGAGAGAGAGAGAGAGAGAGAGAGAGAGAGAGAGAGAGAGAGAGGAGGGAGAAGGATGGTGACGGTGACAATGATGATAATACTATGTGACGAAGGAGAGACCAGACCCCCGTTCTCCTTCGTTCAGCTTCCAAAATCTCTGGTTCCCATTTCCTGGGCTCTGAGAAAAATCTGATATATGTGGGCTGGAGAGATGGCTCAGAGGTTAAGAGCACTGGCTGCTCTTCCAGAGGTCCTGAGTTTAATTCCCAGCAACTAAGTGGTGGCTCACAACCATCTGTAATGAGATCTGGTGCCCTCTTCTGGCCTGCAGGGACACATGCAGACTGAACACTGTATACATAATAAATAAACAAATCTTTAAAAAAAAACCCTGATATATGAAAACTTGGGCTCTTTCTGGTGAACGAACAAGTGTGCTTTTCTAACCACCAAGGCTTAGGACACACACACACACACACACACACACACACCATGTATGCACATTAACTGGCATTTAAACGACATTCTTTTAGAAACTAAGCAAAGCTGTGCTTTCTCCTGCGACCCCAATTTGCTTTCCCAAGCATCTCTTTCCATAATTCTATTGTACTTTCCCTCCTGGATGACAACAACCAGACGTGAGTAAAACTGTGGGTCTTCCTAACTACATACTAACACTCCTTTCATAGAACACACATATATAAAATCGAAAGTGAGCTGGAAATAGATGAAGCCTGCTCCTTCTCATTAAAGTTTAGGAATGACTGAAATGTAGCGAGCCAGGACCGCGGTGTGAGAGGCTGCTGGGTCCTGGCTGTTCTTCAGTTCTCGATGTCCATCACAGCGGTCATGCTGCCTGCTCTTTGTCACTTGCTTTTATCACACACACCACCCACACGAGTGTGACAAGAGGCAGCATGCCTGGTTTGACTCGGACATCCCTGGGGGCTGCATCCACCCATTCCTTGCCACCATTGGTTTTAGACCTGGAATATAAGAACAGCTCAGAGAAAGGGCCAAATCTGTGTCTTTGTCTAGAGAGCAACCATTTGCCTGTGAATCCTGCTCTCATTCACAATTCTTAGCTGAGCTAGGTCATCACGATCTGTTTAAGGAGCAGAATGCATTTAGCTATGATCTATATTTAAATATCCCCAGCCTCTCAAAAACACTAGAATTGTAATCTAAATGCAGTCATAGAACCTGAGCCAGTATTTTGGTGTTTGATACTAGTCTCTGGCTCAAAGATCCAGATTTTGGGCCAATAGATAATATTGTTTGGCACTGACTTAATAAAATTGTAGCTTTAAAAAAAACCTCAGAGCTGGAGAAACTGTTCAGTTGGTAGGGCATCTGCAGTGAGAGCAGGGGGACCTCAGCTCGGATCTCCAGCATCCATGGGAAAGTCAGGTGCGATGGTGTATGCCTGTAACCCCAGCACTGGCTGCGGGTCGGAGATAGGGAGCTATCTCCCTGGAGCTTATTGCCTGGTCAGCCTAGATGAAATGATGAGTGCCAGGGGCAGTGAGAAAACTTGTCTCAAAAACCAAGTAAAGAGTGAATGAGGAAGACCTGACCCGCACACATACATATTCATGTCTATACACCTGCATGCACATGTGTACAAGCCCACACGAGTACGCGTGTGCATGCACACACATACACACAGAGAGATCTTAAAGAAGGCCTAGTCCAGTTCCTCCTTAGTCTTCTCAGAAATGTTCTTCAGTGACTCATTGGTGATGTCTGTCCTCTCAGAGTTTCACATGGTAGAGAGCCCTTGGCCTGAACCTGAGGAGTTTGATTTTTGGTGGAAAGTGTCTGCTTTATCTCGGATGGAGGAATGATTGTTTTCCACAAACTTCCAACCACGTGAGAAGTTCTAAACACAGGATGTCCTGCCATTCAGGGAGCAGAGACTGTTGGCAAAGGCAGAGCACAGAAATGGACTTGGAAGTGGACACCCAGCTGTGACCAAAAGTAGTTAGTTCTTTGACTGTGGGGTCTTGCTGGAATGACACAGAGATGAAATTCTCCTTTGTTCTGAGGCTCAGACCACAAGGAGAGTTTTTATTGTAACTCTTCTGGTAATAATGAAAATGAAATATTAAGAGCTCTTCATTATAGGCCTTAGGGAAATACGCAAATATGTTACAACTTTCTAAAATATGTCCTGATTAAATATCTCATTTCTCCACTTCCATAATCGGGAGATAATAGACCGACTGATTGTGCTAAATGGATTTCAGCGAGCCTTGCTGTCGTGCTTCATCAGGAGGGACACTCATTTCTTCATTGTGTCGTCTTCAGCTTCTAGGGACAACTCATTCCTACAACCAAACACTAAATTTCTTTAAAAAAAAATGAAAGAACACTGACAGGCTTTATTTGTGAGTTACATAGAAATATCCATATATTTATCTATAGAGGGATGCATGCAGATATGCATGGACCCATAATGTGGATCGACCCTTCCTTCCTTCTTTCCTTCCTTTGAGACAAAGTCTCCTGTAGCCTAAGCTTGGTCTCCAGCTTACTGTGTAACTGAAGGTGCCCTTGACTTTCTGATCTTCCTGCCTCTGCCTCCCAAGTGTTAAGATTACAGGCCTGTTCCACCACCAGGTTTATGTAGTACAGGGGGTTGAACCTGTGGCTTTGTGCATGCTGGGCAAGTCCTCTACCAACTAGGCTACATCTAAGTCTAGCATATGATGTTGAAAGCTGTATTTCTAGACAGGGTGATTAAGGAATATCCTTTTCCTCCCTCCCTCCCTCCCTCCCTCCCTCCCTCCCTCCCTCCCTCCCTCTCTCCTTCCCTCCCCTTATTTGTCTCCTTCCCTTTTCCTTTCCTTTTTTCCCTTCCCCTCTCTCTTTGCTTCCCTTATTTCTTCTCTTGTTTCTCAGGGTCTGTATATGTAACTCAGGTTGGTTTTGAATTCATAATCCTCTTCCAGGTGTGTACCACCATGTACAGTGCAAGAATTTTTTTTATATCCTTCACAATGGCTTCTTTTCTTTTGTTTATTTAATTCTCTAAAATAAATAAACAGCATACAACATTTGGTACTGATTCCTGAATTATAAGCATAATGTTGGAATTTGTTTTCAATTTTCAGCTCCCTCCAGTACCTTGTACATGTTAGGATGAATTCCATTAACTTCAACAGTTAAGGATAGAACATATATAATATGCCAAACATTGTGCTGAGATCTGTAGCTAAGGCTCTTGTGCACCTGAGTCTTGTTATTTTATGTAGCAGCAGTAAAGGGTGTATTAATAGATGAGGTCTGGAGATGGAGAAGTTATCCATATTTGGAACAAGTGGTTAAGATCTGCTGGAATAGCCTGACCAGGTTTTGAAGATGAGCACAAATTTGTCTTTCAGAATTAGTGAATGTGATTATTCCTGGCAACAGGGACAGTATGCACATGGCAAGGATGCTCAGGGCTGTATCACATGAAAGGACAAACAGAAGTACTCTTGGGGATTGCTGGAGTAGATAAGGCTATACTAAGATAAATGTGGCTTGGGTTGTGGAGGGGGGGTCCATGAAGAGTGGTGAAGGTACTTTCCTCTCTTAGCAAATGGGGACAGAGGAAGGAGAGCAAGAAAAATAAAAAGCAACTGCCGCCAGTCACTCCTCAGACCTCAACTTCACTCCTGTCCAGAGCTTTGCTACTTAGCCACGGAACACGGTGATCATACCTCAGAAGCAGTCTGCCAGCATTCATTAAGACCCAGACTTAATCTCAACTGACAACATCAATGTCAAAATCAGAGCTCGGAGCTGGCAGTATTTCAGTAGAGGAGTCTTTGGAGCTTCCATGGACTGGTTCAATAAACAATCTTGCTGTGAAACACGGAGTTTGATATTTAGAAGGGTTTTAGCTGGCACATCCACAAAGCTGTGGCATCCTGTCCAGTGACTAATTCCACTGTGAAATGTTGAAATACAGCTCTTAGCTCCAAGAAAGCATGTAGGCTTCTATTTGCATGCAAATTGCTGCCATTCATGTGTGAACTACAGCAGGTAAAGGCTCTGCCAGATGGAGTAATTGGGGTAGGGCCATCCTCCTTGATAAAGGCCACAGGTATCCACACATGCTGTCCTTCAGCTGAGCCCTGTTTTCCACATCGTCCCCTGGGGAGTAATTATTTTAATAATGGGCCTCAAGGAAAGGAAATCCCACTCAACCCTGTCATCATCTCGTGAACAAAATGGTGCTAATTAGTGTAATACTGAGCCAGTGTAATATTTGATGCAATTAGTAAATTGAGTCATAGATATTGAGAGGGATAACAGGGGGCATGGTAGATTGATAGATCAAGAAAACTCCCTTGGATTTTGAACAGACACAGTTTGCATCAGTTTTTAAGAAAAGCCATGATGATCTCAATAGCACCTTGTAGTGATTAGGGGTGTTTGCCTTTAGACCTAGAGTTGAACTGTAGCCCTATCTCTTCCTGTCCAGCAGGCTTCAAGTTACATGTTAACACATGACCTCTGGCTCCGGTTAGGCTCTCCACTTCCTGGTGATGTAAACAGCTTCTATTGCACACTCCTACCACCGTGAATTGGGCCTTGACACCCTTTCTCCACCATGATTGACAGAAACCCTCCAAAACTGTGAGCCAAATTAGTCTTTCCCCCTTTAAGTTGTTTCTGTCAGGAACTGTGCTCACAGGGAGACAGAAGTAACTAATACGATAGTTATTAATTATTATTAATTATATAATAGTAATTATTATTACTGTTAGTAAAATAGCTTGGGAGCTATGGGAAATGTTTATTTTCCATGGGTAGCTAATGCTGTGATGACTCACGGGTATGATATCTCCAATGAACAGAAAACTCCTAGCAACAGAGCCTATGTCTTCCTGTTATCAGTTGTTTGCTTAACACTTAGTAGGCATTCAACAAACAGATCCCAAATGCACAGGTTTTAAACATTAATAGTATTTGTTGTGTATTGCAGATAATTCACAGACACTGATAACAGAACTGTTTATTTAGAAATTATATTGGGGAGAACAACTCACTAAACAGAATAGGCAAAATCGTCGCAGAGTCCTGGAAGGCTGATGTCCTGTCCCACGCTGCTCCCGCTGCCTGAGTCAGTCTGCACCATCCAAGCCCACGAAGGAGAGAAGAGAATGAGCATATGTGCCCCTTAGATCTTAAGCTAGCCCTGAGGCCACACCCTAGGGACTGTTACCTCAAGGTCATAGATGGAACAGGTACCCACTACATCTCCCCTTTTTGTATAAATAAGAAAGCTCTAACCTAATATAAAACTATATACAACAGGAATGATTATCAGGTATTGTCCAGGAGAGGGGAAAGGTAACAACATAAACAAAAATAGAAATACAACCAACAAGAGCAACATCAAACAAGAAACACGTACTAAATGTCAAGAAATATCCAGACCATAGGTAAATGGCAAGTTACAGAGATTACGCCAATAGCTATCCTATCCTTAAGAATCTAACTTGCCGGGCGGTGGTGGCGCACGCCTTTAATCCCAGCACTCGGGAGGCAGAGGCAGGCGGATCTCTGTGAGTTCGAGGCCAGCCTGGGCTACCAAGTGAGTTCCAGGAAAGGCACAAAGCTACACAGAGAAACCTTGTCTCGAAAAACCAAAAAAAAAAAAAAAAAAAAAAAAAAAAGAATCTAACTTTAGTACCTAAAATGTTCTTAGCTAAGATACAAGAGGGTTATAACTGTAACTATCTATTCTTCAACCCCATCAAAGACCTGAGAAGGAAAATAATATTACCTGAGTAAACAGGAAGTACAAGCAAGCAACTTCCCCAAAATTGTAAGACTTGACAGAGACAGCTGGCAGCCTGGACAGTTACCTAATGTTTCTCAGCACTGTTGGGGCATCCATTTTGGTTACAGGTGTAGAATATCTGACAGACTATTTTCAGAAGCAGGATATTTGAAAGACCATCTTACACTGTCTTGGCAAGGTTCAGCAGTCACTTTTTCTTGTGTCCTGCTCATCCAGAAAGGACAGCATGCATTCTGTCTGCAGCCGAGGCAAGGGTAGTTCTTTGCCCAGCAGGCCATTTTTTTTTTTTTTGTGCCAAGAAGAAGACAGACTTCCACACAGAGTGTTTTAGAAGCCCAACATTCTCTCAGGAGATCAGTGCTGCCAGGAGCAATTGTGTCTGATGTCAACAGAATTCTAAGTTATTAAAACATTTAAATGCCATATTCTCTAGGTCTATGAAGTGTTTGAAGATTACCTATCCATCTGACATACATTTTTGTATATCTGGAAAACCTGACTATGATTATAACAAGCATGAGTGACTATAAACCTGTAGTTCTTAACAACCTAAATAACTTAAGGACTAAGGCTTCATGTATAAAGGTAAACAATCTGTAAACAGATGTACAGTATAAGAACAATAACCTCAAAATTGTGACAATATACAAAATATCTTAATCAGAGGTAGAAATGTATAGTGCAATATGTAATATGACAACAATATCCTTAACATGTATCAATATACAAAATATCATAAACAGAGGTAGAATGTACATACAGATGACAAATATAATTTTGCATTTGTATCAATAGGGAGATGTCATGATCATTCCATTAAATGGGACAGTCATGCCTTGTGATGCTGTACTTATTAATGGTACTTGCATTGTAAATGAAACATGTTAACAGGGGAAAGTGATAAAGACTTTATTCCAGTGATAAAGACTAACTTGCCAAATCTGTAGCTAGAGTTTTCCTGCCTGGCCCACAGTCAGGACAAATCTCTCTCACCTGCCAGTCCCACAGCCACTCAGACCCAACCAAGGAAACACAGAGACTTATATTGGTTACAAACTGTATGGCCATGGCAGGCTTCTTGCTAACTGTTCTTAGAGCTTAAATTAATCCATTTCTATTAATCTATACCTTGCCACGTGGCTTGTGGCTTACCGGCATCTTCACATGCTGTTTGTCATCGCGGCGGCTGGCAGTGTCTCTGACTTAGCCTTCCTCTTCCCAGCTTTATTCTCCTCCTTGTCCTGCCTATACTTCCTGCCTGGCCACTGGCCAATCAGTGGTTTATTTATTGACCAATCAGCAACACACTTGACATACAGACCATCTCACAGCACAAATCCTTTAGTGAATGTAAAAGGAACCTGGGAGGAGCTATACAGTCCAGAGACACACAAGTGACACACTCTGTGTTGTGGGACAACTGTTGTCCAGACCCGTTTCTACACTGGAGAACTTGTGGAAGCCATAGTAGTTAGAACAGGATTTAGTACTTCCAAAGGACAGCTTGTTTGTTCTATACTGTATCCCAAGCCAACTGATTTTAAACTCTCCAGAGATGCCTACTTGTTTCTACTGTGTCTTGTGGTGGTGGCTGGCAGTGGGTTCATCTCCACAATCATCAATAGCATTTTAAATAAGAAAGAAGTTCAGGAAATAATTATTAATATTTGATGTCATCACAATCCCTGTGTCACCTGTACTTCCTGCTGCAGTGACTGCTGGAATTGTATATGCTCAGGGAAGACTGAAAAATGTTGGGATTTTCTGTATTAGTCCCCAAAGGATAAATATCTGTGGACAGCTGAATCTTGTTTGCTTTGACAAGACTGGAACTCTTACCGAAGATGGTTTAGATCTGTGGGGAATTCAGCACGCATACGTGCCCCTCAGGTCTTAAGCTAGCCAGCTCCGAGGTCACACCCTAGGGGTTGATACCTCAGGGTCATAGGTGGAACAGGCACCCACTATAGTTGTGTTATTTCTGTTTTTCTGTATCTTCTTTCTATCTCCCTCTCTTCCTTCTTTAGTACCTCTGTCACCACCACCACCACCACCACCACCACCACCACCACCACCACCTGTCACCATCTACCAACACCGTCTTTTAGCCTACTTTCAATTCCATGGAGATAAAATCTGTCCCAGCAAAATTCATGCTGAGGACCCAGAGAACAACACAGCAGATAATATTCACCTATTCCCAGAGACTACCTACCTCCTGGACCTTTGCTACCTTTCAGATGAAACTCTAGGCTTGCCTTTGACTTTTTCTTAGCCCTGTCCTATGAGTTACATTTATGGACTTCATGATCCAGTTTGCTTATCCTGCTTTGGCCAACTCCAAGGTGATAGCACCCATTCCCTCACCCAACCCTGCTCAGACTCTGACTTGGCTATTTATACCTTTTATCCGTTACCCTGAAAAATCCACCTAATTTCCAATGCTCATTTTTCTGTTTGGTAGGTTGGAAAAAAAAGTCCTATCCTACTTATTGTGTGCAAGTATTTCTTAAGGGGAAAAAACAGGGGCTTTCTGAACATAATCCTTTCTACTAATGAGGCTCCTGTTTCTCACAGTGCACATCCATTCAGCTCTTTGAAGTGAGTCAAATGAGAGTGACTGAAGACCAGGCATGCCACTTCTCAGCACTGTTTTCTTTCCACTCAAGGACTAAAATAGAACATTCCCTACTTACTCTTTGTTTTTGTTATTTCTTTCAGAGGACTTGTCCCTCTCACCACCATTTGGCCACTCTAGATTTCTTCCAGTTCAATACAAGTCTTGTGTTTCTCCACATCAACATGGAATGAGTCCTTTCTCAAAGAGGCTTCTGGTCTTAGTTCCAAGGAAAAATTCAAAGCCAACAAAGGCAGATTGAAGTCTCCAAAAGGAGGAAGGAGCCCCACAACAATGATTCCACATGGACTATGATAATACCACTAAGCTGACAAACAGCACCTAAAGATTGTCTTTGGACTACAAATTGCTCAGGACAATTTTGAGGTGGCTAACTGAAATGATCCAGCCTCACAGATTACTCTAGCCAGGGCTTGAGACAAGCCCTGCACTTTTCCATTATGCAGAGACTGGACAACAAATGATATAGCTACCTCTTCCAGGACTTGATAATTAACTCAAAATTTTCTTTTCAGGATCCCCTAAAGATGCTGTTGCCCTCAGACAGCAGGAAGCAAATTTAAGAACAGGACAACCACATTCTCAAGAGGTGGAGTGGGTGGTTTTTGGTTGTTCAATGTGTTATGGATATTTGTCATTGTTTTGGGGGTTGGTTACAAGTTGCTATTGGTAATGGTTAGGAAAAAAAGCTGAACAATGGAGTTTAGACTCAGGGTTCTTGTTTTGAAAGAAAAAAAGGGAATATAGATATGATAGGCTATAAGGGTAGATTATTGAATCCACTCTGAAAAGAAAAGGGGGATATAGAAATAGGATAAAAAGGTAGATTATAGAGTCTAGTTTTAAACCAAAATAGCAACTACTAGTTTTAAATATTTTACATTGATATGGATCTTTGTGTATTGACACAAAATTGAGATTATTTTTGTTAGAACATACTGTACATACATTTCTAATCTTGTTCAAGGTATTGTACTTATGCAAATCATTTAACAATGTAATGCAAACTTATAGTCCTTGAAAGTTATTATTACCAACTATTTAGGATAATAAGGAAATGCAGGTTAGTAATTAGTCTCCTATTACAATTAAACTTATAGTCATGTTAGGTATGTTTTCAAGGTCAAACAGAGATATAGTCTAGATAGACAGGTTATCTTCAAACACTTCAGAGATCTGTAGACTATGGCATTTAAGATGTTTTAATAACATAGGTCCTTTTTCTTATGACAATGAGACATGTCTGCTCCTGGCAGCACCAATCTACTTCAGAGAAGATGATGAGCACTGAAGAAACTCCATGTGGAGTTTACTTTCTTTGTGGCAAAAGGAAGCCATTGGGCAAGAAAATGCCCTTGCCTTGACTGCTGACAGTATGCTGTCCAAATGGGACAAGCAGGACACAAAAGAAAGGACTGTGGAACTTTGCCAAGACAAGGTAGGGCAGCCCTTTAGAAAATCCTACTTCACAGATAAGTCTGTCAGATATTTTAGGCTGGTAGGCTGAAGATGGATGCCTCAACATTGCAAAGGAACCTTGAGTGACTGTCTAGGGAACCAGCTGTTTTTGTCATTTCTCACATTTTTTGGAAGTCCCTTGCTCACAATTCCTGCTTACTCAGGTAATATTATTTCCTTCTCAGGTCTCTGAGGGAGTGGAAGACTATATAGTTATATACTTATAGTTTTCCTTGTTTACCGGACTCAGAAAGAAACTCACTAAAGAGGTGTAAAATGCATAAGGTTGAGAGACATCAAAAGATAGTTTTAGATGGTAAAGCAAGTTATGATAGAGAGTGAATTAGATACATGACATTGGACTCATCAAGATAGGATAGATAATGGAGTATTTTCTCTGAATTTGTCAAATGCAAATGGACTAGACATTGTTGATGTATTTATTGCCTGTATATGTTGTATATAGTCATTATACTTACTGCATATAGTTTTTCTTATGTTAGTTACAACATTCTTTTTTATTTTAGCCAAAAAAGGGGGAAATGTGATAATTTGTTTGTGATCTAACAAATAAAGCTTGCCTGAAGATCAGAGTGTGGAGCTAAGCCACTAGTTAGCTACAGAGGTCAGGCAGTGGTGGCACACACCTTTAATCCCAGCACTAAGGAGGTGGAGACAGAAAATGATATGGTTGGGCAGAGAGAGAAATATTAGGCAGGAGGAGACAGGAGCTCACTCTCTTTCAGGCTGAAGAGTTGGCGAGGTAAGAGGTGGTGACTGTGGCTTGCTCTTTGTCTCTGATGTTTCAGCATTTACCCCTATATCTGACTCTGTTTTTTTTTTTTTTTAATTATTAAGACCAATTAGGATTCATGCTACAGCGGATTTTAATGGTGATGACAACTCTTTCTCATATCTTTCTTTTAAAAAAGAGTTGTTATTTGTTTATTTTTATGTTTATGCATGTATGTTTTTTTTTTTTTTTCGAGACAGGGTTTCTCTGTGTAGCTTTGTGCCTTTCCTGGAACTCACTTGGTAATCCAGGGTGGCCTCGAACTCACAGAGATCCGCCTGGCTCTGCCTTCCAAGTGCTGGGATTAAAGGCGTGCGCCACCACCGCCTGGCTATGCATGTATGTTTTTGTGTAGCATGTGTAGGAACTGGAATTACAGGCAGTTGTGAGCTGCCTGATGTGGGTGCTGGGAACAGAATCTAGGCCCTCTGGAAGAGCAGTAAGCAGTCTTAATGGTTGCATCATTTCTCAAGCCCCATTTAAAAAAACAAAACAAAACAAAACAAAAATAGCCACTTCTTCACTTCCTAAGGATTGTTTCAGCAGGAAGCTCTGGTGGGAAGAGAAAGCCTGATAAGTGAACATCTGGGATAAGAACTCAGTCCTCTTGCCCCATTAATAAAACACAAATCCTTAGATATGTACTCAAGATGGAGTTCCCTAATGTCCTGGTGGTTTGGAAAGAGAGCTTGTTGAGTAGATTGGTAACAATGTAGACTTGGGTTTGGTCTGAGAGAATGGCAGACAGATTTTAAAACACGAAAAAGATCAATTTAGAAAGAATGCTAAAAGAGCTGACTTCTGATTGATTCATAGGTTTTGAGAAAAATTGAAACACATCATGTATCATGTATCAGCTGAAAAAATTGAGGAAGCTGAAGCATAGAGATATTTGAAGGTACTACTAAAGGAACAACAACAGTGTCTCATGTTACCATCATCCATTCTCCCAAACACACCCAACATACACGCGCACACACACACACACACACACATCCAACATACACACATATACACCCAACATACACACACCCAACACACACACACACATCCAACATACACACACATACACCCAACACACACCCAACACACACACACATCCAACATATACACACATACACCCAATACACACACACCCACACACCCAGCACACACACACATCCAACATATACACATATATACCCAACACACACACACACACACCCAGCACACACACACATCAACCAACATACACACACATACACCCAACACACACACACACCCAGCACACACACACACACATCCAACATACACACATATACACCCAACACACACACACACACACACACACACACACACACACACACACACATGTCCTTGTGGTCCCTAATATTGCAGCTCACTCAGACTCCACCTCCAGGATGTTTAATCAGCACACTCCCTCTTCCGAATCTCATATGTTACTTCTGCAAAGTCTACTGATTCATCTTTAACTGGCTTCTGAGCCTACAGTCCGGTTTATGTCTCCTTTGCCCTCATTTCTATCATTTTCTGGCACGATACAACTTCTTTCAGATTTCTACTCAATTTCCCTTTCCCTGCCTCCAACAAAATCTATTTTCTGAAGAGCAGACAGTCTTAAATATGAGATTCCAGTTCTGTTCTCCTCAAAACCTTTGTCTTCCCAGCTCTCACTCTGGCCTTCCAAGCTCTGAAGGACTTGGCCTCCTGTTTATTATTACTGCCACTTTTACCATTTCTTCTCACGAGCACACTCATGTTCCTTGATACACCATCCATATGCTTGGTTGCTGCTCCTGAAATGCACGGAGCAGAGAGTTTGGGCTCGTTTTTCTCTGCATGGGGTGTGATTTTCCTATCTACTTTTCCCAAGTCTTCCACCAAATGTCGTTTACTAAGAGATAATTGCTCCACCTCCTGTTTCCATCCCAAACCATCCTTTAACTTTCTTTTTCTTATTCTGGAGACTGTATTGTTTGCATTTATTTATGCTTTTAATGAATGTCTTTCTCACCAGAATGTAAGGTGTCACGATTAGGAATTTGAGTTTATACTAACATCATTAGTCACCAGGCTTCATAGCGTGGGGCACATAGTGGACAACATACACATTTTTGAAGACATAGTAGACAATATAGGCGTCTTTGAAGAATTTTTTGGTGCATGAGTCAGATGCCAGCTTTTCTCCTTGGATGCTTCTCATGGTTCTTGCTTGTAACATACTAGTAATCTAACCCTAACCCACAAGATTGACTCACCTCAGGTTCAGGCATAATTTTTCTAGTGTGGAGAACTTTATGAATTTGTAGGAGTTGGAGAAGCTGAAAAGAATAATTTATTTAAAACATGTTATGAAACCTGGATGAATTATTTGATGGTGGTTGTTTGATTGAGAAATGTCCCCCAGAGTCTTGGGTATTTGCATACTTGGTCCCCAGTTGGTGGCTCTGCTCGTGTGGTGCCATCTTACTGGAAGAAGTGCATCTCGAGGGCAGGCTTTGAGGCGAAAAGCCTTGTTCCACTTGCAGTTCATTCTCTCCACTTCCTGCCTACAGTTGAGGATGTGAGCTCTCTCTCTGCATTTGCTGCTGTGATCCCTCTTCCCTCCATAAGCTGATTTTGCCCTGGTGTCTTTATCATAGTAACAGAAAAGTAACAGATACAATGATACTGTAATTGCTGTGCAGTTATTTCCACCAAGTTGAAACATCCCCTGCTGGAGAGAGACCCACAAGACTCAGGAAGCTAATGAAACTTACAAGGCTCTAGGACTTCATGGAAGTGACAGGATTCAGAGGTCTTCTCCCACAAGGTTGTGCAAGCAATAAGCAGTTGTTGAGGAAGGGAGATCATTTGGTGGAGGTATCTCTTCACTCCAAGGTTGGACAGGGATTTCCAGAGATGTAGCTTTTTTTTTTTTTTTTTGGGTTTTCACTCATGGTGAGATGGGCCTTTTGGCAATGTAACTACCTTTGAGCTGCCCATGTTTCTGTCAATATCTCCTCATCCACATTCCTATAAGCAGCCCAACAAACTCACTGGGTTTTCCAAGCTAGACCTGAGTAGAATTGTTTCTTTGGTGTGTTGTGGTGCCCACTCTGGGTGAATCAATGTTCATGTCTCTTCAGGAAAAGTCCTTCAACAGTAGTAAGTGATCGTGTGAAACGTCAGAGACAATCCCATACAGGAGTAATAGATTCAAAAGTGTTCAGAAATAATTTATGGGAGGAAAAGACATTCAAATCTGCAAAACTTCTGCTCAGTGACTTATTAGGGATTTTTAGTGAGAATTTAAAGAAAAAGGTCAATTATTCTATTACAGTTTTAGAACCTCTTAGACAGTTTTGAAACATGGCAGTGTGAGAATTATCATCAAAGGCCTTAGAGCCCCAGGGAAGTCAGCAGGACATTTTCCCCCTAATGATAAACTTTTTGAACCATTATCCTGTTAATTTGAAATATTTTAAGAAGTGATTCACTTACTATTTCCCTTGTATGAATATTCTGCTAATGCCTAATTGAAGTGTCAAGGAAACTTTTTTCCTGATCTAAAGCTTGCACTTTTCTTTTTCTTAATTCCGTCCCATTACTCTTACTTAGATCTTGGTCATGTTAAACATACACTCTCCATATTCAGCCTCACCCACGTCAGCTCTGTTTCTGGAGTCAGTGAACTGGGTTACATTTATCCTGGTCCTTTTCTCCAGGCTTTCTCCAGCTGAACTCTGTGAACCACCTCTACGGAGACACAGAGAAGCCTACATCACTCCTGTTGCTCTCCACCCCACACACGCTGCCTCATCTCATTCCCATAGCAACCAGGTGAGGTGGGTATTCTTAGTCTCATCTTAGCGGTGTAAGAATTGGGTTGGATGGGAGGTCTGAATCAGACGGGAGCTTTGAATCTCAGATATGTTTTATTCATTCCAAATTCTGCTTTCCCTTACATCAGTAAACTATAGAAATTCTTGCCTGCCTGATTTTTCACTCTGTTCCCATCTCTTTAAGGGACGATGCTTTGGAAGCCTCTTAGTAGGTATCACCATAAAACTATTTTTCTTCCCATAAATTTCATTTCCAAAATCACTCACACACATCTTGCTTTCAAACCTCATTTTTTTCTATGTTGCGTTTGAAGTTATTTGTTTGAATCCGGCTATCCTTACCTCTGTAGGTTCCTTGGATAACTTTGCAGTACTTAACAGCATTTTCAGTGCCGCACACATTAGCGTTTGTGAATTTCATTAACATGCTATTTGCTCTCTCTTTCATATTATTAATGAAGATGCTAAATAAAACTCAACACCCCAATTCCTGTGCCGCCCTGCCAGAAAGCTAGGTACTTAGAAGTTCATGATTATTCCTTGTCCGTGACTCTTGAGCCAGTCTCCAGATCATCTGAGAGTACTCACAGTCAAGCCAATTTCAATTAATTCTGCAAGGAGAACTTCATGAGCAAAAGTAGTACCAACTTCTTTAACAGTAAATGGATCACTTGTATTCACTTAACCTACAAAAATTAAAATTGTGTCCAAGTAGCAATTATAGGACATTTCTCTGGTGAAATCCAATCTTTTTTGAATTTTCTTTTACTTCATATTTTCCGTGATCAAGAGTTCTTCCTTAAGTATGTCTAATGTTCAGTTCCACACTTGAAAATCAGTAAAAATATCTATATTCTTTATTTTCATAATTTAGATGATGGTTGTTTTGATATTATTTGCTTCCTTCTCTACAGCAGCTAGTTTTTTTTTTTTGACACCGTGGATGTGGAAAGAGAAAGCAGAATTGCCATCATATAACAAAAAACATTCAGACTTTAGAGTCAAAGTCTCTCTTTCCATGTGTGTGGATGCATGTGTGTGTGTCTATGCCTGTGTATTCATGTGTGGGTGCACATGTGTGTGTCTATGTGTGTGTGTCTATGCCTGAGTATTCATGTGTGGGTGCACACACGTGTGTGTCTATGTGTGTGTGTCTATGCCTATGTGTTCATGTGTGGGTGCACACGTGTGGTGTGCTTGTGGAGGTCAGAGAACAACCTCAAATGCCATTCCTCAGTGTGTACAGCGGCGTCTCTCACTGGCTGGGGCTCACTGCTTGAGTAAGCACCAGGAATCCCCTTGCTGTCCAGAAATCCCTTGACATCCTTCCCCAGTGCTGTGATTCATAGGCATGCCTCCAGGCCAGGTTTTTTTTTTTTTTTTTTTTTTTTTTTTAATGTGGCCGCTGGGAACCGGCAGGCACACACTTCCTTCACTGGACTGTCTCCCAGCTTTCTCTTAAAGACTGAAACCTCTGCTCTTGGTTGGCTGACTTTGGGAAACTAACATTTAAAAAAAATTTAAACATTTATTTTTATTAAATATTTTTTATTGATTCTTTGGGAATTTTATATCGTGTACCCTGATCACACTCATTTCCCAGTCCTTTGATGTCCACCCCCTACCCTCGAGACTGCCCCTCTCCCCCCCAAAAAAAAGAAAGTTAAAAAAAAAACAAGTTCAGTTTGTGTTATCTGTACTCTTGGAGCATCATCAAGCTCTCAGTGGCCTGCCCGTTAAATAGAACTGAGTCCTTCTCCGCCCGAACCCCTGCCAGAAACCATCAGAGCCACTTCAGCATCCTTATCATACTTTTTAAGAGTTCTCTTAGGAGACACATAGATAGCCCAGTGAAGGAGAAATAGATGAGATCTACATGAGCAAACTGGGAGTGTGTGTGGGGTAATGGAGGGCAAGGAATGGGGGATGAGAACATAAGGAAATGGGAGGGTCGAGCTGGAACAGGGACAGAGTGGGAAAGCAAGGAAAGAGATACCATGATAAATGAAGACATCATGGGAATAGGAAGAGGCAAGGTGTCAGGGAAGCCCTCAAGAATCCACAAGGATGATCCCACCTTGGGCTACTGGCAGTGGTTGAAAGGGTGCCTGGACTGGTCTACTCTGGTGACAGGTCTAGTGAATAACCTAACTGTCATCATAGAGCCTTCATCCAGTGACTGATGGAAGCAGGTGCAGAGATCCTCAGCCGGGCGCCAGGCTGAGCTCCAGGAATCCAATCAGTAAGAAAGAGGAGGGATTCTGTGGGCAGGGGACGTCGAGATCATGATGGGAAAACGTGCAGAGAAGACCAGCCACACTAGTGGAAACCCATGAACTGTGGACTGGTGGCTGTGGAGCCTCCATAGGACTAGACTAGGTCCTCTGGATATGGGAGACAGTTGTTTAGCTTGAACTGTTTGGGGGCCCCCAGGCAGGGGAATCGGGATCCATCCCTGGTGCATGGGCAGGCTTTTAGGAGCCCAGTGCCTAGGGTGTGACACCTTGCACTGCCTTGGTGTAGCAGGGAGGGGCTTGGACCTGCCTCAGCTGAGTGTGCCAGGCTCTGCTGACTCCCCATGGGAGACCTTGATTTGGAAAATGTAGGGATGAGGGATGGGTTGGGGGGGGAAGGCTGGGGGGTGGGAAGAAGGAAGAGGGAAGATCTGTGGTTGGTATGTAAAGTGAATAGAAAATTTCTTAATAAAAAATGGAAAAAAAAAGAGTTCTCTTAGACGGCTTTGTGTTTAGGCTGTTACTTTTTGGGGGGTTGGGGGTAGGGGTTGTCACAGAAATCTTCCATGTCTCTCTTTCTTAACTGTGCATCTGCAATCATCAAAATCACTGCAAAAGTAGCTTTCTTGCTCTTTATAGTCAGCGGAAGCACAAATCATGGGCTTACACATGTTTTCTGGTGACAGCACAGACTCCGAACATGGCCCCTGGCTGCAGTAGGACCACAGATCCGCACAGGACCCTCAGAGGCAGTTTGGACCATGGTCATCAACTTGGCCTCAGGTGGCAGCACAGACCACTCACATCAATAAGGGCCCCAGTTGTGGCACGGCCCGTGGACATCAACATGGATTCAGGTATCAGCACAGACCAGGACATCTACATGGCTTTCAGTGGTAACACGGACCAGACTGCAGACATCAACACAGACCTTGGCTGCAGTAGAACCTCAGACGTGGACATGGTCCTTGGCAGCAGCAGGGACCTAGATATCACCGTAGCCTCAGGTGGCAGTACAGGCCACCCAGATCAGCATGGCCCCGGCAATAGCATGGCCCCTGGACATCTACATGGCTTCAGGTGGCAGCACAGACCATAGATACCCTCATGGCCTTTGTTGGTAACAGGGGCCATGGACATCAACACTCACTAATGGACAACTCACACCAGCCTGTCCCTCACTGCCATCCTCCAGTTCCCCCTCTCTACCAATGCATGGACCACTCTGCTTCTCTACCTCTCCCATCTCTCCACCATATACTTGCTCATCAGAGTGGCATCTGCTGCCTGCGCCTTGAGATGGGCACCCTGATTGTCTTCCACCGCCCATGAGGCAGGCGGCCTCCAGGGTCCCCATTTTATATAAACATCACAATGATATTTACTGTATAATAAAAATTATAAAAATATCAAGGTGAAAAATAACTAGTGATTCCTATCTTATGGTTCATCAGAATTTCAATAAGCATTAACACCAAGAGGATATGTATAGTCAGTTCCTAACACGAAGGTCGCTGTTACTGCATTGAAGTTTTCTTCTTTGTTTGCGAAGACATTGGGAATGACTCATACATCCACATAATTGCTTCATGAATTAATTTAGAAGTAGTCAAAAGTGCTAGTAAAAAAAACCCAGGAAAAATGATCGACTTCATTGGGATTGTAGTATAAGCTATTTGGGAACCTGAGGCAGGAGGATTACTTGAGTGCAGGAGTTTGAGCAGCCATCATAATTACATTCCATCTCAAAGAAAGAGAAAGCAATTAAAATGCAGACATGCTCTTCCCAATCTCCAAAACAAAGCTCATAGAGCCCATTTTGTACCCAACAGACAAATATTTTGTTGTTCAGGACTTAATACACTCAGAGTTAGCAAAGATGTATGAAAATGAAAACTGACACACTGCGGGGATGCAAACCCCCCACATTTTTCTCACAAGTTTTAAGCTGTTTTCTGTAGTTGAATAGCTACTGGTGTCTGATCTTCCAGTAAACAGCATTGGTGACTCTCAGAGAAGTTTTCTGTAGAAAGGTGCTCACTGTGGTGTTGGCTGCAACTGCAAAGGAGTGAGGCTTATGACTTACTGGAATGGATTAACAGACACACAAATGGCATATTCCTTGACTGTGTCCTATTCCTTTTTTTTTTTTTTTTTTTTTTTTTTTTTTTTTTGGCTTTTTCGAGACAGGGTTTCTCTGTGTAGCTTTGCGCCTTTCCTGGAACTCACTTGGTAGCCCAGGCTGGCCTCGAACTCACAGAGATCCGCCTGGCTCTGCCTCCCGAGTGCTGGGATTAAAGGCGTGCGCCACCACAGCCCGGCCGTGCGCCACCACTGCCCGACTGTGTCCTATTCCTACAGATTAATAAGACTGTCTAGAGTCTATCTACCTCAGTCAAAATGTGAACTTTGTTTTTCTTATTTATTGTGAAGTCCAGAGGTAGAGTTGTTTGTTTTGATAGCCTCAAAAGGCCATCAAGAATCCAAGCTTCTTGATACAGAACTGCTTGCACACTCATAATACTATTATTATTACGTTAGTCATAATAGCTGAGATACAGGACAAATCTACACATCTCTCAACAGATGAATGGGTAGAGAACATGTTCATCTATGCAATGGGATTTACTCAACTGTAAAGAACAAAATTATGTCATTGCAGGAAAATGTATAGGACTGGAAATCATTTTGATAAATAAAGTAAGTCAGACTCAGAAAGACAAATGTCTCATATGCAGAATCTAGATTTAAATGCACACATATGTATGTGTGTATGTAGGGCATGAAGTAAAAAGGGGACTATGGGGGGGAAGAAGAGATATGAATAGAAGGAGGAACAAGAGAACAGTGTCTGTGTGTGTGTGTGTGTGTGTGTGTGTGTGTGTGTGTGTGTGTGTTGAAAGCAGAATGGTGAACTATTTGTGGAAAGGATGGGTATCAGAGAGGCAGGAGGAACAGGGAAGGCAGTGGAGGTGATGAATATAAACAAAATATCACAATAAAATGCATGTCTTTGCATGCCAACCAAAATACTAAAAAAGACTCCAAGCTTCTTTATATAACACATTGACATAGGTATGCATAGGTCCTTTCCTTACTATCACAAAATGGCTGCGCTGCCAACATGAATTATATCTTCATTCTCAGCAGGGTAAGAAGAAAAGGAAAGAAATGAGGAGGAACAGATGAGGCCAGAGCAGTTCTCAACACAACTGTGCTGGTAGCTCATCAGCTAGAACTGTACCATAGAGCTAAATGTAGCTGCCAGAGGCTTGGGAAATATTGGCTCATTTTGCAGTGCACACAATGGAATGGAAAGCATGCTGTGATTCTCTCAGAAAGGGAAAAGGAGACATGGTATTGGGAAGGCAATGTCCATCTGCTCTACAGATGTGGGAAAGAATAAACTTCACATACAGTCAGTCACTAATGTGCACAAACTCTGAAAGCATTATTGGATTAAAATCCAAGTAAGAAAACGATATCTGTGGTGTGATGCTCTTCATATATATATATATATATATATATATATATATATATATATATATATATATATATATATATATATAGAGAGAGAGAGAGAGAGAGAGAGAGACAGAGTTTCTCTGTGTAGCTTTGGAGCCTTTCCTGGAACTCACTGTGTAGCCCAGGCTGGCCTCGAACTCACAGAGATCCACCTGCCTCTGCCTCCCAAGTGCTGGGATTAAAGGCATGTGCCACCACCTCCCAGCTCTTCATACATTTTAAAAAAGCCACACACAAACTAAAATCTGTTAGCTATGGATATCTGTGTCTCTATTAAAAAAGCAGAAAATGAATCTGTGAAAGCTTGGGAGAACAGGAGGGACAAAATTCAGAGCGGGTTATAAAGGAAGTTTCAACTATTTCTTGACTCCATTGTCAAGCAAAAAACCCCAAGCTTAATTACAAGAGAAGCATTAGCACATCCCATAGAGAAGCAACACGTGAACACACGCCAGGTGTCCACAAGCACAGCCTCTTCTGATTTTAGAATCTTTTTTTTTTTTTTTGCTCCAAACTTCTTAGTTGTAGAAGAGTGACCCCTGAGGCTACAATCTAATTAAATCGATGTAATCATTTTCCGAGAATGAGATCTGTCATTTAAAATCCACAGCACATATTTGAACGAGCAAAATAATAAGAAAAATATAAATAGGGATTTGCTTTTGGCAAACTATTAAAATATTTAATTTTGAACAGAAATGAAATGGTTAGTTCCGTGTGTTCTCTGATGCCCCCTGAACTCTCAGATTCCTGTGGAGGAAATTACAAAGATGAAAGTAAATGCCATTTGATACAAGGAGACAATTGCATATTTTTTTTTTTTTTTTTAGTAATATGTGTTGTGTCACAAAGCTGTTATGAAAATACATTGTTGCCTGAGGTGATAAAGTCCATACAATTCTTTCCTAGTTTCTTAGTCAAGCTCAAGGCTCAAACTATTTACTGGTGGCAGTAATACAAGGATAAGGGCCAAGGTAACCGACTAAAACAGTTATTTATGCTGAGAATGACCCTTATAATTGCAACCATTTGTTCACACATATATTCAGTCACCTTTTATTAAACACTTATTATATTACGAGATGTTGCCAGGTACCAGGGACTCAGATGTACAGTTATTACTCTGGCATTTAAAACCATTTGAGATGCAGGTATGCAAAGGAAAATACAAGAAAAGTTAAAAAAAAAAGGAGTCAGAGGAAGGCATTTGGAATGGGAAGGTTGAAAGACAAATTGGTGAATCAATCAGTACAGGTCCCAGGAGGAAATGAATGGACTGGCCCCTCCAAACAGGATCATTTGAGACTAGTTGAACAGAGGGCTATTAGCAAATTATGGCCATAGAATGCAGAAGCATCAAGGGAGACACACAGCTCCAGGTAGTGCCAGTCCCTGGCTCACAGTGAACAGGGGAGACATGGTCAGACCCTCCTCAGATTGCCCCTGCCAAAGCGCTGGAGCGGTTGAATTCACCGGCAAGCCATAGGCTTGACCACTCATGTAGGCTGCTTTTTCTGGGAAAGAAAACAGGGTGAGAAGGGTGGGGGAAGACATTGGGGTTCATTTAACACCAAGAAATGTGGGCACAGCTCTTGTGGGGGATATCATCACTAGACAGGTGAGCCTGAGCTGTACAAGAAGGGTAACTGACCATGAGCCTGGAATCAAGCCAGTAAGCGGGGCTCTTTTGTGGGCTTTGCTTCAGTTCTCATCTCCAAGTTCCTGCTTCAAGCTCCTGCTCTGGCTTGCCTCCACGATGGACTGTAACCTGTGTTTCTAACAAGCCCTTCCACTCCCAAGGCTGCCTTTGGTCAGAGTTTTATCACGGCAACAGAGAAGGGGACTAGAGCGCACTGACACTGTGTTACACGTGGTCTTGCCTTTCTTTTTGTCCCCACCTCTATATACAAGAACCCATGGTCTTGTGTGTGTTTGGTAAACACTCTACCACTGAGCTACATCACTAGCCCCTGTGTGGGAATTTGATATATATGTGTGTACATAAACTTATACGTTTATGTGTGACTTGGAACTGTTTAACTAAAAAATTTATATACATATATCTGTATCTATCTATATATATCTCACATGAACACTCTCACATACACACATGAGTACATACACACATGAGCACTTACACACACATGAGCACTCACACACACACAAGCACTCACACACACGAGCAATCACTTTCTCTCACATACATACACATGAGCACTCACATACACATGAGCACTCACACATACACAATCACTCACACAAACACACACACACACGAGCAGTCACTTTCTCTTTCTCTCTCACACATGAACACTCACATGAGCACTTGCTCTCACACACATGAGCACTCTCACACATACAATCACTCGGACACACACACATGAGCACTCACATACACATGAGCACTCACACACACAATCACTCCGACACACACACACATGAGCAATCACTTTCTCTCTCTCACATACACACACACGAGCACTCACACACATAAGCACTCAAGCCACTGCTTGAGTTGTTCGAGTTGTTTGGATGTTGGAAGACAACTTGTGGGATTGGTGGGAATGGGTGTTTTCCTTCCACCATGTGTATTTTGGGGATCAAACTCAGGTCCTTGTGACTGGGCAGAACTCAGGTTGTCAGGCTTGGCAGCAAGTGCCCTTACATACTGAGGCCAGCCTTGGACTTTTTTTTTAAGTCAGATGTAGGCTATAGATTTTGTTTGCAAAATTATCTTTCCAAATTTCTTGTACATAATGCATGGGGTTATGGAGGAAAAGGTTATGATGCAAAGTTCTGATAAATCAGAAACTTATGATGTAGTGAACTGTGAACTTTACTAATGCATTAAGTCACATGCTCCTCTGGTGGGTCTATTAGCTGTCATGACTTTAGTGGAATGACAAGGTAATGAACTTGGGAAGTATGCCAAGATAACGACCGTAATGATAAATGACATCTGTGGTTTCCAACAGGGACAAACTGACAAATGGAAAGAAAAACGTTAAAATTCACTTAGAGGTCAGTGAAAAGGTCTGTGTAAGTTTCTCATTCTGAGTCTGGAGCCACCAAAGATCTGCCAATTGGCCCCTCATTAAAAAGCCCATTTTGGGGATTTTTCAATATACATATACATTTGCATAAAATTTATTCATTTATTTATTTGAAACAGAGTCCCACAGTGTAGCTCTGGGTGGCCTCAAACTTTCAGAGATGGTCATGTACTGCCTCCTGAGTGCTGAGATTAAAGGCAAGTACCACCACACCCAGCCTATATACCTATATATCTATATGCATGCATTATATACACCCATACCTATATATCTATATGCATGCATTATAGTATCATTATAGTATCACCTCCCCCTTTCCTCCCTCCAAATCTTCCTGCACACTCCTCCTTGCTGTCTTTCAGATTTATGGCCTCTTTTTCATTAATTGTTGTTACATACATATTCCTGAATATATAAATACAGCCTGCTCCATCTGCATAATGTTTCTTTGATGTTTGTTTTTATGGCTGATTATTTGGTATTGGATAACCAATTGGTGTGATCTTCCCCGGGCAGGCTGTTTCTCTTGCTCTCAGCTTTCCTCGGTTGCCTGTAGTTCTTAGTGCAGGGTTGAGGCCTCCATCCATGTTAGCACGTCTCTTGCTGTCCTTGTTCAGCCAATGTTTAAACAATCATGTTGATGGCTGCTGACATTCCTAGGAGACACAATCTCACAGTCAACTCCCCAACCCTCTGGCTCTTACAATCTTTCTGCCCCCTCTTTTGAATGACTCTTGAGATTTAGGTGTGGGAATTGTATCAATATATCTTTTTAAGTAATTAAAGTGAATTCTGCAACCATTAAACCCACCAGTATGGCATGAATACAAAACATTGGATTTACATAGTAAAAGGAAATTTTAAAACATTTAAAAATTCTGTACATAATGTAGTAATTCGCAAATGACTATTTGCTAAATATTAGAATGTAGTAACTGAGGATTTCATCTGTTTTGTGGGGACAATTCATAACACACAGTGATATTCATGAGATAAATACTGAATTTAATGTAATAAGAATCCCATGGCTCCTGAATTGCTACAATGGAAAATGTAGCCTCTCTTTGTATTAGAGAGTTTTGGCCAATTACAATGACTGCTAATTCCTACAATTGCAGGCAAGTCACGCCTTACTTCAGGGAACAGGCTGAAGAAATATTACCTTCTATTAAATGTCGCTACAGGTGTATTACTTCTAACAGTTCTTTGTTGAAATAAAATGTAAATAAAGATAAATTCTCATTGAATTAATGGGGGTTCTCCAAGAACTGGAATGGCTTGTGAGGTTAGTGTAGGTTGGTGGGAATGGGTGTTTTCCTTCCACCATGTGTATTTTGGGGATCAAACTCAGGTCCTCGTGACTGGGCAGAACTCAGGTTGTCAGGCTTGGCAGCAAGTGCCCTTACATGCTGAGCCCAGTCTTGGACCTTTTTTAAAAAAATCAGATGTAGGCTATAGATTTTGTTTGCAAAATCGTCTTTCCAAACTTCTCGTACATAATGCATGGGGTTATGGAGGTCTGAAATCTACATCTCCACGGGAGTGGGGGTGGGTCTGGCAGACTGGACATCAAGGGAAGAGCCAGGTCTGCTCTTCAAGTCTCAAGGCTCCTGTCAGCTTGGCTGCTTCTTTGGCGTTCCCTATAGATTCTGATGCTGGCTTGGCTATCTGTCTGTTTCCAAGTTTTCTTTGAGTTCTCATGTCTTTGAAGGTAATGCAATGGTGATTTGGAGATGTAAAAATGTGGCCTGCTAACCAGATGATATTTTACGCTGGCAAATCCACTTCCATTTACTTGTAGGATTCTCCTTAAGGAAAGTTGCAGGGAGGTCCAATAAGCAGCACTCACATGGTGGTGGTAACCAACAGCTCTCTGATTAGACTGAAGGCCCACTCAACAGGAAGGAAATCAAGCCTGTTATTGGAAAATAGGTAGCATCCTGGGGCTAGTGAGGTCATGGACTTTAGAAAAGACTCTACTATCACCACTTTGCTAGACCAGCATAATTCCTGACTACATTCTAACTTTATCCTTATACCCACAGATAAGATCAAAGAAATCTCTTTTAAAAGCAGTTGGAGACCATCATAGAAAACTACATTGTATACAACGCAGACATTAAAGCATTGTGGGGAACAAAGCACCAGTTGCTACATCTACATCAGCTCCTGTATCTACTGCTCAAAGAACATTAGGAAGAGGGAGCAGAAGGATTGTAAGATCTGGAATACCAGAAAGTCTGCTGTTAGGCACACTCTTATAGAAACAGCTGCAAAAAGAATACCAGAAAGCCAGCTCATGCACTAAGGACAGGTCCGGGTCTCACTGCTTGGGCCCCTCCCTAAACTGTTCAAGCTGAACAACTGTCTCCCTTATCCAGAGGGCCTAGTCCAGTTCCATGGGGGTTCCTCAGCTATTGGGTCACTGTGATGGTATTATGTTCCCCAAAATATTGTGCACCCTAATAAATTTATCTGGGGTCAGAGAACAGACAGCCACTAGATACAGAGGCTAGAAAATGGTGGCACTCACGCCTTTAATGCTAGCATTCCAGAGACAGAAATCCCTCTGGATCTCTGTGAGTTCAAGGCCACATTGGAAACAGCCAGGCATGGTGACACATGCCTTTAATCCCAGGGAGTTGTGGTAGAAGGCAGAAAGGTATATAAGGTGAGGACCAGAAACTAGCAGCATTTGGCTGGTTAAGCATTTGGCTGGTTAAACTTTCAGGCTTCTAGCAGCAGCAGTTCAGCTGAGAGCCATTGGGATGAGGACACAGAAGCTTCCAGTCTGAGGAAACAAGATCAGCTGAGGAGTTGGCCAGGTGAGATTAACTGTGGCTTGTTTTGCTTCTCTGATTTTCCAGCATTCACCCCAATAACTGGCCTCAGGTTTGATTTTATTAATAAGAACTTTTAAGTTCCTTCTACAGTTCACAGTTCATGTGTTTCCACTAGTTTGGCTATTTGTCCCTATGCTTTTTCCAATCATGGTCTCGATATCTCTTTTTGGAATGTAGTACCTATGCTGAGACACTTTGCTCAGCCTTGGTGCAGGGAGGAGGGGCTTGGACCTGACTCAACTGAATGTACCAGGCTCTGTTGACTCCCCAGGGGAGACCTTGCCTTGGAGAAGGTGGGAAAAGTGGGTGGGTTGGGGGGAAGGCTGGGGGATGGGAGGACAGGGGAATCTGTGGTTGATATGTAAAACGAATAGAAAATCTCTTAATAAAAAAATAAAAAAAGAAACATCACACAGTCTACCATCTGTCAAGTACAAAAATCAACAAAATTTTAAGTTGTAATTTTAGCTTTATTAAAGCTTAAGTTGACCAAGAAAATATGTTTAAACACTTAAGTCTTTAATCATGTCTACGATATGAAGTTTGGAGGGGATCTTGTATCAGAATCCTTGTGTTTGCAGTCTAGGAATTCTTGGTAGATACATATGTGACTTGTTTTATTATTAAACTTAGCATGTTTGTGCTTAAAAACAAAACAAAAAAAGAATACCAGAGCAATGGAATGTCAATGGACATCTTAATGTGGAAGAGGGAAAATCTCAAAGGGTCCACCCCTAGACAAAGAGCTGCAGGCAACTAATGACTCCTGGGAGAGGGAGAATTAGCCTCTCCCAGGGACAAGCCCCTTTCTGGGTGTCCAGTGCAGAGGGTTGGCTCTGAAACCATATACATACACATCAGTAACAAATACAGACTAGCAGATTGTATTTCTTTATACTTGTGTATACACATACATACATACATACATACATACATACATACACATAAACATATATAAGTATGTAACAATAATAATCAGAGAGAGAGGCTATGACCTTGGGAGTGGGGGAGTATATGGAGGTTAGAGGGAGGGTATCTGGGAGCGGCTGGAGGGAGGAAAGGGAAGGGGAAAGTGATGGAATTCTATTTCAATTAAAAAATGAAAGAAGATTGCATAACTTAATGAGTTCTTTAAATAACCGAAATGCATGCCATTTAGTTCAGATTTTGTCCGAAATCTCTACCTGTGTTTGCCAACCTCCCACTGTCATTTCTAAGCAAACTGGCACTTCCTTCCATGCTTGAATCTGGGTAATTACATCAATAAGACAGTGTCCTGGAGGAATTTCTTCTATATTTAATCTTGAAAGTGAAAAATCAAGAATCTTCTAAGTCTGCATTTCTCACAAAACCATCTTTAAAGAGCTGAGCACCTGTGTGTTTTCCTAGATTTTGTCTGTGTACAAACACATCTGTGATGAGCTGCTTTACTTTGTGGGGTAATAATTAGCTTTCTTTCAGACATCTAACCCAATTCTGTCCACCTTATTTTAGATAAAAGGGAAATATATTTAGAAATGAAATTACAGGTGAAATATAGAGAATTAGGTAAGGTTGGACTTGAACATATGCCATTTAGTTTATTAAAAGTGAGCTTTTAACTAAACACTTTAAGAAATCTTCTCAAATTTAAGATATCTGGCTTGACCCTAGATGTCTAATATTAGAGTGTGTATGAGTGGGAACTAGGAATCTCAACTATGAAGAAACAACCCAACTCTTGAGTGTCACTCTGCAGCTGAGCTAAGTTTTATTTTTGTTATGAGAGAAAGTCTCACTAGGGTGCCCCAGCTAGCCTTGAGTATTCCATAGTCTAGTCAAGCTTTGAACATTTGACTGAGGCTCCTGAGTAGCTGGGATGGTAGGCATGTGTCAACAGCCTTGGCCACTAACTCATCAATTTTTGTGCACATTTGCTTGTCTAGTTCACAATCTGAACTTCCACTTTATAGTTAAAAGACTCAATTTGAGAGAGTTTTAGCCATGTGCAAAATGGGAGTGTTTTTTTTTAAATTTTTTTTTATTTTTATTTTTTTTTATACAGGGCTTTTCTATGTAGCTCTGGCTTGCCTGGAACTTGATATTTCATCAAGGCTGGCCTCGAACTCACAGAGGTCCACTTGTCTGTCTCCTAAGTGCTGGGATTAAAGACATGTGCCACCATGTCTGGCCCTTATATTTTTACTCTTGATCCAGTTAACATCGTATAAATTCTGCCCTTTTATTAGATTGTAAAACATTCTTGTGTTTTTTCTTGTAAGCAAATTTACTAAAGAGTTTTAAGAACCAGGGCTAACAAAAGCTGCTCTATGCTTTGAAAAACTTCATATGTCTTAGAATAATCATACACATTTATTGCTATGATGTAATAGTTCAGTACATGTAATATATAACATATATTATACATTTCACATACAATAATGTATAATAAGTAAGATAGAGTAATTAGGATTTCTGTCTCTAAAAGTATTTATTATTCCATGTGTTGGGAACTTGGAAAATAAGAAGACTGTATATGATTAAAGGATTTATCTATATGATTCAAGGAATTTTCTATCACGAGTAGTCCATACTGCTTGTGAGACAGGGTCTCAATATGTATCTCAGCTGCCTTGGAATTGTCAGTTTTCCTACCTCAACCTTCCTAGGACTGGAATTGTGAATGTATGCCTTCACATACACTTAAATTCCTTTCATTTTAAAGTGGGAGATGGGGATGTAGCTCAGTGGTAGAACACTTACCTAGCAAGCATAGCACTCTTGGTTCAATACACAGAACTTAAAAAAAATCCCAAAGCAAAACAACAAAACCCCTAAACCAACCAATCAACCAACCAACCAACCACCAACCAACCAACCAACCAACCAACCACTAGCCAACCAATCAGCCAACCAACCAACCAACCAACCAAACTATGAGAGAAATGCAGTCACTATTATTTTTGTTTCCACTCCAACTTTTGTATTTATCAGGAGTATTTATCTGTCTTCTCTTAGAAAGCCTCTTTTAGCCAAAAGTGTAATGTAGTATAGACAAGTGAATGACGATGAGAGGTAAGAGATGGGAAGGGAGATGAGATCTAGAAATTGGAGAAATAAGACATAACACATTTTTGAAGCATCATACACAATAGAAACACAGAATTAGACATTTGGAGCTACATTATTTGCCTCAAATAAAATGCCTAAAGTTCCTAAGAAAATAATTCTACAATATCAAAACAAAAATTGGCTTGCGGGTTGGGGATTTAGCTCAGTGGTAGAGTGCTTGCCTAGCAAGCACAAGGCCCTGGGTTCGGTCCTCAGCTCTGAAAAAAAAAAAGGCTTGCATAAGGATGGTCAAGAATAATTTAAACAGTACAATTATGTTTAGTAGCAGCTGGTAAAGATGTTTTCATTTTCTTTATTAAGGTTAAAAAATCCTTTCTAGATAGCTTAAGGTCTAGATTCAAAGAAAGAAGAAAACACACTGAACAGAGAAGAAAAAAAAAAGCTATGCAAAAAAACCAGTATTTTTTTCTCTGCACAAGAGTAAACAGGCCATGTGTCAGTGACCTACTATGGGAAGTCAAGTGAAGTGGATTTAAATGTGTGGATGTGTTTCACGGCCTTCTGAGTTCTTGTCACTATTTCTTATTAAATTTTAGAGTCAGGATGTGTTTGAGAACTCACAATGGAAATGCCCCCACTGACTGAGAATAATGCCTTTGGACAATGAGAAAACATGGTTGGGATTTTGCTGCTGGGCTTCTTAATTTTCACGGATGGCATGTAGAATTAATAAAGCTATTATAATGTTAATGACTGCTAGATATAACTGTGGTGCTAGCCACTGGAATTAAGTGTTTTGTACGCATTCTCACATTCAGTCACTGCAATGATTCTATCAAATAAATGTTATTATGGTTCCGTCTTGACAAGTGAGGACACCGAGACAGGAAGCTCGGAAGAAGTATCCCATGTAAAACAGCCAGTGAAGTGACAGATTGCAGCCGGGAGCACCTACTTCTGAACTTCACATCCCTGCTTTTAATTGCTCAACTGGACAGCATTCTCCTTGTGTGAATGTGTGTTACATTTTTATCGACACTTAATTTGTCCTCTTATCTAGAGTGATGTGTTTGCTTTTAGAGTTGCCCATAAACATTAATGACAACCCTTTCTATAATCATAAATTATCTGTGCTAACCAAGTGACAGCACAGCTTTTGTTTCTTACTCCCAGAAATAGACACACATAGTCAAGTTGGAGAGACTGCAACTATCTGAAAGGAAACTCAAGACATTTCACTTTGAGTTTTCAAACTGTTTATCTGAAGTTCCTACCACACAACATCAACAAGAAATGAGACTTTGTAAGGGTAGAAACTTGACTTGTTTTTTTCCCCAACTTACTGGTCTCCTATTGCTGTAGTGTATAACGTGTATACACTGTGCATATAGATCAGTCCAAACCCTAAACAGGCATTTTATTTTGAGTGAATCTCCTAACTAAATAACTTCATTATTATATCTTGGACACCTGTCTCTGTAAAAGCAATGAATGAAGCCATGCTGACTTTGATGCCTTAAAGGCTCTGCATTCAGAGGATGAATGAAATGGCTCGGAACTGAGTATTCCTTTTCAGCCTTTCTGATTTCTAAAAGATCAGTATGTTGGCCAGGACTTATTAGTTTTCTATGTAAGAGATGTAAATGTGGTAGAACCTCTTGGTACTTCCAGCAGGTGCTGGTGAGAACGGCTTGACAGATTCTCGGGAGATCATTACTTGACTTGGCTATTAGAGACACTATGAGTTTTTTCCTAAATGTGAGGTAAAACAAAGTTTGAAACCACTTTAATATTTTTAAGCCTGAAGTCAGGTGTGGTGGTACATGCTTGTAGTATCAGCTACTAGAGAGGATGAACAAGAGGACCACAAGTTTAAGGCCTCACTAGGCTACAGAAGGAACACAAGGCCAGCCTGGGCAACTTAGTGAGGTCCTGTATTAACAAGTAAAAAGAGTGCTGGAGATATAGCTCAGTGGTAGATCATTTGCCTAGCATACATGAGGCTCTTGGTTCATTTCTCATTATCACAAAAAGCAAAACACAAGACCTAAGCTACTACCACAGTGTTTTCTGTTCCATTTCTATCAAATATGTGTCTCCAGATCTCTACAGGAAATAGTTGTACTGTAGGTCACTCAAAGCCCATTTCCATCATTTACAACAGGGTCACTCACATCATATACACCACACTTGTAGGCCAAGGACACGAAAGAAATGGTGGAGAGTACTAATTCAGATACATACCTGCTGATAATGTCCAATGAAGGATGGCTACAATTGCCTTCACTCTTCTCTAAATCATTTTATGGAAGAAAAGTTTGGTGTTGCTGAAAACCAGGCATTCTGCTATCCCAAGACTCATTAAATCAGTCTGAGATCATCAATGTAGGTCTATGGATCAGGAACTTTCCAGAAACACCCTGTACTGTCTGGCTGTGCATTTAACAGTACTAGGGAAATTTTGAAAGTGGAACACAAAGATTTGCTTATTTAATAAAGGTTAAAAAGTATACAACTTGCTCTTTTTTTATTCCGACTGGAACCATGGAGGCTGTGCCGGAGAAGAAGAAGAAGGTTCCTGCTGTGCCAGAAACCCTCAAGAAGAAGCGAAGGAATTTCGCAGAGTTGAAGGTGAAGCGCCTTCGGAAGAAGTTTGCCCTGAAGACACTGCGAAAGGCCAGGAGGAAGCTTATCTATGAGAAGGCAAAGCACTATCACAAGGAGTACAGGCAGATGTACCGGACCGAGATTCGGATGGCTAGGATGGCAAGGAAAGCCGGAAACTTCTATGTGCCCGCAGAGCCCAAGTTGGCGTTTGTCATCAGAATCCGAGGTATCAATGGTGTAAGCCCAAAGGTCCGCAAGGTGTTGCAGCTTCTCCGTCTTCGTCAGATCTTCAACGGGACCTTCGTTAAGCTCAACAAGGCTTCAATCAACATGCTGAGGATTGTTGAACCCTACATTGCCTGGGGATATCCCAACCTGAAGTCGGTGAATGAGCTCATCTACAAACGCGGCTATGGCAAAATCCATAAGAAGAGAATTGCCTTGACAGACAATTCCTTGATTGCTCGATCTCTTGGTAAGTACGGCATCATCTGCATGGAGGATCTGATTCACGAGATCTATACAGTTGGAAAACACTTCAAGGAAGCAAATAACTTCCTGTGGCCTTTCAAATTATCTTCTCCACGAGGCGGAATGAAGAAAAAGACAACTCATTTTGTGGAAGGTGGAGATGCTGGCAACAGGGAGGACCAGATAAACAGGCTTATTAGACGGATGAACTAAGGTGTTGCCCGTGATATTTTTGTAATCAGGTCAGTTAATAAACAGTCACAGCTTGGCAAAAAAAAAAAAAAAAAAAAGTATACAACTTGTCTGGGTGCATTGGCACACATCTATAATCCAAGCCTGAGAATCAGAGGCAGGAGGACCAGAAATTCGAGGCCAGCTTTGGCTATATAGTGAAACTATATTTTAAAAATGTATATTATAGACTACTTCCTACTTTCTCTTCTAGCAGGTTCAGAGTAGCTGGATTTATGTTGAGGTCCTTGATCCACTTGGATTTAAGTTTTGTGCACGGTGATAGATATGGATCTATTTACAGCCTTCTACATGTTGATATCCAGTTATGCCAGTACCATTTGTTGAAGATGCTTTCTTTTTTCCATTGTGCACTTTTGGCTTCTTTGTCAAAAATTTTATGTTCATAGTTGTGCGGATTAATGTCAGGGTCTTCAATTCGATTCCATTGGTCCACATGTCGGTTTTTATGCCAGTACCAAGCTGTTTTTATTACTGTAGCTCTATGGTAGAGCTTGAAGTCAGGATCGTGATGAAACCTGGGGCCTATGCAGGATCGCTTGGCTCGGCCTGGGAGGAGGGGACTGGACCTACCTGGACTGAGTCTACCAGGTTGATCTCAGTCCGCAGGGGAGGCTTTGCCTTGGAGGAGGTGGGAATGGGGGGTGGGCTGGGGGAAAGTTGAGGGGGGCCGGAGGGGGGAGAACAAGGGAATTCGTGGCTGATATGTAGAACTGAATTGTATTGCAAAATAAAAATAAAAATAAAAAAGTATATTATATTTGCAACTTCATATTAATAAGAATTGAAACACATGGATTAATATTAAGACTTGGCATGATTTCAAAAGTTTTTCCTGAAAATATTTTCATTTTGTATGTTTTTATTAAAAATATTTATGAAAACCTTCCATCTAGCAAGTGATTGTGTTTCTAAAGGGGAACAAAAGTGACATGAACAGATGCCATCTTCAAAGAGATGAATTGCTGTTTTTCGAAGCATGGCCCTCTCTTAGTGTCACCTAATGGCTTGTTCCAAAGCCTAGACTTCTTTATCATGCATTTTATTCAATTTTTTGAGACAAAGTCTCATTGTGAACCCTGGCTGGCCTGGAACTCTCTATGTGGACAAGGGTGACCTTGAACTCACCAAGTTCCACCAGCCTCTGCCTCCAGAGTTCTGGGATTAAAGGGATGTGCCAGCACGTTCAGCTCCTGTCTCATATGTTTCTCAAACCCCAATAAAGATTGCGGTTTTGCATTCAAACTGGTACAGTACGGCCATGATCTGCAGCCTCTAACCTCATTACCTTGTCCAAGCCACCGTCTTACACTTGAACCATTGCACAGGTACTATCTTATAGATAACTCCGGTTTCTTCCTCCTTCCCTACCCCAGCCTTTAACTTCTTTTCTTCTTTTCCCCCTTTCTCCACTCCTCCTTTTTTGCCTCCTCCTCTCTTTTCTCTTCTTCTTCTTCCTTCTTCTTCTGCTGGGGATCCATCCAAGGCCTTCCACAGGCTGGGCAAGTACATCAGCACTGTGCTATACCTTGAGTCTCAGACTGTTCTTCACTCAACAGCCACATGTCAAATTAGAGTGATACAAAGTCTACGATGGCCTGCCAGCCCCCAAGGGACTCAGTCACCTCACAGCTCCATTGCCTAAAGACTGCATTTTCTACAACTACAGTTCCACTCTGCTTATATCACCGTGACAGTGGCTTTCCCGCTGATCCCAAACATGGGACAACTTTTCTTGGGTGTGTTGGTAGATAATCTTTCGTTTTCCTGAACTGCTCTTCTGTCGCACATTTCCCCAATTTGTTCTTTCTTCACATGTCAGCTTCTGAGCGAGCCCTTCCCAGTTTGCAATGGAAACTCCTCCGTTCACTTAGACAATCCTTACTCTTCTATGCCATCTTATGTCACTGGGGTGTCGGTTACACAAGGGCATAGCCTGCCCCCGCCCCCTTCACGTCTGTGTCTCAGTGCTTGATGGTTAGTAGGTGCTCAAGACATCATTTGCCGAGTGCCTGCATCCTGAAGACACCCACGAAAGCTCAGAACATCGCCTGTGGGGGAGTTTTATTAATGGCACTTAGCACCTCACTTAATTCGGTTTTAAAACATTCGTTTTAGAGTTCCTTTACTTCCTTGGTTCAGTCCATTCTTTGGGATCTTTTTTGGATGTTCGTGGGAATAGAATTGTTTTCTTGACTTCTTTCTCAGCATGTTATTGGTGTGCAGAAAACCTACTGATTTTTAGATGTTGCTTTCATGAACTTTGCTGAAAGTGGTATATCAGTCCTAAGAGTTTTCTGATGGAGTCTTTAGTGTCCCTTCCATACAAGATAGTGATAATTTATGCCTTCCTTTTATTAGAAATAGCTATTTTGAAAGCATGCTTCAATAATAATAATAATAATAATAATAATAATAATAATAATAATAATAATTTTGTCTGGCTTCTGAAAGCATGCTTTACATCAGGACTTCTTAAATGTTTTTTGTTCATGACCACTGTTCACCCAAGAAAAATCTGTACAACAAACCCTGTATATACAGGTACACAATCAAACATTTACTGTTAATAAATCATTAAAGACATTTATTTTAAAATAATTATTTGACATATGGAATTTTATAATTCATCAATGACGAAAGGAAATTAGCATCCTAATGAGGTGGTTGTACTTGTTTCTCTTTCACAGAGAATTAAATCTTGGCTGAACATCTGATGCTGTGGGATACAGTGCATCCTTAATGTTTTCCAGAGTTGATCAATATTTTAATTTTATATTTGTCAGTGCTGAGAATGGCACTTCACATAAATACATAGTAGAAAATGGCTGAAGTAAGTTTGTAGGACTGTTTTGGTAATTGTTGGAAATTCTGTCATAATTCCCAAGTTAAATTCACTTAACACTTAAGCAAAATAAAACCCCATCAGCAACTCAAACAGTTTTAAAACCACCATTCTAATCCAATACAGCCCATAGATAAACTAATTTAGACTCACATGCTGTGGAATGGTGGTAGGACAATATCACCACAAGTCTTTGTTTCCTATAACTAAACTATTATGTTTAATTTTTTTAAAAAAAGTCCAGCTGAAGAGAGGGAGGAGGGATTACATGACAAGGGGGAGTCAAGATCATGATGGGAAATCTACAGAGACAACTAAACCAAGCTCCTAGAAACTCAAGAACTTTAGACTGACAGCTGTGGAACCTAAAGGGACTGGACTTAGACCCTCTGCATAAGCGAGGCAGTTGTGTAGCTTGGTCTGTTTGAGGGGCCCCTGGTGGTAGGATCAGGATCTATCCCTGATGCACAAGCTAGCTTTCTAGATTCTATTACCTATGGTAGGACGTCTTGCTCAGCCTTGTCTGAGCCATGGTGTTTCAGACTGTGTTTGTTGGTAAGGGTTGGTGTGATGTCATAGACCTGAGAAGTGTGCAGGTTGTGTGTCTTAACCAAAGCTGTTGTGAAGTTGAGGATGCTTCATGGATGGACACCGCCAGAAACACACTGGAGTCATTGTGCCTGATTTTGAATTACGTCTTGGTCCTTGATTGCTTAGAGACCTTTTGCTGTTGCCAGATTTAAAAAAAAATTGTTATTTATTCTATGTGTATGGATGTTTTGCCTTCATGTATGTTTGTGGAATGTGTGTGCATTATACCGTGCCGGCCAGAAGACAGTGTTAGACTCCCCTGGCACTGGAGTTATAGATGGCCATCAGCAACAACGGGGGTGTTGTAAATCGAACCTGGGTCCTCTGGAAGAGCAGTCAGTGCTGTTAACCACTGATCCATCTCTCCAGCCCCTTTTACCAATTTTTTCATGACCTTTACATTTAATTATAAGACCCTGTTTGAGTTTTTGACCCATAGTCTTCGAAGCTGGTCCCTATACCACGGTATTCCACTCCTAACTAAATGAGTGGATACTTCCCATCACTGCTGTTCCCCAACAACACATCTAAAGGGATAGGAGTGGTGATGGACTTAATAAGACCAATTATACCCTTTTCCTGAATGAATTTCTGCAAAATGCTCAAAATCACTCAACCAAACTGTGTCTGTATGTCTAAGGGGGATAATGTGGGCTTTTATGAGGATTAAATTAAAGCTATAAGTGCGTACACACGGGCACATGCACACAGCATCCACTACACAGTAGGCACAGAATTAATAATAGCTAAATGGCTGTCAATGATGGTAGTGGGACAGCTTTCTCTCTCACACTCCTGGGTTTTCCTCAGCAATAAACAGCAACAGACAGACTAAATTGGAAACCAAGATAATTTTGGCCAGTGACTGCTTTATGATTTTAAACTTCATCTTGTCATTATAAACAACACACTGAATCATGAACAGTGATCTCTGAAATTCCCATTAAGACTAATTACCTTTGTTTCTATTTCCCCCACACCCCGACTAAATATATGCAAGACATTACCACCCATAACTGCTGCCATGCCCACCTACCATCACTTTATCTTGTCATCCAGCACCATCCCCTTTTCTGCTCACAGCTGCCACCATTCATAGTCATGACTATTTGCCCAAACTTTTAACTCCATCATCACGATCATACAGAACTATCTACTGCTGTACTACTAACATATTTCCATCTACCCCCAAGCTGCAACTCTTAATTCTCATCATCACAATTGATACCACCACTACATCCCCAAGTACTACCATCTCACTATTAGTATCATATTCTCTACCACACTCAATTACCACTTCTAATTATCACCATCAACATCATGACCCTAACCACTGCCAATCAGTGTTGAAATGTTATCAGTGCTGCCACTATTATATGCACAATGACTGGAACTGTCACTTATCACCAGCACGGTCTTCACCATATCCTCAACTATGCCCTAGCTGCCACTCATAACTACTACTCTCACCACCACCATATCTACCACCACCCAACTACTATTAGCACCACCACCGTTCACACTACTACTGCCAGTAGGTATTATTACCTTTTAAAGCTATCATGTTGATTACCACTACTACCCATGACCACCCCCTCCACTACCATGACCACCACCTCCACTACCATGACCACCACCTCCACTGCCATGACCACCACCTCCACTACCATGACCACCACCTCCACTGCCATGACCACCACCTCCACTACCATGACCACCACCTCCACTACCATGACCACCACCTCCACTACCATGACCACCACCTCCACTACCCACAACCACCACCTCCACTACCATGACCACCACCTCCACTACCATGACCACCCCCTCCACTACCATGACCACCACCTCCACTACCATGACCACCACCTCCACTACCCACAACCACCACCTCTACTACCATGACCACCACCTCCACTACCATGACCACCACCTCCACTACCCACAACCACCACGTCCACTACCATGACCACCCCCTCCACTACCATGACCACCCCCTCCACTACCATGACCACCCCCTCCACTACCATGACCACCCCCTCCACTACCATGACCACCACCTCCACTACCCACAACCACCACCTCTACTACCATGACCACCCCCTCCACTACCATGACCACCACCTCCACTACCCATGACCACCACCTCCACTACCATGACCACCCCCTCCACTACCATGACCACCCCCTCCACTACCATGACCACCACCTATAGTGACCACCACTATCACCACTACCTCTCACAACTGTCATCCTTGTCACTCCTCCAAGTACCACCCCAGTCCACAGCCACAACCACACCCACAGAACTAATATCACCCGCCAGCACCACTCACAATTCCACAAGTGCCATCTGCCATTCCATAACGAAAAAGTAAAAGTTATCAGTGGAAAACCTTATGGAAACTAGTTGGAAAAATATTTCAGAAAGTAATAAATTCTACTATTTCCTGCTAATCCAGAATACCATTAGTATACTTGTAATCTTATTAATTCATTTTTCTATAGCTGAAAAATTAGTTAGGGATAAAACATACCATGCCAATGCCAAAATGCTACGTTATACCTATTACACAAATGTTGACTCACAATAAGCCAATTGATAACTCTGTGACTTCTACTAGTAGAAGATTCTGCATTTTGTATTTGTCCATGTTATACATGTTCTACCCATCCGAATAACTCACTAAGGTAATGTTAGGTAATGCTATACAATCATACTTATATAGGAAAGAGTAAAGATTTGTACTCTAATATGTCTGACAGTATGGGAGGCATTTCTTGCATTGGGATGAACTGGACAGAAAATAGTTCCATTCATTCAGTTTTCACATTGTGAGGCCGTAGAAAGGATAAGCATTAGGGAATATTGCATTTGACCTCATCCAGATATGGTTGTGGAATCTGAAGCATGGGGCTTCTCATTCCTCCTGCTCCTGCTCTTCTTCTCCATCCTCTTCTCTTTCCTCCACCTTACCTTCCTCTTTCTCTTCCTGCTTAGCTTCCTCATCTTCTGGCTTTTCCTTCTCCTGCTTCTCTCCCTCCTCTTGCTCATCTTCCTCCACCAGCTTCTTTTCCTCCTCCTGTTCCCCCTCTCCTCTTTGAGCTTAGAGTTCTTAATTCAGACAGATCCTACAGAGTAGGCCAGATGAGAGTGAAGGTGGTATACTTGAAGCTGGGATAGAGTTGGGGCAGGAAGTCTTTATATGTTGACAGTAGATAAAGCAGCCCTCACACGTTTCTTGTTTTGCCTGAACCCCAAGCCTCTGAGAAACGCAGTTTCAAGTGTATGACATACTCACATTGTGCTGCTTAGCAGGAGGCTAAGCAGTGCCCACCTTCTGTGGCAGACAAGGCCATCACTGTAAATTGAGCTGGAACACTGTCAGGCCCTGCCTGAGGCACTGGGCACCTAACTACCAATACAGACGTCACTGAACTTTCAAGAAACATCTAGTGGAAAGGCAGAGACAGACGTGTTGTGAAACTTTGTTCCAGCACAGGATGCTTTCAGTTCTAGTATAAGCTCTGAGGAGACAGAAGAGGAAGGGAGGGAGGGCTTCTTCATACTGTGTGATGTTGTTATAGCTTCCACTAAAACAAATTCATCTGGTAATTTAATCAAAGGGATGAGTTTTACTACCTTTCAATAAGAAACTCAGCTCGTTTACTGGCCATCTAGGTACAGTAAAATCTTTTCTTTAATTTAACTTTTAAATTGAAAATAGATTCTTCTCTCATCTTGACCACACTTTCTCCTCCCTCTTCTCCCAGGTTCCCCCCCACCTCCCCTTCCCTAGATCCATCCCATTCTTCAGAAAAGGGAAGGCCTTTCAGAGATGGCAGCCAAACAGGACAAAACAAGACACAGTAAGACAAGTTGAAAGGCTGCACATCGAGGCTGGACAAGGCAACCCAACAGGAAGAAAAGAGTCTCAAAAGCAGGTGAAAGAGTCAGAGACACACCCGCTCCCACAAAACACCAAGCCAGCAGCTGTAACATGTACTCAGAGGACCTGGTACAGACCCCTGAAGGCCCCAGGCTTGCTATTTCAGTCTGTGGGCCCATGTGAGTCGTGCTCAGATGGTTCGGTAGGCCATGTTCTCCTGGTGTCCTCCATCCACTCTGACTCCTATAATCTTTCCTCTCCCTCTTCCTCAGGGTTCCTTCATCTTCGAGGAGAGGGATCTGGTGGAGACCTCCAATTTAGACTTCCTCCCATGCAGTGTTTGGCTGTGGGTCTTTGCACCTGCTCCCATCTGCTGCCAGAGGAAGCCTCTCTGCTGATGACTGGACAAGGCACCCATCAGTGAGTATAGCAAAATATCATTAGGAATAATTTCATTGATTTTTTTTAAGACCAGTTTTGTTTGGTTCTACTCTATGTCTTTGGGCTACCCAGTTTCTGGATTCTGGCCATCCACGCAGTGATGGGAATGGGCTCCCTTTCACGGCACAGACCTCAAATTAAATCAGATATTGGTTGGCTACTCCCACAAGTTCTGTACCACCACTGCCCCAGCACATCTTGCAGTTCTGGACAGATTATAGGTAGAAGAAGGTTTTGTGGCTGGGTTGGTGTCCAAGTTTCTCTTTCTGTAGCCTGCAGAGTGCCTTCTCACATCAAAGAGACTAGAACTCGGGGTGAAGGCTCCGAGTCCGAATCAGCTCCAGTTCTCTATGGTTCAGTGAGCCAACTGGAAATTGTTCTCCGCAATGGGGTCCCACTGTTATTTTTCACAGAGCAACCTTCTGTACTAGCATCAGTGTGGGTTGTTCAGGGATCTTCATGAGAACTTCTCGGCCAAGAACTCAACCGAATGTAACCTAGTCCCACTGCTGGAAGCCTCGCCTGGCTACAAATGGCCAGTTCAGACTCCATGTCCTCCATTACTAAAAGTCCTTATTAGAGTAAGCCTCATAGATTCCAGGAAGTTTCCACTGCACTAGATTTCCACATCCCACTCCTAAATGCCCCGAATTCCAGCTGTCTTTCCGCACACTCTTTTCTTCCATTCCCCTCCATCCCTTCTGCTTCTGTCCCCACCCACCCCCAGTCCACCTGCAGAATCTATTCTAATTCCCCTTCCCAGGAAGATACATCCTTCCCCCTATGGCCTCTCTCTTTACCTAACCTCTCCAGGTCTGTGGTTTGTAGCTTGATTATCATTTACTTAACAACTAATACCCAGTTATAAGTGTGTACATACCATGTTTGTCTTTCTGGATCTGGATTATCTCACTCAGGATGATTTTTTTTCTAGTTGCATCCATTTGCCTGCAAATTTCATGATGTCATTTTTTTTTAACAGCTGAATAATACCACATTGTGTAAATGTATCACATTTTCTTTGTTCATTCTTCAGTTGAGGGTCATCTAGGCTGTTTCCAGTTTTGGCTGTTATGAATACAGCTACAATGAGCATAGTTGAGGAACTGTCCGTGTGGTAGGATGGAGCATCCTTTGTGTATAACCCACAAACATATACATGTAATTCATAAAAGTTGCATCTATGAAATGCAGGGATTTGGTTAAAAAAGTGAAGTGAAGCCCATGAGAAGGCTCAGAGGGTAAAAGTGCTTGTCGCCAAATCCAATGACCAGAATTCAGGCTGTCACCAGACATGTACCCACTGTAGAAGGAGAGGACCAGATCCTACAAGTTGTCCTCTGAACTGTCCATGTGTGCTATGGTGTCATCCCCTGACAAGTAAATAACTTTCATAAAAATTTAAAAAGTACTTATTTTTAGGTAGGCTCTTGTTATTTATACTCCTAACCTCTATTCCATGTAAAGTGAGGCATGCACATGGTTAAAAAAGCAAAACAAAAACAGTGTTTTCGTTGAACGACCATCTTGGAGAAGGGAAGGTGCTGTTTGCTCTGACGGTAGAGCACAGCACCTGGAATTATGTTCTATGTGAGCACAGCTACTTTCCTTTCCATTGAAGATTCGTTTTAAGATGAAATTTAAAAGGAGAAAGAGAGAGATAGACATAGATAGATAGATAGTATTTGAATCCAAAATATAATTTTTCATTAAATACATGAAGCATAATTTTTCTTAGTTTTCCTTTAGAGAAAGTATGGACCACAAACAGCTTTTACTTAACTGTGAAGTGGAAAAGTTGCATCATCTCACACCCAGTCTGTCGTGGACTAGTTTTCCTCCGCGCTACTTTGGATTATCGGTTTTGAGGGAATTCCTTTGCTGGAGAGAATAAAGAGGTGGCCTCCACGGTGAGGCCATGTTAGCATGATGACATTCTAGGAGATAAAGTGGGAAAACCGACTTTTTTTTAGATGCAGGTGATTTTCCTGTGAGTGTCTAAGCATATGGGGGCTTTGGCTGTTGCCTGTGTGTATATTCTTGACACATTGTTAGGAACAAAGGAAGTGACTCACCCTATTTCCCATCCACTAAATAATTCTCCATACAAAGCTAAATTAGTAAAATGAAAACTTTGTAGCTGTTTCTGTAGCCTTAGAGCATAGAGTCTTCACATAAATCAATTTGGAAGTTGAGTGTGTCCCTCTTAATTGTAAGAGAATGCGGATTTCTGAGATAAACACAGAGCACACACAGGGACATAATATACACAGTTCTCCAGAAGCCTTTGTCAACATCAAAGAATATGACAACAACTGCTCCATGTCTTCCAACTGTGCATGAACATGGTGGACTATCTCCCAAATGTTTGTACGCACACCAGTCAAGGGACCTTCCCAAGCTAAGCTACTTTGCTGGGATTGGTAGATTTCTTTAAAAATTCATAATGACCGATAGGTGGTCTGTAATTTCAAAGAATTACTAGTTTAGCTTGAACAACCAGCCTTTTGCAAATAAACTGGGTCAGTTAGAAGAAAACCTTTCTCCTTATTGATAGCCTACAGTCTGTACCAGGAAGGAGGGGTTTCCCATGTAACACAAAGAAAGTGCTGTCTCTGGCTAGGATGTGGTTTGGGTCAGTCACCTCACTCCTGTCCCTTCTGTTTTCCAAGATCTGGGTGGTGGCTGGTGAATAGCATTAACCCGAAAACACTTCCTATTTTTAACGGTTACTGTACCAGCTAAGGGCACCAAGAATGAGTCTTGTAGAGTCAGTTTTCATTGCTGCTTGGAAGAGATACACAGTACTGGTGAGCCAAATGAGTCTCCTATCAAGTGCTAGTCTTGGCTTGTGTCTAATTTCAGGCCCGCTATGGCAGGCGATTCAGACTGTCTCTACACTTCCAGTGTCCAATCTCAAGGGTCTCACTTTAGCAGTCAACTCTGGCTCTTCTCTGCAGCAGGAGCTTGCTTAGCCTGAATACAAACATGGCTCTGCAACATGAAGCTCAAGGCTTCCCCGAGGCCCTGGCAAAAGTGTTCACGAGGAGAACTGCAGAGCCCACACACAAAACGCAGGTGCTCAGACACAGGCAGAGCATTCCCTACATATAATGACTGATTTAATGGCTAGTGCTTGCATTTGGTTGATATCTTATGACTTGTGATTCCAAACACACACACACACACACACACACACACACACACACACACACACTCACATCAATATATGTCATATAGAATGCTGTTGTCTACCAAATGCTGATCAATAGGTTGATGAATATGTTCTTCAATAATAATTTGTTAAACAACAGTAACAATGACAATAATGAATACCTGGGTTTTTGGGATGGCTCAGTAGGTAAGGCATTTGTTTTGAAAGCCTGGTGACTGAAGTTTGATCCTTGGGACACAGGTTGGCTAGTTTTATGTCAACTTGACACAAGTTGGTGTCATTTTGGAAGAGGGGACTTCGACTGAGAAAATGACCCCACTAGATTGGCTGATGGGCAAGCTTGTGGTGCATTTTCTGTATTGATGATTGATGTGGGAAGGCTCAGATCACTGTGGGTGGTTCTAGCCCTGGGCTGGCGGTCCTGGATCTTATAAGAAAGCAGGATGAACAAGCCGTGAAGATAAAGCCAATAAGCAGCCTCAGCTCCTGCCTCCAGCTTCCTGAACTGTTTGAATTCCTGCATTGGCTTACTTCAGCAATGGAGTATGACCTGAGAGTTCTAAACTGAAAATATACCCTTTATTCCCTAAGTTATTTTTATGGTCATAGTGTTTTATCACAGCAATAGAAAACCTAACTATGATGTGACCCATGTAAAGATGGAAGGAAAAAACTATGCAAAATTGTCCTCGGATCTCTGTATGTGGGTCATGATATGCATACCTGTATAGCACACATATCATACACATACAAACACAATAATAATAAATAACACTATCTCTACCAAAACCCCAAACAGAAGGAAGCCAGGCATAGTGGCATATACCTATAATCCCAATGTGTTGGAGACAGAATCATGAGTATTGCTGTAAGTTTGAGACCATCCTGGGCTACATCATGTGTTCCATGATAGCCAGGACTTTCTAAACAAACAAACAAACAAACAAACAAACAAACAAACAAACAAACAAAACAAACAAACAAACAGCACAAACCTCCAGACCAACACAAAAACATGCAAGAACAAAAAGTATCAGGCACATGCAATGCCCCAGATTCTGATCTACCTGCTGGGAGTCCAGCAGTGAAGAACTGAACACATTGCCCTTCATGAATTTTATGCAAGAAATGGACAGAGACAGACAGGGAATAAGAAAAAAAATCCTAAAATAACCAAGATAAATAATAGAGCAAAGTTGGATGCTTACTATGAAGAAAATTGTAGAAAAAGGAAAAAGTTTGCAGTTTTAAATAGAATGTCGAAGAAGGCCTCTTGAGATAGTGAATTGAGTGAAGACAGGATGAATGCACACAGCTGCACACAGCAGCCCCACATCTGGAAAGACAGCACGGTCAGCCCACATATTTAATTTGAGGATCTTGGTTTAAGCCTGGGGCACAAAATAAATGCTTAGAATTCGAGACAGGAGAGCAAGAGAATTCAGGTGGGGGTTGGACTAGATATGACTGTTCAACTGTGGAGAACTGCCCGTAAAGACAGATGACTGCCAGGTCTTTAAATCACACACACACACACACACACACACACACACACACACACACACACACGTCTCATTACATGGCCCTGACTGGCCTGGAACTTGCTGTGTAGACCAGGCTGGCCTTGAACTCACAGTAATCAGCTTGCCTGTGCCTCCCTTGTGCTGGGATTAAAGGTGTGTGTCACCTTGGCCCTTCCCCCGGACACACACACACACACACACACACACACACACACACACACACACTTAACATTTTTCTTTTCTTTTTTAAACATTTATTCTTCTCTCATACATTACATCCTGACCACAGCCTTCCCTCCCTCCTCTCCTCCCAGTTGCCCTCTCAGCTCCCCTCCTCCCCAGATCCACTCTCCACCCTGTCCCCCACTCAGAAAAGAGCAGGTCTTCTAGAAACATCAACTGAATATGGCACAACAAGATATAATAATGTGATAAAATACTCATGACATAAAACGCACCATTTAAAACCATTCTTAAGTCTGTAGCTCAGTATTGTCGTGCTGTATCCATACCGCTGTGAAGCCAATCTCTGGAAGTTTTTGTGTCTTGAAAGAAAAAAAAGTTCAATGTCCATTAACCTATGAGTTGTTATAGTCCCTCTGCCCCCAACTCTGACCACCCTTATAGTCTCTTTCTGGATTTTGAAAATGCTTTTCTGTATCTCTTTAAATACATTTTTTAGAATTATTTTTTAATTTTGTATGTATGAATATTTTGCCTATGTCTGCATATCTGGTGTTTAAGGAGATCGAAAGAGGGCATAGAATCCTCTGGAACTAGAGTTACAGATGCGTGTAAGCAGCCACCCTGTGGATGTTGGGAACTGAACCTGGGTCCTCTGCAAGAGCAGCAAGTGCTCTTAATGTCTAGGCCATCCCTCCAGCCCCTCTATAGGAATTTGACTGTCATAGTAAGTCATAGAAATGAATTAATATAGTGTTTGACTTTGTAAGTTGTTCTATTTCACTTAGCATAATGCCTTCAAGGTTCATTCATATTACAATGTATGTTAGAATTTCCCAACTTTTAAACTAATATCTCACTGTTTATACTTATCACATTTAGAATTTCATTCATCCAGGATTGGAGAGACATGAATTAGTATGGCTTTTGTCTCATTCTTTTGCATGTGATTCTCTGGTTTTTTCAATGACATTTATTGAAAGGCTCCCATTTCTCTTTTGAATCATCTTGGAACATTGTTGAAAAATCGCTTGACCATATATGTGAGGTTTTATTTCTAGCTTTGCTGAATATTTTGATGTTTCAAATTAAACCAGGAATTTAGAACTTCACCTGTAATGATATTTTCAAGTGTAACAATGCAAATAAAACAATAAAAAGTAAATCACTGCAGAACAAAGAAAATCAACATTTGAGCCAATTTTTTAGCCCAGTGAATATATTAGCATGTTACTTTGGCTTTGCTAAGGACAAAAATGAATGGGTGTATGTGTTCTTGCAGGAAATGTTCTCTATGGGGTTTTCAATGAGACTCACTTTTGTGGGAAAGCATCAGCATCGGGAACAGAGTGTCAGGCTTTTACTAGAACGGTCAAGCAAAAATTAAAGAGGGATTCTAAAACCATGTGTCCTTTGTAAGAGTGGATGACTTTCAGTACTATTCATCTGTTTCTCCCTAGACCCATTCCTGAGACCATGACAATGAAAAAGGGAGAAAAATCACAACATTTGGTGACAACCACTTGACCAATGCCTTAGAAATATTAGCTTATCATCTTATACATGTTTCTGTATAGATGGGCTTTATTTCTATAAAATCCCCAAATGCTTTAGATTAAGATGAAGTAGGGGACCGGTTTTAGGTCATAAAGTAAATAAGTGGCAGGATCAGAGTTTAGATACATTTGCCTCATTTTCCAGAACTTTTAGAATCACGTCATAACGATACATTATCTCTATATGACAGTCTCCTGGTGGCAGAGGCAGGCAGCCAGGTGGCTGAGCCAAAGAGGAAAGATCAGGCTTCTCCATTAGCCCATTTAAAACAATTAACAAGATCAAAAGAAAATTAAAAAAAAAAAAAACCAAGAGGAACCTCACCTTCCTGGCTTTGCACTGTGCTGCTACAGAAATTCATCAATTTATGCAAATGTCTGCACCCTGTAATTAGATTTTTTTTCCCCTTTCAACGGAGTTCCTAAAGTGTGGGCGCTTAGTAAGTGATGACAATTATTATTCTGCATAATAATAATGAAAAATTTGAATAACCATAATTACTAAAACAGCAGTTTTTCAACTGCCACCTTTTGAGAATCCAAAGTGAGTTTCTGAACGCTTGTACAGGAACTTTGAGACCTTCAAATCCCTTGTGTCAACAAGTTGCATGTGCTTTTTATGAGGATCCCAAAAGCAGGAGGTGGCCCACTGAGTCACAATCTGAGCATAAGGTCCTGGAAGGCCCCAATTTCTGCCTCCAGTTACAGTGGAATCAAGGTTAAATATGTCGTTCAAGTCCTGAGCCAAGACTAGAAGTGAGAGCTCTTCAATCTTAGTGCGAGCTTTCTATGGTGCAAGTCTCATTTTCATTAGCTTTGGTGCTGGTGCAGGAGGCTGAGTCACAATGGCATGAGTTAGTGTTCATAGACTAAGCATTCTGTATGTCTGTTTCTTCTTCGCAGAGTGTGTGTAATGTTCCCGTGATTTGTAATGCTCACAGAGCCATTTAACAGGCCCTTGAGCATTCCTAAGAAGCAGAGCTGTGTTAATTGCTGCAGATACAGCAGAGAACCGAATGCCAAAGCCATGCCCTTATGAAGTTCATGCTGATGAAAAGAGACGCTCTGTAAAGGGCTGAGAAAGTAAAGCAAAAATGTAATATTTAATAAGACATCCAGTGGAGACAATATCCAAGGTGATGAGAGGAGTATGGGAAGTGGAGCTTGCTCTTTTCTACTGACAAATTTGGGAAAGGTCTCAGTTAACTGAAGGGAAAGCTTGAGTAGAGGCCAACAGGAGGGGAGAGAACCAGCTGTGGGCCACCAAGGATGGGTGTGCTAATGTGCCCAAGAAATTATAGTTTGTATAAAATTCTTAATCAAGAAAAATATGTCCACCAGTGTTAAAAATTTAGCCTGTGTTCAGTCTGTGTCCTCAGGCCTCATGCTGTCATCAACATTCTACCTTCTTTCTGCAACAGAGGCTTCATGACAGCAGGGCTCTTGCTGTTCTGGGTGCTGTTTCATACTCTGTCTAGAACAGTATTCAGTACTCAAAAAGATAAAAATGATACATTGAATGGCTGAACAGCATAAAATGCAGACCTCCTCGAATATCCGCATCAGTATGTTCTTTTCTCATAACGCATCTGGTATCTTTGGTGTTAACTAACACCTTTGCGTTGCTCTGACCAATATGCTTAAGAGAACATAAAACAGGGATTTATTTGGCTCACAGCTCAGAGAGTTTTTGGCTTCACGTTGGGCAGAACATCATGGATGCAGGAACATGTGCTTGAGGAAGTCTTTCACCTCAGGGCATGCAGGAAACAAAGAGAAGACATGCCCTCAGTGACCTACTTCCTTCAGCTGGCCCCATCTCCTGAATTTCTAGAAGCTTCCACAACAGTGCCACCAGATGAAGGCCAAGCATTCAATATATGAATGTGTGAATGAAATTATCTAGTCAAGCCATAACAACTTTCAAATATTGAAAAAATACTTATTTTTTCTTTATTTTTTCCTTTTATTGAAAATAGATTCTTTTCTCATACAATATATCTTGATTACAGCATCCTCTCCCTCTACTCTTCCCACTTGTCCCCCACCTCTCCTCCTCTCTGGATCCACTCTCTTTCTGTCCCTCACTAGAAAACAGCAGACTTCTAAGAGATGATAGCCACACATGACAGAATAGGATACAATAAAACAAAACAAAAGCCATCACGTTGAGGTTGGACAAGACAATCCAACAGAAGGAAAAGGGCTCCAAGAGCAGGCACAAGAACCAGGGACCCACTCTTTCACACACTCAGAAGTCCCATAAAAATACTAAACTAAAAGCTAAAGTATATACACAAGGGTCCTGGTACAGAGCAATGTAGACCTTTTGCTTGCTGATTCAGTCTCTGTGAGTTCATATGAGTTTTGTTCAGTTTATTTAGAGGACCTTGTTCTCTTGGTGTCCTTCATTCCCTCTGGCTCTTACACTCTTTCTGCCTCCTCTTCCGTGGGATTCCCTAAGCTTGGAGGGGAGGAATTTGATGGAGACAACCCATTTAGAGATGTATGTTCTAAGGACTCTCTCTGAGTAATATCTGGCTGTGGTCTCTGCATTTGTTTCCATCTGCTGCAATAGGAAGTTTCTCTGATGATGGCCGAATAATGCCCTGATCTATGAGTATAGCAGAATATTATTAGGAATCATTATATTGATACATTTTTTTTGAAAAAAATCTAAACACTTTTCTGATTGAAGGTGGTGAGTCATAGAATCCTGTAGCTGAGAACTGTAGCAGCTATTTCTTTGATTTTTTTGTAAGATGCATTTATTGTAACCAATTAACTGAACACCTAGAGTAGAGTTAGTGGATGCAGGGCACTCAGGGGTGACCCTAATAGGTACAATTCTTTTAATTACCACCTGTTCTCCCTGCAGACCCCATTTTTGGAGTACATCTTTGATACAAAGAGTAAATGCAAAGCAGATAAACTTGTGAAATTGTCAGTCTTCTGTAATGCCAACCACTTCCATGATCTGTTGGGAATGGAATAGGATGAAACTGTATTCAGCCACCTTCCTCTAAGGTCTTGACATGGCCTTGGGCCCTGTCCTTCCTTCTGTCATAATGTGTCAAAAATCCTAAGGAGACTTCCCTTCTAAAGGTTCTTCAATAACAGGCAGTTAAAAGATGAGCCAAATAATTAAGACAGTTTGATTTGACATAATCAAGAACCGCTGCTCTGGGAGCTGGGGAAAAGAGTATAGCTAGCCTCTTCTATAGCAAATCTATTGAATTTTAAATGAATGGACACATGGCAAAGGGAAAATTCAGAACTTAATACAGAGTGCCAAGGCCATAAGAGGCATCTTGTTAGTGCTGCGAGAGACAGGGCAGTGAAATGGGACGTTATAATCTAGTGGATGGAAGAGACAATTACAGAAACTGAAATAAGTATGTATGGAGAAGGAGTGAGTGACAGAGAGGCTGGCGATGGATTGAAAAGGCTGAGGGAACCAGGGGAGCTCCAAGTGAGGACCTGGCATACTAAGAGTCTCTAAAGGAATGAGAGTTATAGCGAGATGCATAGTGCATAGTTTAAGAGTTGAAGCTGTGAAGTCAGCAGCAAATTTTATTCTAACCAGACTCTGCCTTGGCTGCCTGCTCACTAAGTCTCCGTTTTCTTGCTTGTACGATGGAGGGGTCTGTGAGAACAGGGGTTTGTAAAAGTTATGTGGAGTCATATGTGGGTGAATTGCACAGTCTTCAGACCTAGTAGGTGCTCAGCCACTGTGTCTCTATAATTTTTTATTCTAACCACATGTGAATTTATTTTTACTTTATGTGCATGCATATAATAAGTGCTCTGAATATATGCTTGGTGCCTATGGAGTCCAGAGCATACAGGATCCCCTAGAATGGGGGTTACTTGTAGACCCCTTCCTGTGAGCTACCCTGTGGGTGCTAGGCGCTGAAGAACTCAGGTCCTCTGAAAGAATAACAAGTGCTCTAAACTCAACCATCTTTCCAGCTCCAAACTAGCATGTGTACATTTTTGGGCAATGTCCCAGGAAAGCCAGGTAAGCTTTGTCAGGAAGTGACAAGGAACTCAGTGTGGTTCTGAGTGCGATGATGTCAAATTCCAGAGGGGCTTCTGAGGTGCGGACCCCTCATCTGAAACTCTCCCGCTGATCCAGATGCTAACGGCCCCAGCAGGTGTAGGGGTAGCCTTACTTCCAGGCATGTGGCATAGTGAAAGGCGGGCCGAACCGGCATCATTCTGAATGCAAGAAAGACTGCAATAAGGCTTTGTAAAAGAGATTTAAAAAAATGTCACAAGGGAGTAGAAGCAGCAACGATCAATTTCACTTAGAGATTCTAAAAAGGGGCGCTACGGCACTGCGTGTTTAAAAATAGTTATTAAAAATGAGGCAAGCCTGTTTCTGATTCTGGAAATGCCACCACTTTACTGGCTATGACATCTGGGTGAATCACTTAACCTCCATAAGCCTTAGCTTTCTTATCTATTAAACAGGGATAATATAGCACCTATTGCTTAGAGCTATAGTGGGGTTTATGGAAGATAATCCATGTAAAGGGGCTTATCCAGCACAATTCTAGACAGCTAGTTCAATAAATCACCACGATTTGTCATTATTTATTTATTTATTATTTAAAGACTTATTTTGTTGTGTTATTGTTGTTATTTTTGAGACAGAGTCTCACGATGTAGCCTAGGCTGGCCTTGAGCTTGTGATCTGCTTGTCCCAACCTTTCGGTGGTGAGATGACAGGTATGTGCCACCATGCCTGGCGCAAGACTGTTTCATGGATACTTTGTTTGATCTGTGTATTGTCCTCATAACATTGGCAGGGCACACAGATACCATTTGACTTTGCTGAGGAAATGGAGGGCTGAAGACACGAATTTCTCAGATTACAAGCAACTGGCGTGGGTCAGAGTCAGGACTTCAAACCGAGATTCTGCATTTTCAGGGACTCTGTCACTCAAATACAGTCTCAGAGGAAACTTGACCAAGGCAGCAGCGGGCAAGCGGCTCTGTTTAAGGCTGAAGGCTTCTGCCCTTTCTCCCTCTCAGGTCTCCATGGAACACAACTTAATGAAAAGTACACAAGCGTAAAGGGAAGATACCGGTTTTGGAGTCACAGGGAACAGTGTAAGTGAGGGCTTGGCATAACGTCATGGCCTTTTTGTGAGCTTCTGATTGGTTAGTCTCTCATTTCACCCTTGGCCGGACCAACTTGTATGAGGCAGAGGGATGGAGTGTGAGCGTGAAGGCCTGGGTCTTGTGGAGTAAGAGTGCTCCCGAGGTTTGCTAAGTGTGGCATTTTTCTTGGACGTCTCCCTGGCTCATTTTCCCCGTCCACCACATGCAGATAATCACATCATTTACCCACGCTTTGCTGTGAGATGTAAATCCGGTAACAAGCTTGGTGCATCATAAATGCTCAGTAATCATTCACTGTAAATAATTCATCTTTCTGGTCCTTGCTTTTTTCTCTTCTATGAAATAAGAATAATAAAATGCTGAGAGTTTTTGTCATACTTAAATACACAGAAAATGCCTGCACATTACATTAACTAGATAAAGCCACGATAACAACGACAATGTCAGTGATGAGGACAAGGGTGATGGCGGTGATAATGATGTGTGGGGAGACTGCACTTTCTCCGTAAGAAACCTGCCTTTCTCCACAAAAAAACAGTCCTCTGTTGTGTTTCCAATTTCTAACTCCCTGCTGCCCCTTCTACAGGAACAACCTTTCCTGTTTCTGACGTGAGTCCCTGGACCCCTCCTCAGGGAAGGCTCATGTCCTCCAATTAGACCAGTACCAATTGACCTAGGCCCTTTAGCAATCCCGGTGCCTTCCACATTAATTTGACATCTGCACTTCACCTTGAAAATATGCTAATTGCGGCAGGGATCTGAAGGCTGCCCCAAACACGGGTTTGCAAGTCTACAGTATGCTAGGAATAATTGCAAATTTAATTCCCTTCGAGAAGATGTACAAAACCCTGACCACTCCCATCAGTCCAGAAGAAATTAGAATCTCTGAAATCAAGTGAAATGAACCAAATGAAAGGAGAAAAGATTTCACTCCTAAGGAAAAATGCTCTCAGCTTTATTATGCAAAATCTTCCTGAAAAAGTTTGGTTCAGAGGCAATGATTTCTGCACATTCATTTATGTGAGGTAATTAATTTTTCAGAATTAATACTGTGAAAAATAGCTGGTCCAATTCTGTTTTCAGAGATGAGAGTCATTTTAAAAATAGAAGTAAATATAAAGGAGAATGGTAGGCAAAAAAGTCACAGTGTTTTATTGTCGTCAGAGGGGCACTAAGCTGGGCCTGCACTACCATTGCATAAGAGAACACATAACCTTAAATTTGAAAAACAACTTTATCGAGGTATGTTTTATGTATCATAACAGTCTCCTATTTCAAGAGTACAATTCAATGATTTTAGTAACTTTACTGGTTTGGACAACCATCACCTTAAATCAGTTTTATGTTATTTTCATTCTTCTAGAAAATTCCCTCATGTTCAGTTGCAATTAATCCCCATTCTTGCAGCAGACACTAGCAGCCACTTTCTCTGTAGATATTTCTTGTCTGGACATTTTGTATAAATGGGCTCATATGGTCCATGGCCTCTTGTGTACGGCTTCCCCAAGTTAAGGTAAGGGTTTCTCAAGATCACTCATTGTGTGCATGCTCTAGATAGTTTCTTGTGATTGCTGCATGGTGTTTCATCATATTGGCAGACCGCATTTTGGTCTTTCTATACACATATATCCCTACAGATGATGGCATTTAGGAGCCTCCTGTTTTTCCTTGTTCTGATAAAACCTTGTTTTTACAAGACCAAATGTGTCACAGTCACATCCTCTATTGGTCCCTTCTGAGCCCCGAACACGGGGAATTGTAGAGCGGAGTGGAAGAAAACACTGTTGAGAGCATTTTGAAATGCCTATTTTAAAAACCTTTCTCACTAATGTACTGCCCTATTGTGACATTTTCATACATACTCATGACATTGATCATAATCAGTCCCCTCTCATCTGTTCTCCTCTTCGCTAACAGTTCTGTTTGAAGTATCTGTGCTCCTCAGATGCCTTTGATCTACTCTAACACTCCACTTCTGAGGATGAACAAATTTTCTGCCTAGTTCAGGTTCACAACTAACAGAGGACAGATTATTTTAACAGGAAGTAGGGAGGGAAGCTGGTAAATATTCTACAGTGTGGATTAGAGAATTAAACTCCCAGCTCTGCTCCCTCATGCATACTCTTTAAAAACCTCTTCCGTCAACGTTTTTCTTCTCAGCTCAGTTGAGGCGATTTATCGAAAGTGAGTGGGTGAAAGACACCTCAGTGATGTTGCTCGCTCCATCGTTCTTGCCTACATTTTGAATGTAAGATAATGTAAACATTATCACGAATAGTACCAACGCTGAGAAGGCTGCACCTTCATGGTCTCCACTTGGTCTCAACTGTCCATGTGGCACAGATTGGGTAAGAGTTGTATTTAGAACCCCAGACGGTTTCTGCAGCTCTCAGGCAACAAAACGAGGGAGGGAGGGATTGAGAGTAGGGAAGAGAAAAAGAGAAACGGAGTCAGGGAAGTTGTGTGTGTGTGTGTGTGTGTGTGTGTGTGTGTGTGTGTGTGTGTGTGGTTGGGGTGGGGGGGGAGACGCTGAAAAGTGAAAGAACTAGAAATTTGTTCATCTCCAGATATTTGAGTTGCAGAGACTGCGTCTGATTGATTCCATTTTCTCTTGAACAGTCAGCCTTTGCCAAGTGACTACAGCCTGCTGAGTGCAGAATCCTTAACTGTTAGCTGGAGACACAAAGATAAAATTTATTCTCATCTGTTTGATCATTAACAATATTTACCGAGTAACAACTTTGTGCAAGCAATCGAGGTGCTAGGAATTTACAAGCAGTGCATGCCTGGTGGGACTAGCAGCCAATGTGGGGGAGAGACAGACAGGAGAACAAAGAGAGACACAAAACAGTGAGAAATGGGGTGGGGTGGAGGCACTTCTGCAGAGCAGGGGTGGAAGGAGGGGCTGCTGTAGACAACCCAGGTGACAGTCAAGCTGGATCATAAAGGAGAGGAAGGAAGAGGGAAACAGTGGGGAGGAGGACTAACGTTCTAGGCAGATACAAAAACAGAGTGGGAGGGCGCAGCTTAGGTCCTGTCCTCAGAGAGGTCAAGGGTTACTGGGAAAGACAGACACGGCATCAAACATAAACGATCTCACTTTGGAAGTAAAGCACCCAGGAGAGTCACGGGCACTCTGTGGATACACAGAGAGAGCTCAGAACCATTGCTTGTGTGTAGCAGAAAAACACAGCTTTAATGACTGAGTTGCTAAGTAAACTTTAGAATGGGCAGGTGGATGGATGACCGACGGGTTTACGGGAAGCAGGAATGAATGAATGGGAAGGCAGACATAATGACAGACAAAAGTGATCGGTTATCACACACATTTTACAATCCAAGGGCTGTGTAGGAGTAAGTTTCACAGAACGAGGAGGCCAGAGGAGGTGGCTGAGAACATTTTCTAGCCTTATATGTTTTTTTTTTTGGTCCTCCCTTTAGGGCTAGCTCCGAATGGTCTTTCGAATTCTAATTTGAAGAACTCTTCCTTACCCAATTTAGGCCTACAATGAGAGCGTCTTCCATTTCTATGACAGCTGCCTGGCGAGCAGAGAAAAATTAATGAGCTGGCACGAATGGCCTGTAGGTCAGATTTTCCACACAAATGACGCATGAAGTATTTGTATCTTATAAGATAGGATTCTTGAGGAGCAGGGGAGGCAAGATATGTGGCCTAAAGTCACCGGATAAAAGCTATCTTTAGTTACCAAGTCACTTAGACCCAAGCACACAACACACAAATATATTTGTTGCCTTTTTTCTTATTTAGAGCAACAGATTGATTCTCTTAGAAGATTAAGGAGAGACAGTGGAATCTTCCTGGACCTTACCCAGGTTGCGACACTCTCCTCTGTTCTATCATGTGGTTGTCCTGATGGTCTGTTGTATCTGTTATGTGACAGTGTCACAGGTCAAAGCCAAATAGACATTAGTATTGAGAAAAAATAGTCACACCGTACACAACTGGCAATTTTCTAACCCGATGGAGTCTCTAGACATCCAGAGAATAAACAAGGGTGGTCCTGGAAGCCTGAACTTTCCATTTCCTTCCAGAATTATTTACTTTTGTACCAGGAGGAAATGAATACATTCCATCAATGTAGGAGCCCCAGAGAGCAAACACAATTTCCCAGAGCTCAGGCAGCAACTCCAGAAAAGGCCCTTAAGCTCCCTGCTCATGACCGGTAAAGTCCTTTTTTGTCTGATAGCATTAATAAAAATGACACATGGAGCCTTTGCTCAAGTGGCAAAGTGGGACATTCCTGGTTCTAACCTTTGTTTAAATCATTCTCCTAGTATATTTTTTCCCTTTCATTTCAAAGGGGAATTAACATACCCGGAGGCCACAGGGAGGCAGTTTACCATAACAGGCCACAGCCCCCAATGCTTTAATAAGCTCTCTGTGGGAAGAGAGCAATTGCCTTCTACTGGGCAGAGGCTTCTGGGTAGACTGTGTTGGTACCTGGTCCTGACTGCAAAGAAGATACCAAAGTGTGGGGTGGAGTCACACTATAGAAATTGAGCCCATTTCTTTGAATGACCATTGGCTTCTCAATCTAGTTTCATTCTTGTTCTCTGGTGTCACTGTCAAACACAGGAAAGTGTCTTTTCAAACGTCTTCTTGGGTTCTGCTTTCTGCGGTGAAAGCCCTGTGATCACTTTTTTAAAAAAATAACATCTTGCATTTATCACTATTGCCTCACATGTTGAAAACATCTATACACTGAAATTATTGTTTGGGTTTGTCATCTGGGCTCTGTGATACAGAACAGTGGAGTCTTGTTTTAACGATTTCCTCCTTTGTACTTTTTGTTTATAATCTAGGCGGCAAGTTAAGGATTTTTCCCTATAGCAGGAACTTTCTGGAATCTAAAATCTTTTCTTTGACCTCTCCTGTTTTCACTCTTTCTTTTCTGTTCTGATTTTGCTGCAGATCTGGTATTTCTTCAGCTGGTTTCCTGTGAAAACTCTCAATGTGTAGGGCTTCTACACCCCTTGCCCAGGTCCCTACAGTTCAGGTTTATTTAACGCTCAATCTCTCAGTGCAGGGAAATGAATATTCCTCAAATCCTACTTCATTTCCTGCTTTACACAAAACTAAGAGCATGCTTGGGCAGCTTTACAATGAGCATCCAAAGTGAAAAGAAGAGTATAAAGACTTGAGAGGCTTATGGTTTCATTTGCAAAGCCTGTGTAAAACGGGGACTAAGGGAGGTATGGTTTCTGAAGAGATTAGCACCACTAAGCGGAAGCCAGGCACTTCGCCTTGGAGAAGTAGGAAAGATGTCTTGAGGGCTTTTGAGGAATTGGCCAGACCCTCTGTGCTGCAGGCTCAGTGGTATGAAAATATAAACTCATTTGAGATTTTCCCATGACAAGAGAGTGTCTCTGAGGCATCTTCCCCATACAGGACTTTGTCACTGTTTTCTCAGTATTATTTCACTATTCTCAATTACGCAGGTGCTTGGATGCCAATGTGACAGTGGTCCAAGGGGTCGTGGCAAACCTTAGCATTGTTCAAGTGATTTTAATATTGGAGTTATGCAAAACGGAAATTGTGGAGTCTTGAAAACCTTCCACCAATATTTCAAAGGAAGTCCTGGGAGGCCAGACAATATGTGACAGAGTTAGAATCACTGTAGGTATCCCTCAGAAGGGTGGTGATCAAGTAAGCTGTGAGGGCGAGGCCTAAGAGGCAGTAGAGGTCTCAGTATGTTGGAGATGGTAGGAATCATCTGCTAAGGAAATCTGTGGGCAACAAGCGTAGTGGGAATCTAGTAAAGTCACTGTATCTAGGGTAAACATTAGAATGTGACAGTTGTTTCGCATTGTATCTAGGATAACAGCAGAATGTATTTGTGTTTGTTGAAGGCACCCAGACCTTGAAGAAATCATAGTAGAGAACAGTGATTGTTTTTTAACATTTACAGAGTTGATTTTCTGAGGAAGTTTTCCATCCATTGCACGACTTTTGTGACAAGACCATCCAGGCACACTTGGAGGTCTTGGATTACTGGTACAATAAGGTACAGTGTACAATAAGGACTAAAGGTTGCAGGGGTGTGATGATTCCCTTTGGAGAACGTACAGAATAGATCAAAGGGGCTTTGGTATGAGGAACTTGTTGTACCCCAAACACAACCTTTGTGTACAATCAATAAATATGCTTCTGAATAGAGGTCGAGATTCAGTTTACAGAAACTGTTCCTTCTTGCTGCCAGAGAGCCCAAAAATAACATTTTGAGATGCCTCTCCTTCTTCGAATAGCCAACACAACACAGAACGCCCAACAAACAGGTGGAGTCATCCCAAGAGGAGAGGTGATATGGACTACAAATGACAAGGTCATAGGAATGGGACTACCCTAGCTTGTTGAAGTTCACATCAGAACATTATGTGTCCTTGGAGACTGGTTATACAGCTACAGGATTTAACTGTCACTGCTGATTCAGTCTGACATTGGACTAATCTTTCACTGATATCCAATTCAACTCTTTTGAAATGGGATTGTGTACTTGATGCCACTGTATATTGAAAATATTTAACTTGTTTTTGACTGTACAGAGGGGCTCATAGTTACAGGTTTGGTCTTGAGTTTCAGAGGAGACTTTGAACTTGGATTCTTGAACAGTGTTGGAATTGTTAAGACTATAGAGACCTTTGCAAATGGATTGAATATGTTTTGCTTTATGAGATAGACACGATCCTTTTGGGTGTAGAGTGGAGTAGGATGTTATGGTTTACAGCAGGAGTTCTCAATGTGTGGGTCTTGACCACTTTGGGTGTTGGATGACCCTTTCACAGGGATCACCTAAGACCATCTGCATTTTAGATATTTACATTATGATTCATAACAGCAGCAAAATTACAGTTATGAAGTAGCAACAAAAATAATTTTATGGTTGGGAGGGTCACCATACCAAGAGGAACTGCATTCAAGAGTTGTAGCATCAGGAAGGTTGAGAATCAATGGTTGACAGAGATGTACTTGGGTGTCATGTTGACTTGTGATGGTTAATCTTGATTGTCAGCTCCATTAGATTGAGGTGTGTCTAGTAGATTAGTAAAGTATATATCTGGGTGTGTCTGTGCCACATTTCCAGAGATGACTAAGTGTCTTAGTTAGTGTTTCTATTGTGTGAAGAGACACCATGACCATGGCAACTTATAAAAGAAAAACATTTAATTGGGGTGGCTTACATTTTCAGAGGTTTAGTCCATTATCATCATCATGGTGTGATGTGGTGCTGGAGAATTCTACATCTTGATCCAAAGACAACAAGAAGTGAACTGAGACACTGAGTTTAGCTTGAGCATATGTGAGACCTCAAAACCTGCCTGCACAGTGGCACATTTCCTCCAACAATGCCACACCCACTTCAATAAAGCCACACCTCCTAAAAGTGCCACTCCCTTTGGGGGTCATTTTCTTTCAAACCACCACACTAAGCAAGGAAAGAAGACCTTCTCTGAATGTGGGTGGCATTTGGTGTGATATATCTGTCTAGTATCCATATTGGGTGTGGCACTGGAGGGTAAGAATGAATAGGGATGGGAGGCATGAATATGTAGGTGCAGATGATGTGTCTTACAGTTCCCAGTGTATGTGTGTTTGGTGTGTGTGTGTGTGTGTGTGTGTGTGTGTGTGTGTGTGTGTGTAATAGAATTCCTGTATTATGTGTTTTTGCCCTGTGTGTTTACTTGTGATAGACATGTGGAACTGTGAGTTTGGCTATACGTGTGGTGTCTTCACCCTCCCATTTACCTATTAGATTTGCAGAGCTTAAGTATTCTAATAGCTCAGAATGGTTTTTATAAACAAAAACATTTGGATTCTGGGTTCAGCTATATGGAATCATGTTACATTTCTTGTCAGGGTGTCTTGCTGGAGGTGAGGCTGTGGGGGGAGATCTCCCACAACCATCTGGAGGCATGCTGAGACTCACCCTTTGGAGATCAACGTGCTCCTATGATTTTATTGTTTCATGTTAATCACACCCTCTCTTCTGCCTTCTGCCTTTGTTTTTTGCCCTCTAATAGCAGAATCACTAGATTCCCATTTTAGCCTTTTATTGACTCATAAGCCCCAACTTTCATCATTTTCAAGGAGAATTAGAGACTTGGCAGCAATTAGGGATCCTTTTAAAATGCTGTAGCCAGCTTAAATGTGTTTTCTCATGAATAATGTGTCATGTTAATTTGAGGGTCTGCTCTGCCCACAGCTTTGTATTTGGCCTACAATGAAATGCTGCATGCCTCCGCAGGGAGGGGATCCATGTGAAACATTCTCATTAATCTCTTCAAGAAGGCTGCTTGCCATACCATCACCATACTCCACAGCGATCAACTATAGGTGCTCAGGGTCGCCCCTTCCTGTGAGTCTTCCTTGCCCACGTTGGAGGTGGAGATGAAATCTCTTGTCTTTGAGGTCTTGGTTCTTTAATAACCAGGCATGTGGCAAGTCAACCCAAATTTACAATGCAGTATGTAGCCCCTTCTATCAGACTCTGAGGTACCTGGAGGCCAGGCCCAAGAGCTCTTGTCTCTGGTTGCTAAGCACTGTGCATTCTTCTGAGAAGAGGAAATACGGGATTTAGGGAAGGAGGAAGGAAAGAAAGGAAGACTTCGAGACCATAGACACATCGCTCTGTGCTACTCGTTCACAGTGTTTTACATGATAGCTGTGCTTCCATTCACCACCTCCATCCATAGGTTCTATCACCACCCCCAGGCTATGGTGAGCAAGCAGGTGCTGCAGGGCCACAGGCTTAGCCCAGCTTCACTCAATTCATGAATGGGACAGGCTGTAGTAGACCCAAGAAATTCAACTGTAGATGTGAGCTATGATCACACCCCTCTTGTATCTATAGGCTTTGCTTTCCTCTGCTTCTACAGGTATGTATTGCTGTTCAACATGGAAGAATGACTTCAGTCCAGGTCATTATTAAGAACATTTAAAATTTTTTCATTCTATTTTAGTAAATATATTTTGGCAGAAAACGTATATATCACATTCCCACTTCATTGAACTAAAAGGGAATTCATGGGATTATAAATATTGTAGTAAGGTTCTGTAGTGACTGGGACTTCAAAATGCCAGCAGCAGTCTGTCTCCTTTCCACCTTCAGGCTCTGTTTTCTTCTTGGGCAATTCGTTTTTAGGTGGGCGTTGGATGCAGCGGAGCAAAGACGGTTTCAACAGTTCTGGAGCTGGATCTTTGGAGGGCAGCAACTCCAGTGGCGAGGAGGGCTTCTCTCTCTCCTGGCTCCTTTCAGAGTCTGTGGTACGGGCCTTAGAGGTTTGGCTTGGTGCATGTGCACATTGAACTGACCGTTGTGTGGGTTTGATGCTGTGTTCAGCTTGGCAGGGCTGGTCTTGTTTGCCTTCTACGGGAATGGCAGGTGACCCTCAAACCATAGAGGCTGAGGATGAGGAAAGAATGGTCCCCAAAGACACAGAGTATGAGCAGCAAGTGTCTGACCTTGCCCTGTCTTGTCTCTTTGCCTTAATCTGCATTAGCAAGGATGGATCTGCAGCTATTTTAAGTAAGGAGAGCTACACCATGTTTAATACTTGAGGGACTAGGAAGCCACAGAGGGAAAAGCATGCTCATCAGACACAGAATTCTCATGTAACCCCAGCCAGTGTCTCCCTCTGGGCCAGAGACAGATGCATTTAATGACATCTTTATGCTATTAAAAATGGCCTATTTGAATTTATAATGAGAAATAGAGCTATAACCCTGGATGCATTCAGCGGGGAAAATCTTTGGGGGGCTCTATTAATGATACAAGATGAGATGGCTTAGCAGGGATCTGTAAAAAACAAAAACAAAAAATACCCCCCCAAAAACCCAAATCCAAAATCAAAACCAAAAAACCCAACAACCAAACAGAAATAGCTTAGGTTTGTTAAAGAAGAAATATAAGAATGAGGAAGCATTTAAAAGCATCCAATATTTGCAATCAATTATTAATACAAGAAAACTGAAAATATGAACAGTATTTTAGAAGCATCATCTCTCCTTCTTTGATAGTCTGTCTACACATGCACCCTAGGGTGGGCCTATAATTCAGACTAATCCTTTTTTCTCAGACTTCATAATTTCTCATCCTTTACCAGCTAAAGGTCAAAACTGTAGAGACTGAAAACGCTGAAAGTATTATAGTGCCCAGATCTACGCCATACAGGTGCAAGCAATGCTAAACTGAAAAAGTCTTGAGTTTCTCCGTGAAGACTATGGACGGATTCTACATGTGTTTATGTTAGATTTTTATTGCCGAGTCTGTATAAATTGTTTGTGATGTATCTGCTTTGAAACTTTAATGCACATGTTAATCGCACAGATCTCTTGTTAAAATGCCAATTCTGACTTAGGACGTCTGGGGTGGAGCCTAGACATTTCTAAAAATTCATTTTATTTACTAATGCATGCATATAATGTGTTTTGATCAAATCTACCCCCACTCCCTGCCTTCTAGTTCCTTCTCTATGGCCCTGCCCATTCTCCCCTCCAGACTTCCTGTGCCTTGCCTTTCTTTTTAATACCCACAGAGTTAATTTAGTGCAGCTTGTATGAGCACGGGTATGGGACATGGGTAGCTTCTCAGTGCTTGTAGCCATCAGTTGCAAATAGCTCCTCAGATAGAGGTGGGACTTCATGAACTCCTCCATTCATGCTGGGATTTTGGCTGACTTTATCTTGTATAGATCTTATGCGTGCAGCCCCGGCCATTGGGAGTTCATGAGTGCAATGGCTCTCTTGTGTCCAGCAAATAATTTTTCACTGCGGATTTCCATCACCTCTGGCTTTTACAGTCTTTTTGTTCCCTCTTTTGTGATTATCTCTGAGCCTTGGGAGGTAGGGGTGTGACATAGATGTCCCATTTAGAGCTGCACATGGCAGATTTTTATTCTCTGCACATTGATATGGGTCTCTGCACTAATTGTAATCTACCGCAAATAGAAGCTTCTCTGATGAGGGATAAAGGATGCACTAATCTATAAGAACTTGGTGTTGGAGGGCCACACTGCCGCTGGGGCCATGGTCATCTGGGTGGCATGCACTGCCACCTGGGGCAATGGTGACATCCAGACCCAGCAGCTGCCAAGGACCAGGTCTAGGTCTGTGGTCCTACCATGGCTGGGGTCTGTGCCAAACTCCAAGTCCCATACTGCCACCAAAGGTTGCACAGAACCCAGGGCTTCCGGCTGCAACCTGAGACCTTGATGATGTCCGTGGGTCACGCTGCCACCAGAACCATCCTAATCTGAGTTGCCATTGCTTCCAACCGGAACCAACTAATGACAGGCCACTTGCCCAGCAGTAGATGCCCGGCAAAATGAACTCCGTGGTACTTTTGGAGATGCTTTATCTCATAATGCTTTATTTGGGCATTTTTAAAAACCTTACTGGTCTTTTGGTTATATACTATGGTTTCTGATTATATGTTTTTATGAGTTTTGCTTTCATGTCTCTCTCTGTGTATCTCATGTTTTTTTTTTTTCCTTTGTTTTATTCTGGTTTGATTGTTTTCTTATTAGCTTCTTTGCTTTCTTTTTTTAAAAAAAACTTTCTTTTTGTTTATTCTTTGTGTATTTCACATCATGAATCTCGGTCCCATTTATTTCCTGTCCCTGTGTATTTGCCCTCTGCCCTTGCAGTCCCCCACTCCCTGCCCAATAAAATTTAAGAGAAAAAAGGAAAAAGGAAAAGAAAAAAAGAAAAAATCTTGTCACGGAAGCTGTAGTGTGACACAGTGAGTCACGCAGTTTACCTTTTTATCCATATATCTTTACTTGCAAGTGTTCACTGCAGAGTCAGTGGTCTGGTTCGAGGCCTCTGGTTTCTGCTACACTGTATATGGTGGGCCCTCATTGGAGCTCCTTTTTGGTTATCTTGCTGTTGCTCTACGTTGTAGAAATCCTATAGCTTTGGGTGTATAGGACTGATTCCTTCACGTGCTCCAGCAGATCCCAGAAGGGGTGGATGTTGGGGTGGGTCAACCTGTAAAGCTCGTTCTGGGCCTGGGTATTTTCAGGGCTGGTCAGCCTGTCAGCTCTCCCCTGTCCCCCCACCAGGGTGAGCCCTTCTGCGTTGCTTTGGTGAGCTCTCCCCCTGCAGTGATGGGCAAGGGGCGGGGCCAGTTCTCCTGCTTTCATGTCCTCAGGGTCTTATCTCCCACACCCACACCCCCAGGGCCAGCTCTACTGAGTTGTCCAGGTGAGGTGTAGGGGCCACTTTCCCGAGTGCTGCAGCAGATGAGGGGCAGGGCCAGCTCTCCTGCTTTTATGACCTCAGGGCCAGCTCTCCCACCTGCCTCAGGTGTTGGTGGGTGAGAGTGGGGAATGACATCTCCCTCCTGCCCACACCACCACATGACAGGTGAGCAAAGGGGACAGCCCTTCCATGCTTACAATATCAGGGCTGGCTCACCCACACCTCCCCCAACAGGATTGGCTCCGCTGTGCCACCCAGGCGAGGTGCAGGGCCTGCTCTCCCGAGTGTTGCAGATGACGGAAGGCAGGGGTAGCTCTCCGGTTCCTCTGACCTCAGGGCCTGCTCTCTCTCACCTGCTTCAGGCATTGATGGTGTGTGGGGGGAAGGCATCTCTTCCCCACCCATGATGCCATATGGCAGATGAGGGGCAGGGCCAGCTTGCTCATGTTCACATTCCCCGCCTGCTCACCTGTGAGCTTGTTAACAGAGTTAGTTCTGCTGTGGTGTCCTGATGAGGGGCAGGTCCTAGTATCCTGAGTGTTACAGCTGGTAAAGGGGTCAGCTCTCTCGCCAGCCAGCTGGAGGCAGTAGGGGCAAGGGAGAGGGCATCTATCCCTCATCCCCACCACCACACCTTGGCCGAGGGAGGTGGTACCAGCTGTGCCCCTCTCATGCACTCAGGGCTGGCTCACCCACACCCCTGTCGTCAGGGTCAACTCTACTATGCTGCCCCAAAGAGGCAGAGGGCCCGTTCTTCCAAGTGCTGCAGCTGATGAGGGGTTGGGTCAGGTCTCCCAGAGGGGAGACAACTTTCCCTCACCTCATGGCCAGCGTGACCTGCTCTCCCCTTTTCACACCTGCAGGGCCAGCTCACCCTGGCCCCGGCGAACAAGGTCAGCTCTATTGTGCTGTCCAGGTGTGGTGTAAGACCCTCTCTCCTGAGTGGTTCGGCTGGTGAGGGGCTGGACCAGCTCTCCCTAGTATTGTAGCCGGTGAGGGGGCGGGGCCAAATCTGTACAGCTCTTCCTTTCTCTGCCTTTGGTGGTATCAGGAGCCCAGAACACCAAAACAGACTGAGGTTGCAACAGGGCCATGAACCCAGACACTGCTGCAGCCCAGGCCCAGACATGACCATGACCCTGGATGGCATGTGTTAGCCTTCTCCGAAGGACATGAACCATTCTGGCTTCCTCCTCGCTCCTCTCTCTTTCACATAGTGCACCATACATTTGCTCACTGTAATAGCGCCCATCTGCCCGACACTGCCTATTTACCTTATTGTCCGCTCAGTTCATCATGGCGCCGGGCAGGACCGACACTGCATCCAAGAACTACAGTGGTGCCGGACTCCCCAGTGGGCAGGCTTGTGTGTGTGAACTTCTTCCCCCACAAGTCTAGTGACCTGGGGCAGAATTGTGTTGGTTGTCCCGGGGTCTGCCAGAGCCGTGCCTAGAAGCGGCAGGCGAGCTCCTGGGTCGCCTCTTTGCTTTATTTTTTTATTTTGCAGTACAATTCAGTTCTACATATCAGCCACGGATTCCCTTGTTCTCCCCCCTCCCGTCCCCCTCACCTTCCCCCCAGCCCACCCCCCATTCCCACCTCCTCCAGGGCAAAGCCTCCCCCGCGGACTGAGATCAACCTGGTAGACTCAGTCCAGGCAGGTCCAGTCCCCTCCTCCCAGGCCAAGCCAAGCGACCCTGCATAGGCCCCAGGTTTCACCTCTTTGCTTTCTAATGAGAGGAAGAAGACACGGAGCTCCGCTTTAGGGAGGATCTGGGAGGCAGTGAGTGAGGGGAAACTGTGATCAGAATATACTGTATGGAAACATTTATTTTAATAAAAAAGAATACTCTTCTCACAAAAAAGATAAGAACGAAGGGGGCAGTTTAATATTTTGTTCACTTAGCAGAATAATAGTACTAGGTCTCAGGGCTTGTGACCTAGCCAGCCAAGGATTTTTTTGGCCTAATTTAAAGTACCAGGCATGGGTTCCATCTTGTGGAATGGGCTTTAAAAATTCAAGCAGAAATTGATTGGTTGTTTCCATAATATTCATACCACTATTGCACCAGTAGGCATACCTTGTCAAGTTGTTTAATGTTGCTTGCAAGGTTGACTACTGGGTAAGACTCTGCCTCCGCCCCCCACCCCCATCCCCGCCTGATCTCATGCATAGAACTTGCCAGCACTATGAAAGCTAGCCAGTAGGGATGAAGCTTCCAGGTAGGTATGAGCTTGATTTCTTCATGTCTATGCTCAAGTATGTGGTATCTTCAACAGTAGGATTTTACCATCAAATTTTAGAGGATAACAAAGAGCAATGGCAGTAGCCTGTAAGTTAGTGGGGTCTATGGGACCTTACTGACCAATGAAGCAGGTAACCCATGCCTGGCACTGAGCTTTTTTTTTTTTTTTTTTGGTAGCCTGTGGTGTCTGTGGGAAATATTACTTCACTGCTATATGATAACTCCATTTAAACCCCATATATATATGTATGTATGTATATATTTTAGAAAGCTCCTACAGTAGTAGATTTGTATGTGGTGTTTTGAAAGGTCTTTAGTGTCACTTTTCCTTCCCCATATTCCCTCCTGTCCCCTGTTCTCCTATCCTCAGGTGCTGCACAGAAACAGACCATTGAATTGTTTCACCTTTCTCCACCACCCTCTATGTCTGCACTCAGGGTCTCATGATTCTTGAACATATCAAACCCATTAATAGGCTCTGCTCAGGTAATCTCCTCTGGTACCCACTTTCCCACTTTATCTGCCAAATTCCTGTTTCAACTACAAGCATAATTGGAATTAGTTTGATCGTCGCTCCCCAAACTTGGCTAGTGATTGTGGAAGCTTTGAAACCTCAAATCCTGGAGATTCTTAGTCAGCAGGCATCCAGGAACCTGCATTTCATGGACGTTTCAGCTGAGTTTGGTGATTCCCTGGATGTAGAAATCCATGAATGAGGCAGTTTGTTTGCTTTTCAGCAACAGCTGTGATAGCAGATAGCCTTGCAATCAAATAGCTTTACAGTCAAAGTCTTATTTCTTACTTCCTATCCAGTGTGGCTTAGAAGAATCAGGAGAGAGGAATCTCTGTTCCATGCGATTTATCAGGGACCCAGGCTTCTCCAGTGGTTCTGTGTTCTACTAAATTTCTACAGAACGTTGAATAAGAGCATAGGTTGAGCTTGGCAGGCAAGAGCTAGCTCATCATGGCTTCTGATGGCCTATTGCTAAATTTTTAGGAATTCTGTGAGTTGGTTTTGAAATGAAAAGTAGATTATAAAAGTTAGATTTTATTAATTTATAAATAATTAATATAAAAATGAAACACCATTTCTTATATTATCTCATTTTACTGCTATCTTTACTTTTGAAGCTGTTTATTTCTAAACTCATTAGAAATATTGCCTATTGCATCTCAACTCCACATTCGGTGACCTTATGTTAGTACCTCAAGATCAGAAGACAAGCAGGCCCATTTACACTACAGGAATTGACAAATGCATCACACAAAGAATCCTTTTGCTTGCGTCTTCTTCCAAGAACTAATTTTAGTTTGGGTGTCTAGACCCATAAGTGGCACATACATCTTCGATTGGCCAAGATTCAGTCAGATGACATCACCTAGAGGCACAAATTTAGCAGTATCATAAGAACCAGAGCATTTGCAAATGCCCTGTTAGAAAAGAGAGCTCAGCCATTGAAATGATTTCTTTCAAGGATGACACTGTGAATAAATCCTGTGTGTGTGTGTGTGTGTGTGTGTGTGTGTGTGTGTGTGTGTGTGTGGTGCCATTTGTGAAATTCCCAAGACACTGGTACTATACTACAGTCAGGTACATTATGAAGACAGGGCCATGGCTTAATAGGTCCTTTGGTATTTCTATTTAATCATGTACATTGCTGACAAGTTTCCCTTTTCTTAAGACCTGTAATTTTATATTGATCTTACATTTGTGAGTCAGGGTATAGTATGTCAATGAGAACACCTGCCTTGGAGGATAAACATATTTAAATATCAACCTTTTACTTTGATTGGTTTTGAAAGTTGGACTGATTAGATACAGATATTTTAAATCATAATTTCTAAAGAAGAAGCCATCACAATCAGTTATATAATTAATTCTCAAATATCTCATTCATCAGGATGATCAGAGTTCTCAAATTCTAGCAACACATGTGTGCAAGCTGACCTGGGTCTCTGATGGCCACATGCATATGATATTTAAATATTTTTATCAATAATGACATCAAATGGAATATGCTGTGGGATATTCTGTATGCTGTGAATATGTGTTGCTCTGGTTGGTTGATAAATAAAATGCTGATTGGCCAGTAGCCAGGCAAGAAATATAGGCAGTATAAGCAGACAAGAGAATTCTGGGAACAGGAAGGCTGAGTCAGGAGACGCCAGCCTGCCATCCAGGGAGCAGCATGTAATGACACACAGGTAAAGCCATGGAAAATGTGGCAACATATAGAATAACAGAAATGGGCTGAATTTAAATATAAGAGCTAGTCAGTGGTAGGCCTGAGCTATTGACCGAGCAGTTTTGATTAATATAAGCTTCTGAGTGATTATTTTATAAAAGGCTGTGGGACTGTGGGTGAGAGATTTGTCCCAACTGTGGGACAGGCAGGACACAGAAAAACTTCTGGCTACAGGAATATTTATTTATTTATTCATTTATTTATTAAGGGGCAGAGGAATTTATTAAGGGGAAAACTCACTATACAGAACAGAATAGTCGCAGGTTCTGGAACACTGTTCCAACTGCCTGAGTCAGTTCTGTATCCAAAACCACAAGGGAGTGTGAGAGCACATATGTGCATCTCAAGTCTTTTTTTTTAATTAAGAAATTTTTATTTGTTCCACATACCAACCACAGATCCCTCCCTCATCCCTCCTCCTGCTTCTCCACAACCTTATCCCCCAGCCCACCCCTCATCCCCTCCTCTGAAAAAGTATGGCCTCTCATGGGGAGTCAATAGAGCCCAACACATTCAGTTCACGCAGGTCCAAGCCCCTCCCTTGCATCAAGGCTGTAAGGTGTCCCACCATAGGCAATGGGCTCCAAAAAGCCAGTTCATGCACCAGGGATAGATCCTGATCCTACTTCTGGGGGGCCCCTGAAACAGACCAAGCTACATAACTGTCTCACCCATGCAGAGGACTCAGTCCAGTCCTATGCAGGCTCCACAGCTGTCTGTCCAAAGTTCATGAGTTCCCACTGGCTTGGTTTGGTTGTAGCTGTTAAGTTTCCCCATCATGATCTGATGCCCCTTGCTCATAGAATCCCTCTTCTCTCTCTTCAACTGGACTTCTGGAGCTCAGCCTGGTGCTTGGTTATGTCTGTCTGCATCTGTTTTCATCAGCACTAGATGAAGGCTCTATGATGACAGTGTGGGTAGTCACCAATCTGATCAACAGAGTAGGCCAGCTCAGGCACTGCCTCCACCACTGCTAGTAGTCTAAGCTGGGGTCATTCCTGAGGATTCCTGAGAACTTCCCTTGCACTAGGTTTCTCCCTATCCCCATGATACCTCCTGTCAAGATATCTCCCTCATTGCTCTCCCACTCCACCCCTGTTCCAGCTCGACCATCCCATTCCCCCATGCTCCTATCCCCCATCCCCCATCCCCTACCCTCTATTGCCCACCCTCATCCCCAGTTTACTCAGGAGATCTCACCTATTTCCACTTCCTAGGGTGATCCATGTGTCCCTCTTAGGGTTCTCCTTGTTAGATAGCTTCTCTGGAGCTGTGGGTTGTAGTCTGTTTATCTTTTGCTTTATTTCTATTATCCACTTATGAGTGAGTACATACCATGTTTGTCTTTCTGAGTCTGGGTTACCTCACTCAGGATAATATTTTCTAGTTCCATCCATTTGCCTGCAAATTTCATGATGTCATTGTTTTTTAATGCTGAGTAGTACTCCATTGTGTATATGTACCACATTTTCTTTATCCATTCTTCAGTTGAAGGGCATCTAGGTTGTTTCCAGTTTCTGGCCATGATGAATAATGATGCTATGAACATAGTTGAGCATGCGTCCTTGTGGTATGATTGAGCATTCCTTGGGTATATGCCCAAGGGTGATATCACTGGGTCTTGAGGTAGATTGATCCCCAATTTTCTGAGAAACTGCCATACTGATTTCCAAAGTGGCTGTACAAGTTTACACTCCCACCAACAGTGGAGGAGTGTTCCTCTTGCTCCACATCCTCTCCAACATAAGCTGTCTTCAGTGTTTTTATCTTAGCCATTCTAACAGGTGTAAGATGGTATTTTAGAGGCATTTTGATTTGCATTTCCCTGATGACAAAGGATGTTAAGCAACTCCTTAAATAACTTTGGGCCATTTGAGATTCTTCTGTAGAGAATTCTCTGTTTAGCTCTATAGCTCATTTTTAAAAATTGGATTGTTTGGTATTTTGATGTCTAGTTTCTTGAGTTCTTTATAATATTTAAATATTTAACACAGATTGGGGTACTTCCATAGTACTAGTGTTCTCTGTGTTGTATTTATATATTATTTTTATCTGAAGCTTTTGGGTGGTTTTATGCTCTAGTTTGGCTAGTATTATAGAATGGAATTATGTGCTCAGAAATCTTCCCCAGGTTCCTATGGAAGCAGTGAAAATGTACTGGATACTATTAAATGTAAACACAGATCTGTAGAATCTGTCTTGCATGTAAGGCTTAAGTGAGACCATGTTTCCCTAATTCCAAGTCTAGACCAAGACATCATTGTGTGGCATAGGGGATGAAACATGATGAGGCTCCTTCCCAGTCAGAATGGCTGTCACCAAGAAGACAACACCAACCAATGTTGGTAAGGATGCAGGGGAGAAAAAAGACCCGCTGTGTACCGTTGGTGGGGATGTAAATTAGCCACTGTTGTCTGAATATTGCTCAGAAAAATTTAACTTCGAACTACCATTGATCTGGCTATACCATTCCCAGGATATATCAAAGGAATCTAAGTCAGGATATCACAGAGGTGCTTGCACATCCATGTTTGGTGCAGCACTGTTCAGAATAGGCAAGCTGTAGAAGCAGTTTAATTCCATGAACAGAGGAATGGATAAGGAAAGAGTAGCATATATGTATAAAGTAAACAGCAAGTAAGCAAAACAGAGCAATTTCATCTTCGGGAATGGATGGATTGGATATCATTATGTTAAGTGAAATCAGCCTGACTCAGGAAGATAAATAGCCCATGTTTTCACTCAAAAATAGATACCAATAGTGAAGAGGGGTGTGAGTGTTAGGGGCGTTTGTGAATATGATCAAAGTACCTCTTGAGTTTGGATGAAAATGTTATAATGAAATCCACCCTTTAAAGATTTAATATGCATTAAATAAACATACACAAAAATTTTAATGACTGAACCTTGAATTAGCTAAGTTCCCAATACATTGAGAGATGAGGGTGAGTCACAGCTGTGTGAGCTACTGTTTAATGCAATAGTCATCTTGCCTATTAATAAACACAGAACACCAATTTGTTTCTTGGACATTGACAAAACGCTTTAATAGCCTTTCTTCTTGCAAAGTAGGTGGGAGAGAAGCTGTTTCACTCAGTCACTATTGTTTCAAAGAATAGGTCTTATCAAATACAGCACTTGAAAATATAAGCAAATGAGGACATTTCCTCCGTGGAGTACTTATTAATTATTGCAGAATTAGTTTTCACATTTATTATCTCAGTAACAAGGAAACTTCTCTTTAAAAATTGGGAGCTTTTATTTTATCCCTGGAGGCAGCCATGGTGTGGAGATTTGCAGATCCCCTGATGTAACTGGCCAAGGGCACCTGCTGCTCACTCAGGTCCACAGCAGCTGTGTGTCCAATTGATGTTTCCCATCAGCTTCTTGCAGCCAGTGAGTGAGTGTGGCAAGGATACTGAGATAAAACCACTCCAGGGAGAAGGGCTTCTCCAAGGTGACTCTGCCTTGTGGACTCATTTTAGCTTTGCCCAGTCTTCCTAAGATTTCATGCAGTCTAGGTAGCTTGAAGCCAGCCAGCATCCCTCCTGCTCATCATCTGGGACCAGACTGCTCAGTGCTCTGATCATTTTCTTAGGCTTTCAGGGTTCCTCCTTTATTTCTTTTCATATAGGTGTTCCTCCGAATAACATCCTTGAATGTCTAGTCTTAGATTAACTCATTCTTTTTAAAAAAAATTTATTGATTCTTTGTGAATTTAACGTCATGCACCCCAATCCCACTCATCTCTCCATCCCTTCATATCTGCTCTCTGTCCTTGCAACCTCCCCCACAAAAAATAAAGAAAAAAGAAAAAGAAAGTCTCACAATGGAAGCTGCGGTGTGTCAGAGTGTGTCACAAAGAATACCCTTTTGCCCAAACAGCTTTACTTGCAAATGTTCATTGCAAATGAGTCATTGGTCTGCTTCAAGGCCTCAATACTGGATCCTTACTGGGACTCCTCTCAGATATCCTGTTGTTGCCCTGTGTCATGGAGGTCCTGCAGCTTTGGTTCCGCAGGACTGGCCCCTTTACGTGCTCCAGCAGTTCATGGATGTGGTAGATGTTGTTGTGGGCCAACTCAAAGCTCTGGATCTGGACCTGGGTGGTAGCTGGGAGGTCAGCCCTCCACTCTCCTGCACTCCTGCCACCAGGGGGTGCTCTTCTGCTTTGCCCAGGTGAGGAGTGGGATCAGCTTTTCTGCCCATGGCAGCTGGCAAGGGGCAGTGCCAGCTCTCCTGCCTTCATGCTCTTGGGACTGGCTCCTCCACACCACCCCAGCAAGAAGTGGAACTGGCCCTCTTGCACCCATGACACCAGGGACCTCTTTACTGTGCTGCCGGGAAGAGTTGCAGGGCCCGCTTTTCTGAGTGCCACAGCTGGCCAGGGGTGGGGCTAGGTCTCCTTCTTTAATGCCCTTGGGGCCAGCTCTCCCACACTGCCTAGGCAAGGGGCAGGGTCATATCTTTAGCACCCATGCCACCACACCACTGACCAGAGGCAGGGCCAGCTCTCCCAAGCTCATACACTTGGGCTGGCTCTCCCATGTTGCTGCCACCAGGTCCAGCTCTACTGTGCTGCCCAGGTGAGGGGCAGGGCCAGCTCTGTGCAGCCCTCAGACATCAACATGGCCCCAGGCTATAGCCCAGATCAGGGACATCCACATGGCCTTTGGTGCTAACATGAGCTTTGGACTTCGACGCAGACCCCTGCTGCTGCAGGGCCATGGACCCAGACATGACCCTTTAGGCTGTTCCTCACCACCTTCTCATCTCCAGGTCCGCCTCTCTTGATAGTGCACAAACTATTCCACTTCTCTTTTCTCCCATCTCTCCACCATATACTTGCTCATCATAGTGGCGCCTGCCCTGCCTGCACCTCATGGTGGTGGGGGCCTCTCTGGTGTCTGATGCTTCACCGGTGCCCCCCAACCCATTCTTTTTCATGTAAGTTAAATTTATTTTAAATGTATACAAGCCACTTGATTACACATATTTCACTTTATTTTTAAAATTAAATTTATTTTTCAGGTGATTAACAACATAATGATGGTAGGTATTCGTGCATCAGCATGTAATGCTTCAATACTCGTATACATCGTATAATGTTTAAACCAGGTTAAACACATCTGATTTCTCAACATTTTATCCAGTCTGTGTGGTGAAAACATTGAAAATAATTTCCCACCTTTTGAAATATATTATCATTATCTGTCATCAGTCTACTGTGCAGTAATACACCAGAACTTTTATTCCCATCTAGCTATAATTTATGGTGGTTTTCATGTAGAATACCTTTAACCTGAGAATTTAAGAAGGACTTGCAAAAAAGTAATTTTAATAATTTTATTTAAAAAATACATAATTTATGATGCCCTTAAGAAAGATTAATGAAAAATGTCTAATTTTCCTTGTGGTTTTGCCCTATTATTTAGCTTTAATTTTCCATATTTAAGGAAGCTGTTTTACCCTAAACCTGTTAAGTTTAATGAGTTTCCTTCAAGTACTGTCCCGTTTAAGCTTTATTGATTGAAAATACATTTTCCCAGAGGCCATGCTTTTCAAGAAGTCACTTATCTGGTGTACACCGAAGAATAGAATTTTTCATGATATCATAGCTGAGAATCAGTAGGTAAAATTTTATCAGGCATGGTCAATCTATCTGTTAGCAAATCTCTCATATCTCTCTCTCTCTCTCTCTCTCTCTCTCTCTCTCTCTCTCTCTCTCCTCTCTCTCTCTCATATACACACACACACATTTCCTTTTTACTAATTAAATTTCTCATGTGTATGCGATGTATACTGACCACTCTCATCCCCCACTTTTCTACCACCCCCACCTAACCTGCTGTCTCACAGTCATGTCTATTTATTTTGCTCTGTGACCCACTGAGATCAACCAGAGCAGTCTATGTTATAATGAGTTTGGAGCTATTCATTGGAGCTCGGTGGATTCAGCCATGGATACACAGCTAAAGTCATTGGTTCTTTCTATCCCAGGTTCTATCAATAGCCAACAGTTTCACAGTAAAGGGCAGGGCCCCATAAGCCGATTCTCCTTCCTTGACTGATGATTGATAGGGTCAGTTTTGTGAAGACCCAGAGCAGGTTTGATTGTTGCAATCTGGTGAAGGTAGTACCTTCAGTCTTCAGTGGGTTATTTTTGATTTGACATGATATACAAACCTGAGTAGTTTGACGAAAATCTTATTCTACTTCCTGTTTCCATTACAAGTGTGTACTGCCATACTCAGTTTATCAGGCTCTGGGCATCAGACCCAGGGCTTAGTGCATGCCAGACAAGCACTCTACCAACTGAACTACATCTATTGCCCTTCCACCGACTTATTTCAAGCACAGACCCATGTGATCATGGGAGTGGATGTTGCTGTAGTAACTTCCTGCACAAAAGTTGGTTAACAGTGAATGAGTTCTTGGCTGGGTGTGTCCCTTTCTCAGGTGGTCTGCTAGGCATGCTTCTAATGAAGCTTGAAATTAACATGGCTCTGTTGATTCTGCTGGAGTCTTAGCAACACAGTTCTGTGGTTATTTAATAAGGGAGCCGTTCATTTCTGGCAACATGTCTTGCTGCGAATTTTGTCAGGAGAAAAATTATTAGTGGTATACTTATCTTAGTATTGTCTTCAGCTTGTAAATTTTCAGTGAATGAACATTAATGTGTATGTACATGTTTGTGAGTGTGTGTTTGTACATGTGGTGGCTCTGCCTGTAGATACATCTCAATAGATATTAAGTTGATGACAACCATGATAGTCTATACATCATGCTGGAGTTCATGAGCAGTGTCTACATGCATTGTGTACTTTAATCCTACACGTTATTCTGAGGAGTAGATGAAATCATCTCTAGCTCATAAATGAGGGGGTTGATGATCAGAGGTTAAACTTGGTAAAAGATCATACAGTGCATAAGAGAGTGTAAGCTGGGAGCTGTGGGACCACTCCCATATGCTTGTCAATACACATCACCTCTTCTGTTTTTCTTCTTCTTCCTTTTTTTTTTTTTTTGTTTTTTTTTTCGAGACAGGGTTTCTCTGTGTAGCTTTGTGCCTTTCCTGGATCTCGCTCTGTAGACCAGGCTGGCCTCGAACTCACAAAGATCCACCTGGCTCTGCCTCCCAAGTGCTGGGATTATGTGCCACCACCACCCGGCTTCTTCTTCTTCTTAAGAGATTTTCTATTCATTTTACATATCAATCACAGATCCTCCTCCCCTCCCTCCTTCAACTCCCCAACCAGCCCCCCATTCCCACCTCCTCCAAGGCAAGGTCTCCCATGGGGAGTCAGCAGAACCTGGTATATTCAGTTGATGCAGGTCCAAGCCCCTCCTCCCTGCACCAAGGCTGTGCAAGGTGTCCCACCACAGGTATTAGGCTCCAAAAAGCCAGCTCGTGCACCAGGGATGAATCCCAATCCCACTGCCTGAGGGCCCCCTAAACAGTTTAAGCTAACCAACTGTCTTGCCTATCCAGAGGGCCTAGTTCAGTACCATGGAGGCTCCACAGCTGTTAGTTAATGCTTTTCCACTAGTTTGGCTAGTTGTCTCTGTACTTCTTCCCATCATGGTCTCAATGTCCCTTGCTCATAGAATCCCTCCTCTCTCTCATCAATTGGACTCTTGGAGCTCGGCCTGGCACCCAGCTGTGGATCTTTGCATCTGCTTCCATCAGTCACTAGATGAGGGCTTTATGATGACAGTTAGGGTATTCAGCCATCTGATCACTAGAGTAGGCCAGTTCAGGCACCCTCTTGACTATTTCCAGTACTCTATGGTGGGGTTATCCTTGTGGATTCCTGGGAACTTCCCTAGCACTCTATTTCTCCTATTCCCATGATGTCTTCATTTATCATGGTATCTCTTTCTTTGCTCTTCCACTATGTTCCTGTTCCAGCTCGAAACTTCCATTTCCTTATATTCTCCTCCCCCATCACTTGCCCTCAATTACCTCCCTCACCTCCAGTTTGCTCATGTAGATCTCATCTATTTCTCCTTTGCTGGGCGATCCATGCGTCCTTCCTAGGGTCCTCCCTGCTAGCTAGCCTTCCTAGAGCTGACATCACCTCTTCTTTGATGCATTTTTGCTTATATATTCAGATATAAAAAAACACTAAAATAAATTTTCTATGACTTTGGATGACCAATAATCATCATAAAGTTTGAAATTAGATCATTCTTGTGTGTGTGTCTGTGTGTGGGAGGCACGTGTGTCATGATGCACTTGGAGGTCAGAGGATAACCTAGGGTGGCAGTCCTTGCCTTTCACCTTGTTTGGGACAGGGTCTCTTGGTCTCTGCTGAGAGCCTGTATGCCATGCTGTCCTGTGAGCTTCTAGGGATTCTCCTATGTCTGCCTTCCATCTCCCCATGAGGGCACTGGGATTATGGATGCATGTGTTACTGCATCCAGCTTTCATGCAGGTCCTGGGGACTCAAACTCAGGTCAGACTTGTGGAGCAAGCAGTTGACCCATCAAATCATCTCCCCAGCCTCATTATTTTTCTTTTAAGAGTAAAGAGAAACAATGCTTTCATGTGTTTATATGCTAGGCAATGGTTAGTCATTTTCATATAAATGATCTTGCTTGCTCTCTGTGCTAACCATGTAAGAACAAACAATTTCCATTTTTACAAACAGTAGGGGGTTTCCTAGAGATAAACCTCCTTTTAGTGTTTTCGGAGAATGTTAAGAAGAAACAATTTGTCGTGGAGGACTAAATTCATGTCAGTTTGTACAGTGCAGGTCATTTTATCTCTGCTGTGTCATTTGATCTCTGTAAAATGACAAGGTAAGCAGTACAAGCCATAACAGCCCCAGCTTTGGAGACAGGGGAGTGAGGGATGAAAGAGGCAACATCCACCCACAGCTCCTGGCTGCAGGTGATGAGAGGCAACTCCAGCTAATTTACAGAGAAGTGATTACCAGCATCAGGATACTGAGTATCTGGGGACCCCAGTGAGACTCACCAAGGAAGGGCTTCTTCAAAACACTACAGGGCTCAGGTCTCATGTTAGAAAGTGACTTACTGTCATGGCAACACATACAGATGTCACAGCTGAAAGTGTATTTCATGTTCAACTCTTCCTTATGTTTAAGACTTTGACTCTTAAACCCACGTTTACTCAATTTCAAAATGGAGAGCCATGTACCTTCCTTTCTTTCTTGAGAAGGACCCCAAATGTTAAGGTACCCATGATTGAGTGTCTATCAGTAATGTCAACTTGTGAAAAGTAGCTTTACACTTTATGGGGAGTGCAAAGAAACGAAAGCCTCCAGCATGCCCCTCTGGGGACTTGTACTGTGCTGGGCAAGGTGGTGCTTGGGCCAGCCTAAGCCACTCTGGGAGTGGCAGCAGGCCCTGAGTGACTGCCAGGTTTTGGCACTATGCTGGGAGAGAAAGTTAACCAAGAGATAGAGTCAAACGGCACAGAAAATAACGCCAAAATCACATCCCATGCCTTGGAGACAGATTTTGGAAATCTTGAGTGACAGGTTGGGATGAATAAGTTTGTATCGGCTGTGCTTTATTAAAAAAAAAATGCCTGCAATGGTTCAGTGGTTTTCTTCTGACACCACAAAATCTTTTTCATTAATACTAGACTTCATTATTTAAATTTACTGCTATAATTTTCAAATATCAAATATTAAGCTGCTAATGAATTATTAGCTAGTCTCTAAATAATCAGAACAAATATTTATTGACAGGGATTTAAGATAAGTGAAGTTTGTAATTTCTCAGCCTAATCTAAATACGATGAAATTAGAAATACTATAAGTCTATGCCACTTTAAAAATATGCTTTTTTTTGTGTTTTATGAGATGTGGTCTCACATAGCTCAGGCTGGCCTTGAACTTTACTATGTAGCCAAGGATGACCTTGAACTTCTGAGTGCTTGGATTCTGGGCATGCACCACAGTGATACTTGTCTTTACTTTGATCATATTCCCGATAAACTTCACTTCTTTGCTTCCCTCTCCAGCTTGCCGTATGGTATATAATACAATTGAAAGTGGCCCTGACGGTTTGCCAGATTTTGCACTTTGAACGCTGATGTCATGAAGATAAAACGACATTCAACATAAAATTCAACCTGAATTTGCTACCTAGCTAAATACGTTATGAGACAGTAAATACAACAATACCACTCTTTAAAAAAAAAAAAAAAAAACCATGTCTTTTTAAACACCGTATGTACTCACTTATAAGTAGACATTAGCTGTTAAGTAAAGGGAAGTCTTGCTACAACCCACAGACCCAGAGTGGCTAAGTAACAAGGAGGGGAAGGATCTCCCTGAGAAGGAGAAATAGAATAGATTCTGCATGTGAACTGGGGGCAGGTGGGGATGGGGATGGGGGGATCAGATGGGGGAAGGAAGGACAGAGGGAGAGAGTACAGGGAGAGACAACTGGAATTGGGGGGTGGCATTTAGGTGATGATGTGGAAACCTAGTGCCGTGGAAACTTCCTGGAATCTATGAAGGTAACCCTAGCAAGGACTCCTAGTAATGGAAATTATGAAGCCTGAACAGACCATCTTCTGTAACCAGTGGTGGAACTGGGACACTAACCCAGCCACAAAACCTTTGACCTACAATCTGTCTCGCCTGCAAGATGTGCTGGGGCAATGGTGGCTCAGAGCTCATGGGAGTGGCTAACCAATGACTAGTCTAACTTGAAGTCCACACCTGGAGAGGTAGCTCATGCCTGACACTGCCTGGGTGTCCAGGAACTAAAATCTGGATGGCCCAAAGACATAGGATTCGTGCCTATCCAAATTGCCATCAGAGAGGTTTCCTTTGGCAGCTGATGGGAGCAGATATAGAGACCTACATCCAAACATTAGGTAGAGCTTGGGGAACCCTGCAGAAAGGGGGCAGATGGATTGTAGGAGCTAGAGGAGTCAAGGACACTACGAGAACATGACCTACAAAATCAACTAAGCAGGGCTCCTAGGTGCTCACAATGACTGAAGCGCAGTCACGGAGTCTGCATGGGTCTGTATCAGGTCCTCTACATATATGTTGTGGTTGTTTGCTTGGGTTGTTTGTGGGACTCATAACAGTGGGATTGGGATGTCTCTGACTCTGTTGTCTGCTCTTGGGACCCTTTTCCTCCTTCTGGGTTGCCTTGTCTAGCCTTGATGTGAAGGTTTATGCCTAGTCTTATTGCATCTTGTTATGCTGTGTTTGATTGATATCCCTGGGAGGTCTGCTCTTTTCTGAGGGGAAACAGAGGAGCAGTGGATCTGGTGGAGAGGGGAGATGGGGGACCTGGGAGAAGTGGAGGGAGGGGAGTCTGCAGTTGGAATGCATTAGAGGATAAATAAAAAGAAAAAAGAAAAAAAAGATGTCTTTTATTTCTTGAGATTAACCTACCATTTCCCCTTCTCTTTTCTTCCTCCAAACTCTCCTATATATCCCTCATTGCCTTTTCAAATTCATGACCTCTTTTTCCATTAATTGTTACATATTTACATATATGTTCACATATACACACACACACATGTATATATACATATACATATATACACATACACAAATATATGTATGCGTGTATACATATATATATGTGTGTGTGTATACACACACGCATATATACAACCCTCTCAGTTTACATAATGTTACTTGTATACATGTTTTTAGGGCTGACCATTTGGTATTGGATAACTAATTGGTGTGCTATTCCCTGGGTGAGACTTTCTACCCATCATGTTGATAAGACTTTACTTTGGTAAGCCTCTGATTTTTCCTAGGAGACACAGACTCACAGAAAACTCCCTAATCCTCTGGCTCTTCTAATCTTTTTATCCCTTCTTTCACAGTAATCCCTGAGCCTTAAGTTTGAGAGCGTGTTGTAGATGTTTCTGTTGGGACTGGCCTCCACAACTCTGTATTTGGATTGGCTGTGGTTTTCTATAGCGCTCTCCATCTGTTGCAAAGAGAAGTTTCCTTGATGAGGGGTGAGGCCTATACTTATCTACAGATATAAGGATAAACATTTAGAATGTAGTCAGAGATTATGCTGGTTTAGTGGCAGTTGTAAGTTCTCCTCTGAGATCCTTGACTTCACTAGCCTCAGCAGTTGGCTATGATTACAGTACCAGGCATGGTTTCCCTCTTGTTGAGCACGTCTTAAGTCCAATTAGAGAGCTGTTGGCTATCACCAACATGCCACTACTGCACCCTTATGGTTATCACGTGATGCTGGTTGTTGTGGTTCATAGCATCAGAGCTGGGTATGATGGTTGTTTGCTTGCTTCCTTGGAAAGTTGCACGGTGTGTTCTAGGACCATGAAAGCTAGTCCTCAGAAAGGAGACCTGCAGGTAAGTTCCAGTTCAGGGGCTACTGGGCCCTGTGTCTGAAGTGCAGAGTGTCTTCAGCAATAGGAATTCATCTTCCACCTCTAGGGACCAACCAAAGGCAATAACAATAGCCCATACGTTTTGCGACTCTCTTGGGCAACCCCGACCAAGAACTCAAAAGAGGGCTTCTCATGCCTAGTGTTAGGGCTTTTGTTACAAGGTCTTTGGCTCTCAGAGGGAGCAGTGTCAGCCCAGATGGTAACACTTCCTTTAAACTTTATATGTGTATTTTTGTACACTGACTTACAGAACACTCCTACTCTCTTATTCCTTATTGAACTATGGTCTCCAGTGTAAAGTGGGATGGCAACACATAGGGCTACCCTGCCTAGATGGCCAGGATCCCGATGCTGGAGGCTCAGAGACCTAGGGTAGGATCAAACAAAACCAACAACAAAAAAAGTCAATGAAATTATTCCTAATGACAACCTGCCATACTCATAGGATTGGTACTTAGCCCAATTATCATTAGAGAGGCTTCCTTTAGCATCTGATAGGAGCAGATACAGAGACCCACAGCCAAACATTAGGTTGAACTCAGGGAATACTGAGGAAGAGGGGGAGAGAGGATTCTAGGAGCCAGAGGGGTCAAGGATGTCACAGGAAACACACAGAATCAACTAACCAGAGCTCACAGGGACTCAGAGAGAAGTGGCAACCACAGAGCCTGCATGGGTCTGCACCAGGCCCTCTGTATACGTGCTCTGGAACTTTAGCTTAGGGCTTTTGTTGGACTCCTAATAACAAGAGTGAGGGTGTCTCCAACTCTTTTGCCTGTACCTGGGACCTATTTCCTTCTACTGAGTTGTGGTTGTTATGCCCAGTTGATATCCCTCAGAGGCTTGCTCTTTTCTGAAGGGAAACAGAGAAGCAGTGGATCTGGAGCAGTGGGGAAGTGTGTGGGGGATTGGGAGGAGGGGAAGAGGGGAGGCTGTGGTTGGGATGTATTATATAAGAGAAGAATACATAAATGAAAATGAAATAATAAAAAATTTCCAAACAAACTTACATTTCAGTTTTTTGTATGATTATTTTAAATGCATAAAATGGTCATGTGATTTGATTTCAACATTGAACTGTGTATCTGCTTATGGGATATGGTTCAATTGTCCTGAAATAATGTTTCTGGCTCGTGTGATTACTATCTATTCAATGGGAGAATTGTAAAGTGCCTACTCCAATAGAAACATCCTTGGGCAGAGGAGGATTGGGTCATGTGATTTATGCACATAATCCTGCCAATGATATAAATGTCCTTTTTTTATTTTTTTGATGGAAGCTTGCCTGAGCAAAATTAGTTTCACATGACATTACATACTGTACTCGGGTTTGCAGCCATAATCTTGTCAGGGTAGATTATCACATGATTGGAGCAGTGAAAAAATGAATGGAGGTTTAAATTTTTATGAAAAAGCACTTATATTGTGGAATAAGACTTTTTAATGGAGTGTGGGCATTAAACAGACCTTGTATTAGGCTCTGAAATTAATGGGTGACTGTATAGCTTTCTAGTTTTCATAGCTTGATAAGATTAATGCTTGCTTATATAGCAAATTCAATGGCTCATTTAATTTCATATGAATGTTTAAAGTCAAATTGCTTTTGGATTAAGTCTAAACTCATTATTCATTTTAATGTCTGAAAGAACTTTCATTTTTCTTTCATTTTATTTAATCAAGTGCATCGTCATTAAGTAAAGGCTAAGGACCCAGATAGCTAAAATAATGTGAAAAGGAAATTTATTAATTTACAGTGAAAAGAGACTTATTTGTTATAAAATTTATTTAATCCTTTACGATGCTTATGTATGGTGTTATTCGAGAGGAGAGAGATAATTATAGACTTTGGTCGTGCTTTCAAATACCATATTGAGAAGCTGCTCATTTGGTTACCTGATAGTCAAAGCTCAGTCCTTGAGCAAAGATTACTGTTGACTCTTATTTATGCAGGTTTCATTCATTGTCTCAAGTCTGCAAACACTTTAGGCATTGATCAAGCACTATGAAGGACTCACCATTGAAAAACATGACATTCCTGTTCTGAAAGGGTCAGGGAGTCTGACAGAAGGCTGCAATGCTCTCACCTGAACAATGAATGAGAGGGGCTTGTTCACTGACCTTCACGATCACTTCTGAAGTCTTGTTTCCATAGGTATATTGTCCTTTGACTTATGATCAGAAAAGGAAAATATGTATTTGAATCTTTAAATTTATAATATACATCATATTGATATATTATTCATAACTATAGAATCATGTACTAATCCTAGCCTCCTTTTGATGTATACAAAACACGTTGTCTTCTGTCCTATCTTTTCGTTTTGCACAAGTAACCATCATTATCTCTTATTGGGATACCAGTCGTGGTAAGCATTTATTGAACCTAACTATGTTTCCAGACTTGTCCAAGTGCTGTGAGGGCAAGGATGGACAGCACTATCCTGGTCATTCCTTAATCAAGATTTTCTTTACATTGTCTATAATGGTGTTCGGCATGTGGCAGATGAGCAATAAATATCAGTCAAGTGAGTTAATGACATAATGAATGAAAGAATGAGGACTGACTCACTGAATGCTCTGACTTTACTTACTCATGAATTGCTAAAGGTACTAGGTATTTTATTCTTATCTATGGATGATGAAACAAATTAGAGAGGTTAAATGATTTTCTCCATATACATCCATGAAAGTTGTTTCCTATGCCCAAAATACTGGAGACAATCGGTATTTCAGATTCTGTTTCTTTCTCATAGTTCAGAACATATGTATATACATAGTGAAATGTTTTGGGATTGGAACCAAGTCTAAGCAAACTTCACTGATTTCATGTGTACCTTCACGTTCAGTAACCTTCTGCCGTTGTGATCAGATATCTCAAACAATCAACTTATAAAGAGGAAACTTTAATTTTGATTCATAGTTTTTGAGGTTGCAGTCCATGCTCATATGGCTCTGTTAGTTTGGTGAGGTATCATGTCATAGGCTGGAGCGAGTTGGGGAGTTCAGGGAGCAAGCAGAGGATGGGTTTGTGGTCTTGCAATTCCTTAAAGACTTCTCACTAAGCCTCATCTTTTAAAGGTTCTACCATCTCCCAATAGGGACAAATCTTTAACTCTTAGGTCTTTGGATGATGCTCAAAGTCCATATTGTCGTGTACCACATACGTTATGATTACATTTGAAATCACTTTGTTCTTGAAATGAAGTTTCACGGTATGGAATTTTTCTACTTGTGGCCTCACGTTGGCACTCAGAAAGTTTTAAATTTTGTAGTTTGGATTTTCAAGTGATGGACATCACATAATTTCAGCCTATGCAGGTAATGCAGTATGGCTGAGGTTGAGACTTGGTCACTGTCTGTTTTTTTTTTTACGTTGACACAAATAGAGATGATAATTTTAGTATCACAGCAGTCTTCAACTGTGTATTTCACCTAGAATTCTTTATAAGATCACCAGTGTTTATATCCAACCTGTATTAGTTACTTTGCTGCCATAACAAAATACTTGGCAGAAGCAGTTTCAGTAAGGAGAGATGATTTTGGCTCAGGGTTTGAGGGTTTTGAGGTGGAGTAGCCATAGTGGCAGGAGTGTGAGGTAGCTAGAGTCAGGAAGCAGTGAGATGAATTCTCATGCTTACCTTCTTTTCCTCATTGTAGTCAGCCCAAGGAATGTTGCCAACCAGTTTTAGGGTAGGTCCTCCATCTCAGTTACCGTAGTCCAGAGCTCCCTCACAGACATGCCCAGTTTTCTAGGTGATTCTATGTCTTGTCAAGTTGATGGTATTAACCATCATACCACCCCAGCCCACTTCAACCAGAATCACTGTAACATTTGACCTGGGCTTATGCACTAAAAATAATTCTCTATGATTCTAGCCTCAGCTGGGGGTCAGGTTCACAACGACTGTATCATGGTAGGAATACAGACAATTCCATTTGCAAGTTTTCTAGCCTTAAACTCTACTGTTTGGGGAGTATAATTTATCTCTCTATAGAATAAGCTTGAGTGGAAAGCTAGAGTCACTGAAGGCCATTCTGGCCCTCTGGTCCCATAAGCCATGTCTTATGGAAAATGGGTTACTGGGAGCAAGCACGAGCTATATATATATATGAAAATGCCACTGTGAAACCCATTATTTTGTACACTGACAAAATACAATAACAAAATAAAAATGATTTAATGGGAGTTTCCACAAAGCACTATGTAATAGTCTCTCTTTCCCCCTTCTCCCTCCTATCTTTTATCTTTCCTTCTGTTAAAGAAAAACTATTCTGCTCTTCTGACACTAAGTAGTAAGGGAGACTTTCTTCAAGACTATTGCATTAGGGAAGAAGAAATAAGCTTAACTTTAAACACAAGGACAAGTGAGGCATTATAGCTGTTGAGCACAACATGGAAGTAGATGTTTGGAAATTTAATAGGTAGAAATTTCAAGGAGGAGCAGATTCTTGCCAGATGGACCTGGCAGTGTTTTTGCATAACAGGCTAAGGACTTAGACATCAAGGGTAGAGGATGAGGGAAGCCATCCAGTATCAAGGGTGGGGAATTTTTTCTACATTGACTTAATGGGACTCTTACTAAAGGCATAGTAAGGTTCAGGCTAGTTGAGAAGGGGGCTCAAAGGAGCCTAACTAAAATTACGTTAGAAAGAATGTTATGGCTTGAGTGTAAAACGTCTCTCTAGGTTCGTGTGTTTGAGGACTTGACTTCTAGCTAGTGGCACTGTTTTGGGAGGTCGTGGGACCTTTGGGGTGTAGGGCTAGCCATTCTTACCTAATCAATGAGGTCCTGGGTCTCAATGAGAGATCCTATCTCCAAAATCAAAGTGGATGGGTCTTGAGTAATAACACCCAGGGTTGATCTCTGACATGTATAACTCCACATGTACACACACACACACACACACACACACACACACACACACACAGAGAGAGTTTTGTTCAATTTCTTTTAAATAGCCAAATCCATCAATAACAATTCTGAGAATCCCAGAATCTACTGTAGTAAATATTATTCACCTGCATTAACCATATTGTTCTAGTTCCTAACTACACCAAAGCCACTGATACAGGCCCTTTGTTCTTGAAGACCTCCAAATTTCAACATGCCTATTTATAAACATACCCAGATAGCTTGGGAACACAGAGATTCGCTGTGTATAATCCATGGGGAAGGGACCTCAGGCTTCTTTTTCCCTTAGGCATTTTCAGGTGGGTAACAATTCTCAAAAGTATGATCCCAGACCATCAGCCTCAGTATCACCTTGACACTTGCTATAAACACCTATGTTCTGACCTCATCTAGGACTGCTAAAGCAGAAAGACTAGGGCAGAGTCCAGCATCTGTATTTGAGTAAACCTGCCCCACCCCCCACCAATGCACTAACACTTGCAAATCACAGATGAAAGAAAACAGACTTGGGTGTGGGTCCTAGAAAGATAAGGGCATATGCTGTGTCCATAATCTTCGGAGATCCAGATGGTTAAGTAAACCAACATCCCAGCTGTCAGAGTGTGTGTACAGAGAAGCTGAACAGGAAGGAGACCAGAGCTCACCCATTCTGAGGACTGAGGGCCATTTGTCCAGGGGTGGCAGAGCAAGTGCATTCATACCTATGGCTAGGCTGGGTTTGGAAAGGGGTGCTGAGTTAGAAGTGGGGTGGAACTTTCAGGGAGAATTATTTTTAAATGCGGGGAAGATCATGGGTATGATATAAAAGTCAGCAATGAAATTAGTTATAGAGTGGCAAAACCTATATGGTCCTAATATAAATTTTTCAATAGCAAAAAAGAGAAAGGAATTATGTGCCATTTCTAACGAGCAGCCTAAAGCCTCTCTGTTTCCACACGAAAAGTGGCACAACAGGATTTTATTTTTCAAACCACAGGTAGATTGGCTTAGAGAAACATATTAGATAATGAATTATTCAGGGTGATTTCCTAGGCTTGGGGGAGAGGCGCACCTGTCTGAGATGCTTATAGACTTGATTAGATAACATTTGTCAGCTGCATCAGCCGCAGGTAACTCCTGACGAGAATTGTGTTTCCCTGTAGGTAGTGGAACCAAGTGATGTTCCGAATTTCATGGGGCTGTTAGAGAGGTTTGCGGAGTGTCCCACTTAAGAGGCTGCGCGGTGGCTGTCAAGATAATCAGACTATTTGCAATCACTGGTTTCTGCTCTCCGACCCCCCCCTCCATTCCTGAATGCTAATGTAAAATAGTTAAGAAGAAACGGCACATTTGCATGCTATAAATAGATCGCTTGCAGTCAAAGTGTAATAGATGGGTCGTTTCCTTGATAAATTCCCGTGAATTCTTGCCCTGCCTCCACTCTTGTCTGTCTTTGGGTAGAGCTCTTGAGTTCGGGATACATTGTAAGCCAGACTTTTCTTGCCCAAACCTTAATTTTCTGTGCCAAATTGCTCACACACACAGGTGACTTTCCATTTTGCCTAAAATGCCTTTTATTTTAGAAAACTTTGCTTCTTCTGTAATGCATCTTTGAGAACTGTTTTAATAATACATCTCCCACAAATGGACAGTGTTATTTGTCACATTGAGGCAGAAACATCTGTGATTTTGTTTTTAGTGTATTTAGTGAGGAGGCAGGCTTAAGTCACAGCATACGGTAAAGACCTTAAAAGATAGAGCAATTGGGTTCAGACCCAGTTCTGGGTGGCCTCGGCTGCGCGCCTGGCCTTCCTCAGGTGGAACCAGTGCCCACTTCAAAAATGTTGTGACTTTAAATAGATATGATGTGCAGAATGTTTCTGCTCAGTGTTAAGAAGTTTCTCATAAAAGTATTTTTAAATTAAAAATGTTTTAGTTATGGTTAGTGTGCATGTACGTGTGTGTGTGTGTGTGTGTGAGAGAGAGAGAGAGAGAGAGAGAGAGAGAGAGAGAGAGAGAGAGAGAGAGAGGGAGGGAGAGAGAGAGAGAGAGAGAGAGAGAGAGAGAGAGAGAGAGAGAGAGAGGGAGAGGGGGGAGAGAGAGAGGGAGGAGAGAGAGAGGGAGCAGGTGCTTGTGTACAGGTGGCAATCAGACAACTTTTGGAGTTAGTTCTCTCCTTCTGTCATGGGTTCTGGGATGGAACTCAGGTCATCACGTTTTGCAGACAAATGCCTTTGTCTGCTGAGCCATCTCACCAGCCCAGTTCAGCTTTTTTTGGATGAAATTTAGGAAAGTAGGCTTTAAAATCCATGTCATTTCCCTTTAGTACACTTCTGTCACCCATGCTGGAAGATTTTTTTTGTTTTAATAAGGACTCCAGATTTACTTTGAGGAGGGAGAAAGAAAGAGATAGAACAAAGAACGTTGCCCTTTGACCCCTCGTTCTCTTTCCCTGCCCTTCCTTTTTCTTAGTCTCTTTACCTTCATACTGTTATTTTTATGTCAATTATCAATGTGTCTATCCGTGAGAGTAGGTGATGAAGAGTTAGTAAGGCCATCTCTAAATGTTGAGAACTTAACATCGCTTGCTGCATTTTCACTGTGAAACTTCAGCCTTGAAAAAAGAGGGGAAGAGATGTTTGCATTGATGGCAAAGACAAAATAAAAGATGTGCCAGAATCAGAGATGCTCACCTCACTTTAGCTAAGGAAATCATTCTGCAGACAAAGTCTGGATAAAGGGACAGAGAAAGTAGATCCAGCTCCAGGCAGAAGTTGCCCTGTGGTGGAGCAGGACTCCCTCTCCCAGCTCCTGTGCAGAGCTCCTTGCTCAGCCTCTGGAGTTGCCCATCTTCCTCCTGATGTGAACCCAGCTGCAGAGTGGCCAACTCTGCCTTCCACTTCGAAAGTGAGCGAGGAGGAGAATTAAGTAGCAATTCCAAGATGTAATAGCATTAAGAAATATTGCCTCAGACTAAAAGATTGCCCCCAGATTTTTCTCAAGTGCGGAGGAAATGAAAGCAGAAAATTGTTCTGTGCCATTTCTGGAGCTCACTGCTATTAGAGACAGATGATAAACCTCACCAAATTGGCACTCCATGCAACCGGCCGGAGCAGAGAGACATCGCTTGCCCTTTTTAAAACAGAGTTAACATGGCAACAAGCTGATTGCAGCTAAATCATACCCTCCCATTGAGCTCCCTTTGGGAGACTGCTGGCCGAAAAGCATAAATATAAATATGCATGTGACATGTCTAGTGTTTCCCTACTTAGATCCCTCCAAAAAGGAGCATGAAGAACATAAGCAGCTTAAGCATCCTCCTTCCTGCTTCACTGGGACACGAACTCAGATTGCCTGGTTCTTAGGCAGATTTTGATTTCAGACTCCCCTAGCAAGGCACAGTGTGTTCTCGGCGTCAAACTCAAGTTTAAATCTGAACTCCACTGTTATGTATTAGCAAAGTAATTTAAGTAGGTACCTCCCTAACCTGGCCTTTGAGGGATAAGATTTATTACATTTTCAATGATACTAGCCTTTCATTTTGGCAAACTACGTTTTCTTCTTTGTTCGTTTAATTTTGTTTTTGATAGTTTGATCACCTTAGTAAATGAGGGATTGAGAGAAGGTGAGAAGGGGAGAGCCTGGAAAGGGAAAACAGAGAGCATGCATCATAGGTAGGGTTTCTATTGTATGACCAAAAGCAACTTGGGGAGGAAAGGATTTATTTCATCTTATACGTCCAGGCAATAGTCTTTTGCTGAGAGAAGTCAAGACAGGAACACAAGCAGGGCAAGAACTGAAGTGGAGGCCAGAGAGGAATGCTGTTTACTGGCCTGTTCTCTCAGGCTTTCTGAGTTTGTTTTCTTATACATCCTAGGACCACCTGTCCAGGGGTGGTACCACCCACAGTGGGCTAGGTCCTCCCGCATCAACCATTCATCAAGCAAGTGCCCCACAGACTCACGTATAAGCGATCTGGATTAGAGGCATTTTCTCAATTGAGAGGCTCTTCTTCCCAGATAACACTAGTGGGCCAAGTTGACAAAAACATGAGCCATCACAGCATAAATGGAACAATAAAGGGACAAAATATAGGGGGAGGGAGGGAGGGAGGGAGAGAGAGAGAGAGAGAGAGAGAGAGAGAGAGAGAGAGAGAGAGAGAGAGAGAGAGAGAGAGAAAGAGAGAGAAGCCCCACGGGGGGGGGGGTCAGGAGCAGTTTCAAAATTCCCAGGAATGGGAAGTAGTGGTGGGGAATTTGAGAGGCAATTATGAATTATGCACTTGATCCCTGTTAGTATTATTTTTTAAAGAAAAGCATATGGAAAATAGGTTCCTTTAACATTCCCAAGTTTAATTGGATAGCTGGTCCCCACAGAGAGTGGACCACAAGAGCCATCATTTATGTTCAGATTATACATATAGGCACTTCTTTTAGCTACCTAGCTTTAAGATGAGGCCTTGCTATTTCTATTTTATATATGATAGTTCTGAGAGTTAAACATATAAATTATTGGTTGATTATATCAGGTCTTTCATTCAGATTTATCAAAATGCCAGTCTTTTTCTCTTCAGCTGGATTCCAAAAGAACATATGGGATGAAAAACAAATGACCATTAAATATCGGGAATTGCTTTGTGAGGAAGCTTTCGTGCTTTGTCAAGTTGTGGGTGGAGGAGGTTTTGGCGTTGACTGTGAACTAATCATTGCCATGCACTCATTTACTGGTGCACGTATTCATTTTATTATTTAAACCTGTAAATTATATATACTTCAAAGACTTGAGGAGACAATTATAAACAAAATAGAGATGTGTGTGGAGAACTGGTTGGTCTCTGTTCTCACGGTACTTAACAGTCCTAATGAAAGGACAGGTGTTCATCATCTACGGGCAAATCAAGAGATCAAAGCACTTGACAGGAAGGAATAAGGTTTTCTGAGGGCCTGTGCTGGGGGGCAGGGTGGAAAACGCGTATGTTAGGGTGTTGTTTTTTTATAGGATGTTCGTGAAGTTATCTGAGAATAAGAAGCTGAAAGGGAGATGGGAATGAAGGCTGGGGCTGAGTCAGGCAGTCTAGGGGAAAAGGTGAGGGAGAACACTTCAAGTCACACAAATAGCAACCCTTCCAGCCAGGTGTATTCCTAGAGTATGCAAAGAACGAAGGAAGTAAGTGTGTGGGCAGTGTAAGTGAGGGGAAAACATACAGACGATGCAATTAGGAGGATGGGCCAGGCCTGTAGTGTAAACCTGAGTAAAGAGTGCAGATGTTGTTATTAATATGATGGGAGTAGTTGGGCAATTTTGAGCAAAGGAGTTGCCTGATCTAGCACATATATCCCCAAATATATGTATAAGTATTTCTACACACACACACACATACACACACACACACACACACACACACACACACACTCACACACACGCATACACGCACACCAGGTTATCTTTTGAGGAACAGGTTGAAGGAGACTAGAGACAATAGAACATCTAGAAAGTGTTGCCCTAGAAACATTTAGGAAGTGTTGCCATAGGGCCAATGAAAGATGCTGGCAGTTTTGTCTTTGGCCAGGGTGGTTTTGAGGCAGGGAAAATTTGGGGTGTATGAGAAGAGGGAAAGGGAGAGAGGAGCCCCTCATCCAGGAATCCTGATGTTGTCAGCAGCAGGCCAGAATCCCAGCCTAGTTAACCACAGCTTCAGCTTTTTCTCCCTTGATAGCCATGGACCTGCAGTTTTCTAGGATCCTCACCAGGAACTCCATTTATGGGAAAGCCCTGTACCTAAACCCTAGTGGCTGCTGGTTTCCCCGGGGTCAGATTACGATCCCATCTAAGACATCTGTGGGGCTACCTCAGGTATCTCTCTCATCAAAAGAGAGAAAGGAGGAAATAAGGTTTCCTAAGAACCTTTGAGATGCAGCTTCTTTTGAGAGTCACTAAAATGGTGTGCGTGGAGAGTGGTAAGACAGGGAACTGTTTAATCTCCTTCCAGGAGCCATACCGCACTTGGGTGCATCTTACTTTCTCCCACTCTCATGGGGAAGAGTATAGCCCTACCTAGGTCTTTCCGAGCTTGTTGCCTCTTAATTTTTGTGCTAAGCCTATATTAAAATATTATTTATTATTTAATTTTTATATAATTAAACTTCATTATAAAAATTAACCATCACACCCTGAAATGAGCCATTCTGAAGCTGAGGTGCTTTGCACTGGATTTCATTATGGAACAGATTTGTATGCACTTATCCACCACCGAAACGAAACAAAGCAGAGGCTTAAAGAGGTGAAATAAAGTAAAACCAACCAAACAAAATGAAACATTCATGACAGAGTCAGAACTATCGAAACAATTGGCTTTTATTGTATCTCTCTTTCTCTTAGCTAATGTGCTAAGCCTATATTAAAATACATTCTATAAAATTACCAACTGTTTCATTATACTGGGTATAATTCTTTTCACTGTCAAAACCACAAACACCAGTGCCCTGTGTTGAGGGTCCTAAAAGTCTAGGGGAATGTATACTGTCAAAGTCAATAATGAAATTGTTTCTCTGCCCCTCATTGCCGACAGTTTTAGGAATTCTAAAATACTGTAGCCTAGTGTGTAAAGCTACACCTATGTGTACAAACCTTAATTCTAACTCAGTTAGCAGTCCCTTAAGGAATTGTGTATGTGCATGACTGGGCTTTCCTCGGAGTAAAGGGGACTGTCCCCACAATGGACATTCTCTCCCAGTTGGTATAAATCAAAATGTCTGAGATTCAATTTGCACTCCAATGACACAATTCAAGTGAAAGATGGAAGGGAGCTCATTTTGTCATTTTCTTTTCAAATATCAAATTGTATTAAAGAAAACATTCTTCTCAGTCACAGGTGTGGATGGGGGGGAATGAGTGACGTCTCAATGTCCTTCCTTTGATAAATTGTCTCCCTTGGCAGCTTCCAGTGTACCGTTAGGAAGAAACTTGAATTTATCTTGTACAGAGTGGATCTGTGTCTCAGAGCCAGCAGAGATGCATTTAAAAGTGTGTGTCTATCTTGAGATTCTCAGAGGAGAGGAGAGCAAAGAACAGAACAATGTCCTGAATATTTGGAGAGCCCACATGGGGGCTGAACCTCAGAATGTAACTGTCATCATCATGGTCTCCCAAAAACAAGTTCCCAAATACGTCTGATATCTGTGTATTTGTGTTTGCTCCAGTCTTGCTGACAAGTAGAGGCTGAAAGAGGTGAAATAAAATGCTAAAAATATAGAATTATATACAAGTTAGCTGAGTTAAAATTATGACTGTGAAGTCCTTAAGGAGAGGCTCATGGGAGGTGCTCAGTTTTAAGTCGTTCCCCTGCTCCCATTGCATGTATCTTTCCCTGAACTGTTGAGCTGCTACTGACCTACATTCTGAGGTCTCATTTTCTCCTTGGTTTCTATGATGATTTAAGCATCCTATTGACAATGTTAGGGACATTTTGATAGAAACTGCCTTCTTTTATTTCCTTTTTACTGGATTTTTAATATTTGAAACAATTTTTAAATTTAAATATGTTTTGATCATATTCTTCCCCTCCCCAAGTTCTTCCAGATCCTCTCCCTGCACCCACCTAAATTTAAATTCTTTCTCAAAAAACAAACAAAACCTCAATACAACAACAAACTCCTCCAAAACCAAGAAAACAAAATAAAACCACCCCCCCCAAAACAGGAAGAAAAAAAGGAAAAAAACCCCACACCAAAGTGTAACCAAATAAAAGCACACACAAAAAACTGTGGAGTCCATTATATGTTGGTCAACTACTCCTGCACATGAGGTTTTGTCCTGGGGTGGTTGATATACTCAGTGTCCACTCTATTGAGGAAAACTGATTTTCCCTTTCTCAGCAGGTATGACAGTTCAGTTGTTAACCTTTAACCTAGTGGCTAGGTTTCTATTCATTCATTCATTAAAAAAATAACAAAATAAACTATAACAAGATAAAACAAAAAACTTCACGTGGAAATTGGATAAGACAAACCAACAGAAGGAAAAGATCCCAAGAGAAGGCATAAGAATCAGAGACTCACTCATTCACCAACTTATGAGTCCTATAAAAACACTAAACTAGATGCCATAATACAAATGCAGAGGACCTGGTGAAGACCTGTGCAGGCCCTGTGCATGCTGCTTCAGTCTCTGTGAGTTTGTATGAATTTTGCTCATGTTGACTTAGAGGGCCTTGTTCTTTTGGGGTCCTCGATCCCCTCTGGCTCTTATACTCTTTCCACCTCCTCTTCCACGGGGTTCCTTGAGCTTTGAGAAGAAAGATTTGTTGGAGACATCTTACTTAGGGCTGAGTGTTTCAAGACCTCTCACTCTCTGTGTAATGTCTGACTGTGTGTTGTAGCTAGAGTTTTCCTGCCTGGCCCACGGTCAGGGCAAATCTCTCTCACCCACCAGTCCCACAGCCACTCAGACCCAACCAAGTAAATACAGAGACTTATATTGGTTACAAATTGTATGGCCGTGGCAAGCTTCTTGCTAACTGTTCTTACAGCTTAAATTAATCCATTTCTATTAATCTATACCTTGCCACATGGCTTGTGGCTTACCGGCATCTTCACATGCAGCTTGTCATGGTGGCGGCTGGCAGTGTCTCCCCCTCCTTCCTGTTCTCTCAATTCTCCTCTCTGTTAGTCCCGCCTATACTCCCTGCCTGGCCACTGGCCAATCAGTGATTTATTTATTGACCAATCAGCAACACACTTGACATACAGACCATCCCACAGCAGTGTGTCTCTGCATTTGTTCCCATCTGCTGTAAGAGGAAGCTTCTTTAATGATGTCTGAACAAGTCACTGACTTATGAGTATAGCAGAATGTCATTAGGACTCATTTTTACCGCTACTTCTTTTTAGACTAGTATTATTTCGTTTTATCTTAGGTCCCTGGGCTATCTAGTCTCAGGTTCTTGGGTTCCATCTCATGGAGTGGGCCTTGAGTCAAATCAGATGTGGGTTGGTTACTCCTACAAGCTTTGTGCCACCATTGCCCTAGCATATCTTGCAGGTAGTGCACCAATGTAGATAAAGGATTTGTGGCTGGCTTGCTGTTTATGGTTCTCTTTTGATAGCATACAGAAAGTACCTTCATGTGTCAAAGATGCTGGAGTATGGGGGTGAGGGTTCTTAGTAGGCACCAGTTTGACAGCTCCATGTTCAAAGAGTTGTGTAGGCATTGTGTTCAGCAATGGGGCCTTACTGTCTGTTTGTGGAGAACAATCTATAGTCTTATAACAGCCTGGGCTGTTTGAGGATTCATGTGAGATCCCTTTGGCCAACAACTCAATTAGATGTAACCCAGTCCTGGTACTGGAAGTGTCATTTGGAAACAAGAGATGGCTAGGTGGAATTTTTGTCTCTCCTATTATTTTATTATTTCATTTAGATCACTTTCATACATAAATACATACATATATATGTATATATATATATATATATATATATATATATATATATATATATTAGGAAATTTCTGCTGTATTAGGTTTCCATACTACCTCTCAAATGCCTCTTAACTTTAGCTGTGTCTCCCTGTATTGCTCCCCACAACCCTCTTTCCCCTCCCCTACCTACTTGATCCTTCTATTCCTGTCCCCTAATCCATCTGTATCTATTTATTCTATTTCCCTTTCCTAATGGGATCTATCTGTTCCCTCTTAGTCCCCTACTCTATACCTACCCTCTGTGGTTCTTTGGATTTGGTTATTACTAACTTCACAGCTAATATTTACATATAAGCAAAAACATACCATATTTATAATTTGGGCTGGGATACATCACTCAGGATGATTTTTTTTTTAGTTCTGTCCATTTATCTGAAAATTTCATGATCTCGTCTTTTTAATGGCTGAGTAATACTCCATTGTGTAAATGTACCACATTTTCCATCCATCCATCCATCCATCTGTTCAGGAACATCTAGATGGTTTTCAATTTCTGACCATAAAGAACAGAGCAACAACGAACATGGTTGAGTAAATGTCTCTGTGGTAGGATGAAGCATCCTTTGGGTATATGCCCAAGAGTGGTATAGCTGGATCTTGAGGTAGATCAATTCCCATCTTCTTGAGGAACTGCCACACTGATTTCCATAGTGGCTGTATGAGTTTTCACTCCCACCAGCAATGTATGAGTGTTCTTGTTACTCCACTTCCTCATTAGCATGAGCTGTCACTTGTTTTATTGATCTTAACCATTCTGACAGGTGTAAGATGAAATCTCAAAGTAGTTTTTATTGCATTTCCCTGATGGTTAAGGATGAGAAACCGCCTTCTTAAAACCTCAATGTTTTCTCACTTTCCCTCGGATATATTCCATGGAGGCAGTTCCTGAAGGGAGGAAGTTCTTGGGAAAGATGAGGGTGGTATCAAGGAGATCTCAGATGGTATTGTTGTTGGCATTTCTACAGCATCCGTATCTTTGGGAATCATGATACTGGAAACCATTATAGAATATATACAGAACTGTCTGAGTCCAGCTTCGACCCGTCTAAGGGTTCTTGGAGGGAGGAGCAAGGAGCAAGGAATGAAGAAGTATTAGATAGAAATCTAGATGGAGACGACAAGAAAGACAGAGACACAGGATAGCTTTGGGAGGGCCCTGGTTCAATACCCGGCTGCCTTGGCTTTATTCATGAGGGATTTTTATATGTTAGCAAGGGGAGGGGCAAAAGACTTCCCTCTTTCAAAGTCAAGGTATAAAGTTTCAACAAGTGTAGACTCTTCAAAACACCTGGTAAACAGACCCTTGACCAAATCATCCCATTATGCAGCCCTGCTGGGCAAAGCAAGCTCAGACTTTCTGACCTTGAGTAAGGCTTTACTAGGGAGCCTCTGTGCCCTCCCCCCCACAGAACACATCTACACTGAGATCAAATAAGGTAACTTTGACTCTGTATGTAGCCTTAAAAAGGGATTATTTAACTAAACATAAGACCCATAATTTCTTAGCAAACAATAGGATGAATACTTGTTGAATTGGTTTAGTGGTTTGAGTTTAAAAGCTTGAGACACTCAGAATTATAACATTCCATTTGGAGTAAGTTCTCTCTTGCACATAGGCCCGCCCCTGGGAAATCAAGAATGGCTGGGAAAGGACTCCAGGAAGGACATATCTTTCTCCATCCCAGTAACCAAGACATCATGTATATTGTCTACTAATGAGGGAATGGGGATCCTTGATGTGGGCTTGTAGTCATTGCCTCACTTCTCCTTTTTCTTATCTTCCTCCCCCTCCTCTCCTCTTTCCTCTTCTCCTTTTCTCTTTCCTTTTTGTTTCCTAATTTTCTTCTCTTGTTTATACTTATTTTTTTTTCTTAAACCAACAAAATGACACATCTCTTGGATATTCCTCCTGGCCATCAGAAACTTGGTTTTCTTTGACTGACATCTCAGTACACCCACTTTTTTCCCCAACACCATTCTATTCTTTATTTCAGTGAATTCCAGTTGTCAAGATTCTATGTACACCTAAGTGAGATCCTGTGGAATTTGTCCTTCTATGCCAGGCTTGTTTCACTAAATGCAGGATTCCCCAGGTTCATCCACAGTGAAGGGGCAGGATTTTCCATTTTTAGAAATATCTCAGTAATATCCCATCATATGTTTATACCACATTTTCTTTATCCATTGGTTGATACCATGTCTTGTTACTGTAAGTATGAATAATGCTGTAATGAACTGAGAAATGAAGCCTGGTCTTGGTTTCTGTTTATTTTGTAGGCACTTATTTAGCAGTGAGAGTGCTGGAACATAAACATAATTTGAGGGAACCTCAGTACTGTCTTTAATTTCCATCAGTGATATGCAAACATTCTTCTTTCTCTCAATTCTCACTTGCACTTACTATCTTTTGTCTTTTTGACGATAGCCTCTCTTATTGGCCTAAGGTAATATATCCTTGTCATTTTGATTTTCATTTGTTTAGTGATTAGTGATGTTGAACCTGTTGGCTATTTGCTTATCTTCTTTTCCTTTTTTTAAATTGATTCTTTGGGAATTTCACATCATGCACCCCAATTCCACCCGTTTCCCAGTCCCTCTGTATCTTCTCTTCACCCTTGTAGCATTCCCCAACAGAGAAAAACTTAAAAAGAAATAGTAAAAATGAAATAAAAATAGGAAAAAATACAAATGCAAATAAGAATGCTAATTAAAAACAAATTAACAAGTAGAGAAAAACAAACACAAACAAAACAAAACAAAAACAAAAGAACAAAACCCAAAACAAACAAACAAAAAGTAAACAACAAAAAAACCCCACTTTACTCCTCTATCTTTCCCGCCTCTCCATCCCCTCTTCATTCATCTTAGTGGCATTGGGAGCTGCTGTGTATCATGCAGTACACCCTTTTGTCCAAACAGCTTCATTGCAAATGTTCATTGTGAATGTGTGCCTGGGTGGTAGCTGAGTTGGTCAATGCTGGCTTCTGGGACAACCCCTCTCAGGTGAGGAGAAGAGCCAGCTCTTCCACACTTGTAATAACAGGGTGGGCCAGCTTTTGTAAGTGCGGGGGCACAGCTCCCCTATGGGGGGCAATTTTAGCTCTCTTGTGCAGTGGTCATCCAAGTCTGCTCTGAGGGGGTGGTTGGCTCTCTCTGGGTCAATGAAGTTGGGGCCAGCTCAGCATGCCCCTCATATTTCAACACATGGTTCACATGGGACTCTGAGGTAGCACAGGCAATGGACATCAACACAGACCCCAGCAGCAGCAGGACCACAGACCCAGACATGGCCATCAGCAATAGCTTGGGCCCAGATGTCACCATAGCCCCAAGTAGCAGCTCAGGACTTCCAAATTTGCATAGACCCAGCAGCAGCATAGTCCTTGGACTCCAACATGGCTCTAGATGGTGGCCCAGACCTCAGGCAATCACTTGGCCTTCGATGGTAGCAGCCATGGATATCAGCACAGACCCTGACTTTGATAGGTGTTTATCTTCTTTTAAGAAATGTCTATTCATATATTTTTTTCCCTTTTAGGAAGTCAGGTGCTTTCCTGCTATTGAGTTGTTTGAGTTTTTAAAAAAATGTATTTTGTATGTTAAGCTTTCATTTGACATAACTTTTCTCCTGTTTTGTAGGTTGTCTCTTGTTTGATTGTTTCCTTGGATGTGCAGAAGATTTAAAATTTGATATAATCTCATATGTCTATTTTTGTTTTTATTGTTTATGCCCATGGGTATGCATATAAAACCATTATCCAAAACAAACAAACAAACACACAAACAAACAAACAAACAAACACACACACACAACATCCTCAAACAAAACCATTGCTCAGGTTAGAGTCATCGAGCACCCTTCTGTCTGTTTTACTATAGTAATTTTGCCTTTTCAGGTCTTACTTTAAAATCTTTAACCTATTTGAGTTAGTTGTGGTCAATTTTGAAAACAATGGTCTGGTTTCCTTCTTCTACATGTGTAGATATCCAGTTGTTCTTCATTTTATAATTATATTGAGGGAGCTTTTCTAACAGTGCAGATAGTTTAGACCCTTAGCTCCCCCGTTACTATTCTGGTCACATATCAATGGTGATTCACTAGGTCATCTTTATCAGGTCCCGTTATATATGGTTGTAGGTCACCACGTGGTTGTTTGGAATTGAACTCAGGACATCTAGAAGAGCAGAGAAGTCAGTGCTCTTAACCCCTGAGCCATCTCTCCAAGGTCGTCTTTGTCAAGTGACCTTGGCTGTACCTTACTGATACCCGGGGCTTCTGTTAGGTCCTGTCCATTTTCTCAGCTTTGTTCTTCCTGTTGAATCTATGAGGTGTAGTCTATCCTTCTGAGAAGTTCTTCTCAAGTGTAATTTAGAGTGGATTCCTGCTGCATGCAATCAGAGGAACTGACTGGACTGAATAAAAGCAGGTTCTATGTGCGACCATCTGTCTATCCTTATTTGACTTACTCTACAAGGGCTAATCTCCATTCCAGTCCTTGAGTGGATCTCTCCCAGGCTAATTCACTTCTGCAGTGATTTTTGTGCTTTGAGTGTGTGTGGCTTTATACCTCACATTTTGTCATGTCATAACTGGTAATTAAAAAATACAGAATTAATTTAGTTCAAATTCCTAATTTCACTGAAAGCTCCTCAAGGGTAGGCTCGCTCTCTATCCTTTTCCCCTTTCCTTTCTCTGGTACAACTTTGTATGAGACTAGGTACACCAACAACGAGAAGGTTGGAAAATGCCTGCTTAATAAAAATCACTCTGTGTCCTACTGCTTTGTGGATTAGCAAATGATTGTACTAAGCTGATGTTCCCCATGTTGGAATTGTCTATGTTTGGGTTACAGTTGAACAAAGACACTGAAATAAACAGAGAGGATTGAGCATGACCTCCAGAGCTAATGGACTTGGATTTGACCTTGGAAAATGTTCCCTGGGTTAGCTCTATGAGCAAGGCCAGCTTACCATTCTTATTAGTCAGTGAGAAAAACAAAAATGAACAAACAAAACAACTGGAGGGACCTTGTCTTCCCAGTCGATCACAAGCTAACTCATGCTGTTACTTTTCCTACAGCTGAGAGAATTTTGGGGGACCTGGATGGACCAATGTGGTGCCTGAGAGAGTCTGGCAGATGCTGCCTGGGCTATTTTCATCATGAACTCAGGAGTTAGGTTGAGCTCTTCCCTATGCTACTTGCTAGTTTCAAGCGAGAGCATGAAGCTACGTTGGTATTGGTATAGACGCTTATGTTTGTGTGGGATTCTGTCATCCACAGTCCCATGCTACACTTTGGAAATTCTTTACTTTGTAAGCACAGCAGCTTCCCACTATTGTGTTAGTTTTTTTTTAAATCCCTGTGCTAAAACACCAGAGGAAATTATCTTCGTTCACAATTTCAGAGGTTTCTGTTACGGTTGTCTAGCTTTATTTATTTCAGACCTGCTGTGAGACAAAACCAGGTCTGTGAAACAAAACTTCATTGTGCAGAGTACATGGTGGAGAAGAGCTGATCATCTCATGGTAGCCAAGAAGAGGAGATCCAGAAGTTGCCAGGGGAAAACATATCCTTCAAGAGAAGTCCCCCAGTGACCTACTTTCTCTAACTAGGCTCCCAAAGTTTCTACCACTTCCCATTAGCCCATTAAGCCACAAATCCATGCATGGAGTGATCCACTCATAAGGTCAGAGCTCTCATAATCTAGTGGCTTCTCAAATGTGCTACTTCTAGGCACTGCTGTATGGGGCATCATGCCTTTAGTTACAGAAGTTTTGGGAGGACATCTGAGATCCAAACCATAATACCTATGAATGTTGAAAACACCAGAATTCTAATTGTTTTAAATGTCTTTGATCTGGACTCACTCAGAATTGAATTAAAAAGCCATGATATTAAAAAGAAATCAATGAGAGTCAAGCCTACAAACAATGTCTTTCAGTAATGAGTGTTATGGAGGCAGCCTCAGCATGGCCCAGCATCTGAAGGGCTGTTAGTTCTAGGGGGCAACCTTAGCATGGCCTAGCTTCTGCAGGGCTGTTAGTTTTTTAGCAGCAGTGCCAAGGTTATTAGCAGTTTAAAAAGATTTTTGAAATTCATCCATTTTTATTTTCTGTGTTTGGGTATTTTGCCTGCATGTGTATCTGTGCACCATGTGTGTGCAATGCCTGCAGAGGTCAGAAGGGTGTCATATGCTTTATAACTGGAATTATAGTTGGTTGTGACCCCCCATGTAGGTGCTGGGAATTGAGCCTGGGTTTGAAATAACACTTGGTGCTCTTAACTGTTGAACCACCCCTCCAACCTCATCAGAAGCTATTTTAATGAGATTCAGTATCCTGAACTTAGAGGGTTTTTTTTTTGTGTGTGTGTTCTATGTAAAACATTTTTTTGCCTACTCTAAGACTTACTAGTCTTCCATATTTTATTCTACAATTTTATCAATTCATCTTTAGCAGTTATGTTTGCAACTCTCCTCAAATTAATATCACCTATTGTATGAATTGTGAATCGATATGCATTTTTTCTTGTTTTTAGTTGAACATCCAATTGACCATATTCACTAGTTGTCCTCCTGTGGAATTGCTGTGGTCCCCTGGTCCATGTGCATATAGATTAGTTATCTTGAAATCTCTCTATTCTGTTGCATTTGTCTTTTTGTCTACCCTTTAACCAATGTCACCCCAATTGTTATAGGTCTCACTGTCCAGTTGTACATGTTTTCAAGCTGTTTCATCCCAAACACCCAAAATCTTCTAATAAACTCATTTTGTGGCCACACTACACAGATCCATTTTGCTTGCCACTGACAACCTTGGCATAGGAATTAAGTGTTCTTTAAACTAAACCTATACTTGACCATGACCTCAAATTCACATATTTGTTTGAATAATCATTAGAATTAGATGAGTAAATCTAATGAAATGAGATGGTGGTTTCTAAGAAAGCTTGTGGGTCATCATTATTGAATAAATAAGATTGTGTGTGTGCATGTGCACGTGCTTTCAAATCACTTTTATTCAACTGTTGAGACTTAGAGAAATTAGTCAGCATGATGCTTAATTCACATGATTGATTGACATTACCCTTATCTAGATGACAGAAAGGCTATGTCTTTAGAATAGTCTCATATATTAGGTGTCTGAAATGATCAATTACTGCTTCTTTATTGCATCCACCCCATGATCCAATGTATCTGATGTAACACTACAAAGTCAAGGTCAAGGGCAATAGAAACCAATGGTTTAGTTGTTGAAAACAGGTGAAATAGCCAATTGGAATTGGTTACTCATTTGCAGAGTCTGGTTAGGACTAGTAGAAAGTTAAACCTGTCATGCACATTGGGGAAAGAATGAAGCACTCTTAAGAACTATGCCCAAGATCAGTGATTTTCAAAACATTCTAGAGAGTGCTAACACTTTTTTTTGAGTGCTACTATTTTTTTGCAAGCTGCAGGAACTGCCACACTGAGGAGGCAATGTAGTGGATAGTACTATTGACTCTTGTTCCATATGAACTCATCAACTCAAGTTGTAGCTTGAACCATGTCATTTAACTCATAAGCTATGACCATGACCAGTGGACTCATTCACCAACATCAATTTCTTTTATTGCTCATTTGTGAAAATCAGGGTTTCTGTTCTCCCAAGTACCATGTATGTTGCATACACCTTGAAAGGAGCTGTGGTGAATATAGCTGTTGATGCCCCTGATGACGAGATGCAGGCATCTGTGGCTTCACCATGGGCAAATTGACACCTTCCCTTATTCTGGTCTCTGTTGAGTCATAAGGTCACCCTGTTCCTTTCTGTTAGTTTGGCTTTGCCTTTCTCTGTCTTCAGAACTGGGGGCTAGCACCTCACAGGAGCTCATGTGTGATTTTTATCTCAAATAATCAGAGAGCCAAGAAAGACTAATAACTTAATCTTTGGTGAAATATGTTTTTTCCCCTGTATATAATTGTCTTTGTATTTTCTGCTTATCCCCAACTGACAGCATTTTAATTAAAAGTTAAGGTGAGAGAACATGGGAAAGTCTGTGGAGGAGCATGCTAGCTTTTTGTTTAATCCTATTGTGTCAAACAATGTTTTAAGCCTTGTGGTAAGCAAGTAGAGAATTAGAAGTGAGAAAAAAAGCCAGAAACAAAATGGGTTAAAGAACCCCACAGAATAGCTTGCATATTCTTGTATTTTAAGAAAAGACTCAGAATTTATGATCAAAATTGTAAGATGGCCCAGTGGGTAAAGGGCCTTTATAACAAACCTGTTGACCTGAGTTTGATCCCTAGACCCCACATAGAGGTGGAAGGAGAGAACTGACTCCACTAAGTGACTTTCTGACCTCCATACTCTGTCTGTACCATGACACACACACACAATATCCACTTGCACACACACACCAATAATAAATACATTAAAATATTAAAAAAAGAAGTGAAAAAGACTTTCATTCATCAATCAAATATCTATCAAATCATATTGAAATAGAATAAATACATATGCATATATAAACATATGTGTGGATGCATTTATTCCACATGGATAGTCATACTTTTTGAATCACAGACTCTGCATAGTTCCTTGTATGAATCAGATATAAATTCCAAATGTGAATACAATTGAGTAAAATAAAAGCATAAACAAACCCCACTAACAAAAGCTCAGTTTCATTAACCCATTCTGTCTCTGTTGCTCTAGAATGTGCATTCTGAGAATCCTTTCCTCCTTACACATTGGTGTTTTTAAGACTACAGCCAGGGAACAGTCTTCTCTTTATTCCTCCGTCACGTGGGTCTCTCTGTTCAGTGTTACAAAAAACCAGACAATTCAGGACAGCTAGAGGAATCCATTCCTATCTCTGCCACCACAACTTACCCACTTTTATCTCTTTCTTACTGTGTCCCTAGTGTGGCCTTCTTGACATTTTCCCTATCCTTATTACAAGGATAGAAAGAAACACAGAAGCCATATGTATTCTTCCAGGACCACATTTGGTGGAGTTTTGCCATCTTTTTTTCTTTTTTAACTACATCCTTCTTTAGACCAAAGTTTATTTTCCAAGGTTGGCTCAGTTCATAAATGATCTTTGAAAATAAACAGACACAAGATAGAAGAAATAGCGTTCTTTTGAGGATTTTCTCTGTTATCTGATATGGTGTTACTGAAGGCTTCCCTGGGCCTGACCACTGTCTGTGTTGGACAGCCTATTGTTTGCAAGGACTCATGCTTTTGGTATCTTCTCATCTTGGTTATAGTTCAGATACTTGATTTCACTAGCCAACAAGAAAAGTTTGTTTGCTTTTTTTTTTTTTCTGGAAAAAGTTCAGCAATAAAAAGAAAAGAGGTAAGGTTTACAGAATGAGTTTTGTTTGAAGCTTTCACAAATTCTATTTTATTTTTAAAATTAAAATTGTATTCTGTTATTATTTATGTATGGGTGTTTTGCCTACATGCATGTTTGTGCACTGTGTGTGCAGTGCCCCCAGAAGCCAGAAGAGGGCATTGGATCCCCCGGGACTAGAGTCACTGATGATTACGCACCACCATGTGGGTGCTGGGGATTGACCCTGGGTCTTTTGGAAGAGCAGCCAGTGCTCTTAACTCCTAAGCCATTGCTCCAGTCTCTTCATGAATTTTAAATGCTTATAAATTGGCCTAAATTTACAGAAGACGTTCTTGAATTTCTCATTATCCAGAGATGTGAGATATAGAGTTGAGCTGGTCATGTGGATTTTCTTTAAATTTAACTTTTCTTTTGGAGCAGAAATCTCTAAATTGTAGTCACCAAAGAGTGTATCAAAGGAGATAAAGATGTGTAAAAAGGACTGACTGGTAGAGTAGAACTGAGTAGAGACTTTATCTTGGTTTCTTGGGACCTTATTTCTGGGTTGCAGTGTACTGATCATTTGTCTGTTTGTTATAGATTGATTTTTATGGCCAGGTGTTCCATACTGTGCATTCTTCAGTTTTCATGATTATTTTGATTCTGGCTTTTGGACAAGATTTGTACATGGAGGTGTGGACACAGAGCTAGAAGCCAAAGAGATGGAGATGTCAAATGATACTCTCCCTTTCTCTCTGGTTTGTGAATTGGTCTGTAATTGGTGTGTAGGTACACCATATTTGTGCAGAGATCAACAGAAAGCATTAGATCTGTAACTGAAGTTACAGATGGTTGTGAACCACCATGTGTGTGCAGAGAATTGAACGAGGATCTTCTACAAGAGGCTCATGGCACATCAGCTTCATGGTATGCTTCTGCTGATTGGGATGCTGTGGTTATAGTTTTAATCTGGAGATTTCAGCTCTACGACCCTTTGTTCCCAGGCATGATCCCACTGTTGTTGTCTGGCTTGGTTCACTATTTCCTATTGGGTTTCTCAGCCCCTTCATTACTCATCCAAACAATTCCTTGTGCTAATTTTCCCTGAACACACCTTCTTTCTATTTTCTGGTTGGACCATAACATGTATAATCTCACTTATTTTTGTACTTTTCCTTCCCTAAGAGCATACTTCTTGTTGACTGTGCTCTGCTCGTCAACATCGGATCCTTGACTCACTTTGAAGATTTTGTAGGTGATGCCTAATGACTTCCAGAACACACCTATCTCAAACAGAAGACAGGCAAGGAGCATAGCATTTGGATTACGATTCTACAGTACTGGAGAGGTGGCTCAGTGGTTAAGCGCACTTGTTGCTCTTACAGAGGATACTGGTTCAATTTCCAGCACCTACGTGGTGGTTCACAACCATCTGCAACTCCAGTTACAGACCTAATGACTTCTTTTGACTGCTGCACAAATGTGGTACATCTACATCCATGCAGACCAAACACATAAAATAAAGTGAATACATCTAATAAAAAACAATTCTAACACGTAGATAAACAAATACTTGACTCCCAGTTTTCTTAGCTAAAACATGTAAAAATCCCCATCAAGAACTGTATTAGGTAATTAGCAATTTTTGAAAGGGACCAACTAAAATAGTGATATTTCCCCCCAGACTGGATATTGAATACCACAAACTTGGGGCTCCTTTGCTTTTACTCAGTGGTAATATTTATTATCTTAATCCAAATAGGTCATAACTAATTTTAAGGTGAAATTTGGCATAGAGAGTCTATGAGTCTATTTCAGTTCAATATATAAGCTGACTCTGACATTAGCATTTTTCTTCTTGGAATAGGGGTAATTATGGGCTCCTCTGCTCTGACTAATAGGCGGACACTTAATTCTTGTGAGAAGCTTGCGAGAAGGCATAGGAAGTTCTACCTTGAGATCTGTAAGCACTCATTGCTACATCTAAATCCTGGAAAGGATATTGGCGGTGCAAGATGGGCTTTCCAATGCCTTAGAACTCTTAATCTCTGATTTTCCTATCTTAGTAATATCAAAATGATTTCCAAATTTTGTTAGAAATCCAGAATCCTGAACTTTCCTCATTGGTATACAAGGTCTAGGTAGGGCTAAGCGTCTCCTGCTTCATGAATTCTTCGGCATTGCAGATGCAAGTGAATCAAAAGAAGAGAAACACACACACACACACACACACACACACACACACACCACCACCACCACCACCACCACCACCACCATCACCACCACTACCACCACCACCACAACAACAACAAAAACAAAATAACAGGAATCAACAAACAACACTCATTGATATCTCTCAATATCAATGGTCTCAATTCCTCAATAAAAGACACAGATGAACAGAATGGATATGAAAACATGATTAATCCTTCTGCTGAATACAAGACACATATCTTAACATTAAGGATAGACATTACTTCAGAGTAATAGGATAGAAAAAGGTACTCAAAGCAAATGGATGTAAGAAGCAAGCTAGTGTAGCCATTTATTAAAATTTTGTCAGATAATCTGACAAATAGTCTTCAAACCAAAACTAATCAGAAGTTATTAGATGAAGGAAGAAAACTGCTTACTCATCAAAAGAAAAATACACCAAGAAAACATTGCAATTATTAATACCTATGTACCAAAAACAAGGGCACCCAAATTCATAAAAGAATGACTACTATAGCTTAAATTCACATATTGATCTTCACCCATTGACAGTGAGAGATTTTAATACTCCAGTCTTGCCAATAGACAGATTATCCAGAAAAAACTAAACAGAGAAATGATGGAGTTAACTGACATTATAAACTAAATGGGCTCAATAGATACTTAGAGAATATATCATCCAAACACAAAGGAATATACCTTCTTTTCAGCACATCATGGAACTTTCTCCAAAATTGACCACATGATCAAAAAACAAATCTCAGCAGATGCAAGAAAATTGAAATAGCACCCTGCATCCTACCTGACCCCCACAGATTAATCCTGGATATCAACAACAGAAACAACTGAAAACTTACAAACTCATTAAAACTAAACAACACACCACTGAAAGAAAAAAAATGGGTTAAGATAGAAATTAAGAAATTAAAGTCTTTCTAAAAATGAATGAAAATGAACACACAACATACCCAAATTTACGGGACACAATGAAGCTGCCCTAAGAGTCAAGTAAATAGTACTAACTGCTTACATAAAGAACTGGAGAGTTCTTATACTAGTAACTTAACCACACAACTGGAACTTCTAGAACAAAAAGAAGAAATCACACCCAAGAGGAGCAGATGGAAAGAAATAATCAAACTCAGGCCGAAATCAATAAAATAGAAAAAACAAAACAAAACAAAAATATAGTTCAAAGAATCATCTAAACAAAGAATTGGTTCTTTGAAAAAAAATCAATAAGGTTGACAAGCCCTTATCTGAATTAACTAAAAGGCAGAGAGAGAAGATCTAAATTAACAAAATTAGAAATGAGTGGGGGGGGGCTCACAAAGACAGACACTTAAGAAATCCAGAGAATTATAAGGACATACTTTAAAAACCTATGTTGTACCAAATTGGAGACTCTAAAAGAAATGGAGACTTTTCTTGATAATACTACTTACCAAAGCTAAATCAAGATCAGACAAAAGAGTTAAAATGACCTATAACCCCTAGTGAAATAGAAGTAGTTATTAAAAGTCTCTCAATCTCCTTCCCCCCAAACCCAGATCCTATGTATAGTTTTAGCTCAGAATTCTATCCTATTTTCAAAGAAAAGTTAATGCCAATACTCCTTAAATTATTTCCCAAAATAGAAACAGAAGGAACATTGTGCAATTGTTTTGCCAAAATGACATTTACCCCTGATACCCAAAAGAATAAAGACCCAACAAAGAAAGAGAATTATAGACCAATTTCCTTTATGAACATAGATGAAAAAATTCTCAAGAAATACTTGCAAACTGAATCTGAGAACACATAAAAAGATCATCTACCATGATCAAGTAAGTTTTATCCCAGAGATGCACTAAGGGTTCAATATATGTAAATCAATAAATGTAATCCACCATATAAACAAATTGAAATACAAAAACTACAAAGGCCTTTGACAAAAATCTAACACCCCTTAATTATAAAATTCCTGAGGAGATTAGGGATACAAAGGACATACTTCAACATAATAAAAGCAATATACAGCAAGCCCATTGACAAAATCAACTTAAATGGAGAGAAACTCAGAGCAATTCCACTAAAATCAGGAACAAGACAAGATTTTCCACTTTCTCTACACCTATTTAATATAGTACTTGAAATCTTAGACCAATAAGACAACTGAGGGAGACCAAAGGGATACAAATAGGAAAGGAAGAAGTCAAAGTATCTTTATTTGTAGATGATATATGATAGTACACAAAAGTGACCCCACAAATTCCACTGGGAAACTCCTACAGTTTATAAATACTTTTAGCAAAGTATCTGGATACAAAATTAACTCACAAAAATCAGTAACCTTCCTATAATACAAATGACAAATGGTCTGAGGAAGAAATCAGAGAAACAACACCTTCCACAATAGCCTTAAACAATATAAAATATCTTATCTTGAGGGTATCTCTAACCAAGTAAGTGAAAGACTTGTATGATAAAAACTTCAAATGATTGAAGAAGATATTAGAAGGTGGAAAGATCTCCCATGCTCATGAATCAGTAGGATTAACATAGTAAAAATGGCCATCTTACCAAAAATAATCTGCACATTCAATGCAATCTCTATCAAAATTCCAACACAATTCTTCATGGGATCTTGAAATTTTCATATGGAAACACAGAAAGCCCAGGGTAGCTGAAACAATTTTGTACAATAAAATAACTTCTGGAGGTATCATCATCCCAGATTTCAAGCTGTACTACAGAGCTATAGTAATAAAACAGCATGGTATTGGCACAAAAACAGACAGTTGACCAATGGAATAAAATTAAAGACCCAGACACAAATCCACACACCTATGGACACCTGATTTTTGATAAAGAGGCCAGAAATACACATTGGAAAAAAGACAGCGTGTTCAACAAATGGTTGGTTAAACTAGATGGCTTCATATAGAGGAATGCAAATAGAACCATATTTGTCACCCTGCACAAAACTCAACTCCAAATGGATAAAATACCTCAACATAAAACCAGATGCACTGAACGTCATAGAAGAGAAAGTGGGGAATAGTCTTAAAGTCACTGGCATAGGAAAAGACTTTCAGAACAGAACACCATTAGCACAGGTACTAAGATCAACAATAAATGGGACCTCATGAAACTGAAAAGCTTCTTCAATGCAAAGGACATTGTCATTTGGACAAAGTGGCAGCCTACAGAATGGAAAGAGATTTTTACCAACTACATACCCAATAGAGGGCTAATATCCAAAATATATAAAGAACTTGAGAAACTAGCTATTAAGAAAGCAAGTAACCCAATTAAAAATAGGGTACAGACCTAAACAGAGAATTCACAGTAATAGATACTCAAATGACTGAAAAACTCTTTAAGAAGTGTTCAACATTCTTAGTCATTAGGGAAATGCAACTTAAAACTACTTTGAGATTTCATCTTATGCCTATCAGAATGGCTAAGATCAGCAAAGTAAGTGACAGCTCATGCTGGTGAGGAAGTGGAGTAGCAGGAACACTCATCCATTGCTGATGGGAGTGAAAACTCATACAGCTACTATGGAAATCAGTGTGGCAGTTCCTCAGGAAGTTTGGAATCTACTTCAAGATCCAGTTACACCACTCTTGGGCATATACCTAAAGGATGCTTAACCCTGCCACAAGTATACTTGCTTAACTGTGTTCATTGTGGCTTTATTCATAACAACCAAAAACTCAAAATAAGCTAGATGTCTCTCAACTGAGGAATGGATAAAGAAAATATGGTACATTTACACAAAGGAATATTACTCAGTGATTAAAAAAATGACATCATGAAATTTGCAGGCAAATGTATGCAGCTAGAAAAAAATGATACTGAGTGAGGTAACCCAGACCCAGAAAGACAAACATATGAACTCATTTAGAAGTGGATATTAACTGTTAAGTAAGTGATAATCATGCTACAATCCACAGACCCAGAGAGGATAAATAACAAGGAGGGCTCTAGTGGGGAAGCATGGCTCACCCTCAGAAGGAGAAATAAAGTAGATTTTGCAGGTAGACTGGGAGTAGGTGGGGGTAGGAAGAGGACGGAATCAGGTGTGGGGGAGTGAATGGAGAGAGTATTGGAAGAGACAACCGGAATTGGGGAGCATTTGGTGGATGATATGGAAACCTAGTACAGTGGAAACTCCCTGGAATCTATGAGGGTAACCATAGTGAGGACTTGTAGTAATGGAGGATATGGAGCCTGAACCTTCATATTCTGTAACCTGTAACTAAGCAGGACTTTCAGTGGTTGGACTGGGACACCAACCCAGCCAAAAAATCTTTGACCTACAATCTGTACTGCCTGAAAGATGTGATGGGGCAACGCTGGCTCAGAGCTCATGGGAGTGGCCAACCAATGACTGGTCTAATTTGAGGCCATGACTGACCCTGCCTGGATGACCAGGTACTGGAGGTTGGATAGTCCAGGGACCTAGGGTAGAACCAAACACAACTGGCAAAAAAACAAAAACAAAAACAAATTAATGAAATGATTTCTAATGAATGTTCTGCTATATTCGTAGATTGGTGCCTAGTCCAGTCATCATCAGAGACTTCCTCTGGCAGCTGGTGGGAACAGATGCAGAGACCCACAGTTAGACATTAGACAGAGAGCACGCAGGTTGGAGGTCTCCATCAGGTCTCTCTCCTCAGAGCTCGAGGAAACCTGTGGAAGAAGGGGAGGAGGAATTGTGGGAGCCAAAGGGGTCAAGGTCACGGGGGGAGAACACAGCCCACAGAATCAACTAAGCATGGCTCATGGGGTGCACAGAGACTGAAACAGCAATTGCAGAGCCTTCATGGGTCTGGCTAGGCCCTCTGCATAAACGTTATGGTTGTTGGTGTTTTGGAGACTCCAGATAGTGGGAGTAGGGGTGTCTCTGACTCTTTTGTCTGCTCTTGGGACTCTTTCCTCCTAATAGATTGCCTTACCCAGTCTTGATGTGAGGGTTTGTGCCTGGTCTTATTGTATCTTGTAGTGCAGTGTTCGGCTGATGTCCCTGGGTGTCCTGCTCTTTTCTGGGGAGAGATGGGGAAGGAGAGTGCATCTGGGGGAGAGAGGAGATCGAGGAGGGGGGAACCGGGAGGAGTTGGAGGGAGGGGAAGCTGTGGTCAGGATGTATTGTATGAGAGAGGAATAAATAAAAATTAAAAAAGACCTCTAAAGACAATTCTGCTGTACTCATAGTTCAGTGTCTTGCTCAGCCATCACAAAAAAGCTCTTTCTTACAGCAGATGAGGACCAATAAAGAGACCTATAGCCAGACATTATGCAGAGAATGAGAGACATTGAAACACTCAGCTCTAAATGGGATGTCTCCATCAAGGTCCTCCCTTCAGGTCCCAAGGAATCCCTCAGAAGAGGAAGCAGAAAGAATGTAAAGACCAGAGGGGATGTAGGACAATGTGAAAACAAGGCCCTCTAAATCAACAAATTGACACACATATGAACTCAGAGACTGAAGCAAGATGCACAGGGCCTACAAGGGTCTGCACTAGTTGGGGTCCTAGAGATGAAAAGAGAAATAGATACATGCCCCCTTCCTTAACCCAGAAGCAATCTCCAGTTGATAACCACTTTACTTCCTCTAAGGGAGTATCACTGGGAAAACAAATTGCCCTTACATGTAGGCTGCATTCCCAGCAGTAGATAGCCAACAGAAGATGAACTCAACAACCTGTAGGCTGCATTCCCAGCAATAGATAGCCAACAGAAGATGAACTCAACATACATGTAGGCTGCATTCCTAGCAGTAGATAGCCAATAGAAGATGAACTCAGCAACCTGTAGGCTGCATTCCCAGCAGTAGATAGCCAACAGAAGATGAACTCAACATACATGTAGGCTGCATTCCCAGCAGTAGATACCCAACAGAGATGAACTCAACGGCATCTTCAGATGTTCCTTGTCTTATGTCAGGGCTCTTCTTTTGTTGTTGTTAATTTTATCTATTCTTTTGAAAAAATTTTATTTACATATTTTTCTTCTCTTTTTTTACCCTGCAGAACTTCTGTGTATGTATTAAGGCTTCCAGATTACTGCTTTTACTGGATTCCTGAGTGTGAGAATGAGTGGGTCTCTATGTCTTGTGTCTTCTCTTGGGTTCTTTTCTTTTTGTTTGTTTTTTTGGTCCAATTCTGGTGTTACATTTTATTTTATTATATTATATTTATTTTCACATAGAAGCATGTTTGTTTTCTCATGGAAGACAGAAAGGGTGTGGATCCAGATGGTATGGGAGGTGGAAAGGAGCTGGGAGGAAGTAGAGGGAAGAGAAACCACAATCAGAGTACATTATGAGAGAAAAAAATCTATTTTCAATAAAAGGAAAAAAGAAAATTGAGAATAAAGAGGATGACTAATACATTTTTATAAAAAAATTTCACAATTATGGTTGCTGACTTGGACTTGAGGGGTTACATATACTTTTTAGGATAATGTTTCTTCTAATATTTGGCATGATTATTATGATGACAAGTATTTGTTTCTTTTATTAATGGATCCACCCATCTGTGCATGTGTCACACACTGGTGCCAAGACATTATTGAGGTAAGAGTTAGAGATGATCAATCCATATTCAGTCATTTAAAAAGGGACGGGGGAGGGGGGAAAGTGAGCCAAGGACAGATGGGAGGCCTTCCCAGCAAGGTGGCCATTGTTTCACAATAAGTCACAGTGACGTAGCAAATTACTCTTCCCATTAACTACTCACAGTCACAAGATTCTTTGAGGTAGTTTATAAACAGTGAGCATTTATGTGTAAGTTCTCCAGATCAAAGCAGCTGGTAGATTTAGTGTGTGGTGAGAACTGCTTTCGCTCTCTCTTTTTAAAAAGATTTCTTCTATGTTTTAATTATGTGTATAAGTGTGTACATCTGTGTGTGGCTGTCAGTTGACTGTGAGTGTCTGCAGAGATCAGGAGAGGGCATAGGGTCCCTGGAGCTGGAGGTCTAGAGGTGGTTGTGAGCTTCCCCACATGGCTAGAAGTCAAATCCAAGTCCTCTGCAACAGCAGCAAGTGCTCTTAACCACCGAACCATCTCTTCAGCACCAGAACCCTTTTCTTAATGTTTAAACTTTATTCCTGTACGTGTGTGTATGTGTGTGTGTGTGTGTGTGTGTGTGTGTGTGTGTGTGTGTGTGTGTGCTCTAATTGCATGTGGGTGCCAATGGAGGCCAGAAGTAGGCATTACACCCACTGGAGCTGGAGTTACAGGCAATTGTGAACCACCCGATACGGATGTTGGAGACACAACCCAGGTCCTCTGCAAGAGCTGCAAGCACTCCCATCCCAGGACATTTTCTTATAGACTACACCCTCACTTGGTGCAGGGAGCAAATAAGCTCCCTCTGGCCTTTTTGGTGGGGAGGGCTGACACCATTTATGACCTGATCACAACCGAAAGCCTCACTTTTAATAAAATTGAATTGGAGATAAATGCAAAAGTTTTCAGGGGGATACATTTAGACAATAGCATTGGTATTGGGAGATTATTTTAACATTTCTCATGTAACATGGAGTTTTTTTTTATATGAAAATATATTAAGTATGAGACATCACCTTTTTGAATGTGATTTATTAGGCTTAAAAGGTCAATTTTGTCCCTAAATTGTTAAGTGTATTATTTTGAGATAATGAAAAGGTTGACAAGTTCCTTAAGTGCATTTTTCCATTGATTAAAAATGATCCCAGGTTTTGCCCTTCATTTTATTTTCTTAATTTGGTGACTCACAGTGGGTTTTCAGTGCTAATGAATCTTGTTTGTTTAGAAGAAATGTGATTTGGCTGTAATATATTTTCTTAAATATTAATAAATCTTATTATTTTCAGAATTTTATGTCATAATTTATAAAATACAGACTTTTTGCCATCAAGTTTCTGTATTAGGCTAATGCTGGTATAATATGATATTTTCCTTTCTATGAAAGATGTTATAGAATATTAGGGTTCTTTTTTCTTTACTACTTTGAAGACTTCACCACACAAGTCATCACTTCATTCCTGAGTTGGAATCTTGCTTTGGAGATTTTATTAATTTTATTTAGTAATGAGTTTAAATTTTAAAATAGTCAAATTTTATTACCTATAATTTTTCATTTCATCAAATATTTCAAATTAACACAATGGTAATAACTATCTTTAAAACGTCTTTAAAGACATCATTTGCACATATTACATATACAGAGTGCTGGGTTGCACCACGCCATTCTCATAGATTCGTACAATGTCCTATGATCACATCCGTCCTCACCATTGCCATCTCTTGTACCCACTTTCTTCTCCCATTTGCCGTCTTCCTTTATCTAAGTCATTCCCCTTTCACTTCCATGTCTTTTTGTTGAAAATGTAGATTAAATGTAGAAAGATGCAACATTTGTCTCTCCGACTCTGACTTGTTTCACCTAACATACCTAACATGGTGCTCTCCAGTTCCATCCATTTTCCTGCAAATGATGTGATCCCATTCTCCTTTAAGGTGGAGTAATACTTCCTTGTGTAACCACACTGTATTTTCAGAACAGCTTTATTGAAGACTAATTAGTATACAGAGACTTAATATAATCTATGTGACAATGTATTTGGACTTGTGATGCAATCACTATAATCATGATAAAACACAGACACACACAGACACACAGACACACACACACACACCCCTCCCAATGTTTCTTTGTATCTCTTCTCTCATTTTGTTTGAGACAGAGTCTCTCTGTGTAGCCCTGGCTGGCCTGGAACTTCCTATGTAAACCAGATTGGCCTTGGACTCTGAGAGATCTGCCTGCCTCTGCCTCTCAAATGCTGGGATTAAAGGCGTGTGCTATCACACCTAAAGCGATTAATCCACAGGAGTCTGTTTAAGAAGTATTAGGGAAATTTATTAAGGTAAATTGAAGAAATACACTCACGAATACAGAACGGAGTAGACAGCTGAAGTCGTCCTCTGATCTGACCGGAGCAAATCCACCTTGCAGGCAGGAGAGGGAGAAAGGGAATGTGACCCTTCTCCCCACCCCCCCCCCCCTTTTGGATTTCACGCTGTAGACCAGGCTGGCCTCGAATTCACAGAGATCTGCCTGGTTCTGCCTCCCGAGTGCTGAGATTAAAGGTGTGAGCCACCTGCGGCAGGCTCTCCCTCTCCTTTTAAGAGGTCATGTACAATGGCAGGAAGCACAGCCTCCTTAGGGCCCTATAGCCCAAGGTCTTGGGTGGAGCAAATACCACTACACACACCCGCATCCTCTTTTCTGTTTTGAATAATATCATTTTATTATTTTGTTAGTGTCTGTAGATGTTAGAGTTATGTCCTCCTGTTCATTATTGGAGCACATGGCTCACATATTCTTTCACTTTCTTTTTGTTGATCATCCTTTTCTTTTCTTTTTGAGATTATAATGTAATTATATGTAAAAAATCCTTTCCTTCTCTTTCCTCTAAACTAGTGGTTCTCAACCTATGGGTCATGATTCCTTGAATGACCCTTTCACAGGGATTGCCTAAGACCATTGGAAAACACAGATATTTACATTATGATATTTCATAACAGTAGCAAAATCACAGTTCAGAAGTAGCATTGAAATAATTTTATAATCAGGGGTCACCACACCATGAGGACCTGTATTAAAGGGTAGCAGCATTAGGAAGGTTGAGAACCAGTGCAAAACCTCCTATATACCCCTTTTTGTTCTCTTTCAAATTCATGTCCTCTTTCTTCATTAATTATTGTCACATGCATATGTTTATATGTATCTACATATATATTTCCAAAGACAACCTGCTCAGCTTATATAATGTTACTGGCATGTTCATTTTCAGGGTTATTTGAGATTGGGTAACCAACTGGTGTGCTTTTCCCTAGGAAAGACTATTTCTCCCACTCTCGGCATTCCTTAGTTGCCTGTAGTTCTTTGTGTAGACTTAAACCTCGTGGGATTTCTCACGTCCTCTTTGACATGTCTATTGGTGTTATCCATGTTCAGCTCATGTTTAGGCGGTCATGTTCATGAGATGAGACTTCATGGGTGTAGTTTCTGACATTAGTAGGAGCAAACTCCCCCATCCTCTGGCTTTGATGATCTCCACCCCCACCCTTTCATCCCACCTCTACCCCAGTCTTTTTCAGTGTTCCCTGAACCTTAGGTGAGGGAATTGTTTTGTGGATGTATCCCCTGGATCTGGGCGCTACAATCTTCATTTTGATTGGTTGTGGTTTTCTGTGATAGTCTGTTGCAAAGAGAAGTTTCTTATTGTGGGGTTAGGTCTACATTTATCTGTGGGTATAAGGACAAATATTCAGAATGTAGTTTGGGGTTATGCTGGTTTAGTAAAGTGGTGGTTGTAGGTTTTCCTCCAAGATCCATGACTTTACTAGCTCTAGGTAGTTGGATAGATTTCTTGGATCATAAATGATTTCCCTCTTGTTGAGCAGGTCTTAAGTCCAATTAGAGAGCTTTTGGTTACCACCAAGGTATGCATGCCATTACTGTACCCTTAGGGTTATGGTGACGTGGTGGTTATTGTTGTGGTTCATAGCATCATAGCTGTGTAAGAGTTTTGGTTGCTTCCCTCCGTTGGAAGCTTGTATCAGATCAGTTCCAGCTCAGGGGTCTCTGGTCCTGTGTCTGAAGTGCACAGTGTCTTCAGCAATAGGGCCTTACCTTCCACTTCTGGGGGAGGGTAACCAAGGCCAGTGGCCATAATCTATAATGTTTTGGGAGTCTCTTGGGCAACTCTGTCCAACAACTTAAAAGGGGGATTTTTATGCCTGCTGTGGTTTTTGTTAGGTGGTCTTTGGCTCTTGGAGAGAACATGCCAGCCCAGATGAGAAAAGGTCACTAAAACTGTATATGTATATTTACACAGACTAACATATATTTTATTTTATTTTGTAGGCAAATAGTCAACACCTTATGAGTTTTCAGAAACTTGATGGTTATTTTTACCTCATCCCTTTCTTCAGTATTTATCTCCCTCCACCTCTCTAATGAATGCCCCCCCTTCCCATTTCCTCCTTCAGTTCCTGTGTGCCTGCTCTTCCCCTCTCCTCTGTGTACCCTGCTCTTCCCCTCTCCTCCACTGCCCTTACCTCCTACTCCAGCAGTGGTCCCTTTTCACTTTCCTAGTTTCTGCAGTTACTCCAGGATATGTACTCACATCTGAGGATTTTGATCTAGGATTCTCTGATGAGAGAGAACATGCAACGTTTGTCCTCCTGGGTCTGGATTATCTACTCCCTGCAATCTTTTCTAGTTCCACACATTTCCCTGCAAAGTTCATAATTTCAGTTTTCTTTTCAGCTGAGTAGTGTTCCACAGTGTAGATGCACCACATTCTCATTATTCGTTTGACTAAAGGTTGTTTCCATTTTTTAGCTGTTGTGAACAGAGCAGCAATGGGCATGGCTGAGCCAGTATCTGTGGAGTAGGACATCAAGTCTTCTTGGACAGCCAACAAAGAATGGTATAGCTGGGTTGTATGGTAGATTTATTTTCAGCTTTATTTTTTGTTCACTCACTTTGCATGTCCATATCTTCATATGATTTTCTTTCTGCCTAGCAGCACCTTGGGAGAGGATGTTTACTATATCTTTTGCAGAAATTCTGACTCTGTATTCGATCTTCACCAAAATTTGGAGAAGCAGTAGAAAGCCTAATTCTCAAGGAGATTTTTGAGGATAATCCATCATATTTTCCTAAAGTGGAAATTTACTATTTCTTTTCAGTGGACCTGCTTTTTCTGTTGTAGAATTTTGACCTTGAACTGGATGAGAGCTTGATATGTTTTAATTCTTGTATTACTTTCAGTAAAAATTAATTATTTTGAATTAACAAGGTCAACAAAACACGGTTTATTTCCTCTAACTAGATTTTCATGTAGTATTAATTCCTTGTCAGGAAATTAATTTATTTTAAAATTGTTGAAAACATGTGGCTGATTAAGGCTTGCTAAAGCAGGTTATACCATAACCTGTAACAGTTTTCCATTTCCTATCAAATATAAACATCTACATTTCTCAGTAGCTATGTAGCCCTTTCCTCTAATGTCCTATAATTGCATTGAGTGCCTGTTTAACATACCATGTTGCTTCTCTTCATTACATTTCATGAATATGTTCCCGTCTGTTGGTCATAGTGGCTAGTGTGGTTATTACTATTTTCTTCTCAGGTGATGTTACCCAATGAAACCCTGTTTCGAATCTGCAATAACATTTATCCCATTCTTCTCTGTGATACCACTCATAGAGCTGTAGTGTTAGGGACAGGCATCCCTGCTGTTCAGATCTCTGTTAGCAAACTCCCCTTCCACATCCATCACAAACTAATATCAGGCTTCTCCCCTCTGGCTTCATTTGTCATGAGAAATTTATAAACATAGCTTCTGTCTCAGGTCTGAATACCAGACAACAGAATATGTGTGAAGAACCCGACAGACTCACCAAAGCCAAATTTCCTTTCTATTATAAAGCAAGTGTTGTCTGTTTAGGTTTATTATATACAATTAAGAGCTCATTGGAGCTCTAGGAAGGCTGTCTGAACATCACTTCTGCTGCCAAAATGTATTCTTGACAATCCATGTCTTGTGCAGAATACCATTTAATTTTGTGTGTTAGAGAGGTTTTGGTATTCAGAGGTTGTCAGCCCTTTGGTTTAAGGAAGTTTGATGGGGTTTCTGTGGACTTCATTGTTCAAATGAAAAGTTCAGAATAGAGAGTATAATGGAATTTGGAATCTATTCTATCTGCTTTTGAATACAGTCTAACCATTACATTAAATCCAAGGTGGACAGAACAGAGCTGGCGCTGTGTGCAATTTTTCTTACTTTGAAGCCAGCTACATGGAGAATTTTTATGTTTTGTTTTTGAAAAGTAGGTAGATTATATTCTTGGTTCATCTTTGTTTTGCAGAGGTAAAATTAGAGGCCTCAGCCTCCTGCTGGCACAACAGGCTCTCAATTTCTCACTGTCGAAATCCAATCTGATTTCTATCTTGTTCACTAAAAAGCTGTCAAGAGCAAATAAGCATTCCCCATCAAAGAGCCCGCTCATTTCTGAGGTATACAAATTCCTCTCATGAGAAAGCATTCAAATAATTTAAATTGTTTCTGACTTTTAATTTCTTTCCCAGGAAATGGGAGGTGATATTAGCATGGCATCTAACTGCAGGACAAAATGGAAGAAGAAAAGATGTGCATGGTACTCTTCAGTGTGACATCCCCAGGACCCTTGAGCCTGATGACAGCATGTTTACAACATTCCAAACAGAGCCTCCATCCACATTTCCATCTGCAGCTAGCCCATTGATCAGGACTATAGCTGCCTCCTCCTAAGATGAGCCAATAAAAGGAATCCCTTTCAAAAGTAGCCTTGGTATAGGGGTATATATTGCCAGCATAAAAAGAAGAACTGCCTTGGAAATCAAGTATATTTTTCTTTCTTAGAATTCCTTTGCGTTTAGTTTGGGAAATGGCCTTTTCTTTGGAGACAGATGAAATTGTTGTTGCCTTTCTGTGCTACAAAAAGTCGTTTAACATGGCATCTCTTTTCTATCTCACTTTAATTTTCCTGGGTTTGTTTGTTCAAGGGAAGTGTTTAATAGTGTGTATTGTTTTTATAGCTGTGCCTTTATGATAAGCATATGAGTTGCTTTGGTTTCAGAACCTCTTTAAACAGACTTGTAAAATTGTGAGCCTTTTGCTTTTAAACTGTAAATTGCACTATCTTTCATTCTTTCCTGCCAGTTCATGCAAGCATTCAGAATCTCAAAATCTCGAGATTTGGATTAGAAGTGGTAGGCATGGCGCACACATGCATATGGATGAGGCACCTATCGCTGTGAAAAGCATCTCCCCTTCTGTGCAAATGCATTTGACAGCATTAAAAAAAGTAGCTGTTGAGTAGATTTGGAGTCAGCCAGAAGTCTATCATGATAGTTGTCAGAGGACTTCCAGGATTTAAAAAGTTCTCGGGAGTACTATGATTAGTCAAGGTCCCCCTTAAAATGAAGATACTTAGAGACTTAACTGGAAATTGAAAATGGTGTCTCATCAGCATACACATCTAACAGAATAAGATGCAACCTCACTCTCTTGTTTGACTGTGCATGTGTGATGAGTTAATTCTCTATTTATTCAATGTAATTTTTTTGCTTTTGTTTTTTTCCAAGACAGTGTCTCACTATGTAGCTCTGACTGTCTTGAAATTCACTATGTAGACCAGCTTTATTGAAGTATAATTAGTATACAGAAATTGTATATAATCTATGTGACTTGATGTGTTTGGACTCGTGATATCATCACTATAATTAAGGTAAAAGAGACACATAACACCTCTCAGTGTTTCCTTGTACCTCTTTTTTTTTCTTTTTTTTTTTAGGCAAGGTTCCTCTCTCTAGCTGGCCTGGAACTTCCTATGTAGACTATGTTGGCTTTGAACTCTCAGGGATCCTCCTGCCTCTCCTTCCCAAGTGCTAGGATTAAAGACACATGCCACTATGCTCTTCCTGCTCAATGTAATTTTTGAAGACTTAGCACAAAGGTTCCTACAAGTGAGTTAAATATTATACATGAAATAATCCTGAATTTTGTCTTACATTATTGGACTGTAGAGGACACCATTACAGTTGTGAGATCTCTCTCTCTCTCCTCCCTCTCTCTCTATATCTATATATCACTATATATTAATTTATTTTTGAGCTTATAATATGATTACATCATAAATCCTTTCACTCTCCTCCTTCCAAACCTTCCCATATACCACTCTTTCTCTCTTTCAAATTCATGGCCTTTGTTTTCTTTAATTGTTGTTACATGCATACACACACACACACACACATACATATATATATATATATAATTTCTAAATATAGCCTGCTCAGTCTGTATAATGTTAAATGTATGTATGTTTTAGCAGATGACCATTTGGTATTGACTAACTCTTCCATGGGGAAGACTCTTTTTCCTGCTCTCCACATTCTTTAGCTGCCTGTAGTTCTTTGTGTAGGATTGAGACCTTGTGGTTTTTTTTTTTTTTTTTCAAAATGGGAAAAAGATTTTCTTTTTTGACATGTCTGTTGGTGTTGACTTTATTCAGCTCGTGCTAGGCAGTCTTGTTGGTGAGGCTTTCTGGATGTAGCTTCTGATATTGCTAGGAGCAAATTCCCTGATCCTTTGGCTCTTACCGTCTTTCTATGTCCTCTTCTGTGTTGTTCCCTGAGCCTTGCGTGTGGGGACTGTTTTGTAGTTGCGTCCACTGGGATGGGGTTCCGTAACTCTGCATTTTGATTGGCTGTGGTTTTCTGAACTGTCACCATGGAGAAGGGAGGCTCATTACAGCAGTACATAACAAGTAGAGTCAACTCTCCACTGGCTTTAGTCGTGTGGTCAAACTATCCACATGAGGTCCTCACATAGACAACTGAGATAGCACATCAGGTACTTGCAGGAGAGTTGAGTGGAAAGGCAGCAGGGACAGGGAAAGGAGCCTTTCCTTTTCTGTCCTGAGGGATTTGGCGCTGAGATGCAATTGTATGCTCCCCTGAAAATAGTGGAAGTCCAGCAGTTAACAGGCAGTTTAGTGACTCCCGGCTTTCACTGGTTAGTGCATTTGGATTTCATCCACACAGCTAGTGCCCCTCAGGAGGACTTTGGGAAGTCCAATTTGTCTCCGTGTCATCTTGTTTTGCGGGATGTTGCATTAGACATTATGAATCACAACTCTGAAATTCGAGTCTCCAGTAGTGTCCTTCAGAGATGGTATTTCAATGGGCCTTTAAAGAAGAACGAGAAGTTCTGCACATGAAGAGGGACATGCTTGAGGAAGCAGCCACAGCATAAAGACTCTAAGAAGGGATGACAGAAAAACGGCTGGACTTCTCTGTGTTTATTTGCATACCTGCCTCTCCTCGTTGTCCCTTCCTACCCTGTCTGCACTCCGCAACGTCGACCCAGACCACATATTTTGGACTGCTTTGGCCAGTGAGCTGCACTGGCAATGTACTGGAATGTGCTCTTTCTGACTTCTCTCAGGCTTGATGATCTAATTCCAGCAAGAACTGCATTCTGCTAGTCCCTCTATAGACCCCTCCTCCATAACGTCAGCTCTCACTGAGTTCCTAGAACATCCCAGTTTGGCTTTGTGGGCTATTAATGTCTTCATATTATTATAGTTTCTCCTTGCCTTACTGTCTTTGATCTGTTCCTAACATTTTGCTTATACCATCATAAGGGATTAAAGACTCTTAGATTCTACTTCAGCAGGGAGTATGGCTCAGTTATGTGGGGTCTAAGGCTTTACAGCTGGGGACACATATCTTAAGTTTCTCTCTCTCTCTCTCTCTCTCTCTCTCTCTCTCTCTCCCTCTCTTTCTTTTTTAAGTGGAGTTGAGTTTAATAAAGCTATTTTAATACACACTTTAAGCAAGAGAAGAAGCACCTCAGACCCTGGGTATGGGATTCTCAAAGAAAAAACACCTCCTTTCAATGTCTTTACAACTGTCATATATTGTGGTTTGTTTTTTTTTCTTTTAAAGTCTCTCTCTCTCTCTCTCTCTCTCTCTCTCTCTCTCTCTCTCTCTCTCTCTCTCATTTATTCTTCTTTCATATATTACATCCTGACTGCATTTTTCCTCCTCTTTTGCTCCCAGTCCCTCTCTCCCAGATCTTTTCTCCCAGATCTTTTGCCTGCTTTTGGGACCCTTTTCCTCCTATGGGGTTGCCTCATCCAGCCTTGATATGAGGGTTTATGTGTAGTTTTATTGTAACTTGTTATGCCATGTTTAGTTGATATCCCCGGGAGGCTTTCTTTTTTTCTGAAGGGAAATGAAGAAGTGCTACCTTTCTTACCACATCCAAGGTTTTTGCTTCTCCCATTCTGTGGACTAGGTAGCGAAAGAGGAACTTTGGAGAGTCTCAGTACCTGCTACACTTGTGATTATACACAAGGCTGGCCAAAGGCAGGCTTGCAAGGTGGGAGGAAGATTTTCCACACCTCCTAATTCTTGGATCCCCTTCCTATTTGGAAGGCCATTTCTGACTCAGACATTGTTACTGTGGCTAAACTGAAGAATTTAAACAATTTACACTGAAAGTTGAATTCATTTCTAGGCTAGTAGCCAGCACATTTAATGTATAGTTCCATGACAGAGTATATAACGGGTTATGATGAATTAGTAAGTTAATCCTTTCCCCAGGGCAGAAATCTCATAAAACAAGATCCCATCTGATAATAAGTTTGCTAGGATATAGTATCTCAATATCTCCCTCTCTCATGAGATTGTGTCACAAGAAATTTGTTGCCATTCCTAGGTAAACTATTGAAGTTTGCAAATAATTACCTATGGATTCATGGTTATCCTATAATAACCACAGAACACTTTCTTGCATTCTGCTCTGCTCTCCTGAGAAAAAGAAAAAGCAATTAAGATACAGCTGACGTGCAGGGAATTGTAGAAACCCCAGCCTGCTCTGACTGAATTTCAGAAGTGCAAGAGGCTAAGCGGTGAGCCAGGTTAAACAGCTGGCACCTTGGATGTTGCTTCTTGTTTAGGGTACATAAAGGGGCTTTATTTTCTCTCAGTGTGTGTGTATGGGGCAGGAGAGGCCAAGGAATACAAGTGCACACAAACCAATGTTCATGCGATGGTATCTACATGGTGTGTGTTTAAAAGATTTGTATTTTATTTTATCATTTTTACTTTTTTGTGTTTCTGTACACATATGTCTGAGTGCCTGTGGAGTTCAGAAGAGGGTGTCGGGTCCCCTGGAGCTGGAGTTATAGGTGACTCGGGGCCCTCTGACATGAGTGCTGGGAACTGGACTCGGATCTTCTGCAAAAGACACAAGTATTCTTAGCCACCAAGTCGTCTCTCCAGCCTGTGATGGTGACTCTTGACTGTTAACTTGATTGGATTGAGAAGTGCCCAAATGATTAATAATAAACCAACCTCTGGCGTGAGGGTGTGTCCAGAGGGGAGGGCGGACTCGGAATGTGGACACCGGACACCACCACACCCCAGATGGGGGCCCAGCTGGGGTCAAAGCAGGAAAGGAGAACACCCACCAGCACAGGCTCTCCTCTGTCTCTCACCCCTCCCCTTTATTCTCCTCCCCACCTCTCCCTTTCCTGCCTCCCATGAGATGACCAGTAACACCCCTCTTCACCCTCTCAAGTGGACTGGCATCTCTGAAAAGAAACCTAAACAACAGCTCACTTTGTCCACCGCTTTCTTCAGGGATTGGTCACAGTGATGAAGTCTGAGTATGGTTTACATGCTGAATGCCACTCTGAGGTGGGGGGCCCCAGTGAGTAGTCTGTCTTGTGAGGACACACAGCAGATTCTTGGCATGCATTCATGGAAAGGGGAAAACTGGACCATCCCTCTTCTTCAGGACACTCACAGGTCCTTCCCCTTTAACCTCTTGGTCTCCGCAGCATGGCAGGGGATGTCTATATTAAAAACACACTGAAAAACCCTGCATTAACTGTGAGGACTCTGTATGTGCCATAGAGATTACAATACATCTCCTGAAATTTCATTTGATTAATTTGTGAATCCAAGTGGCTAATTCTGGTAAAGTCTTATAGCTGAGGATGTGGGATTTAATGTACGCATAGTACCATTCTTTTTTTGTTTTTGGTTTTGTTTTCAGGATAACCTTTCAGCTCATAGATGATGCTTCCCACTGCTTATCTGAGAAAAAATGAGAACATACAACTTCAGTCTAAGTACAGGTGGGGTGGCTTACCCTAGAAAAATCCCTGGGATATCCGGGGCTCTTGGGCTGAAAGCATAAGAGATAAACACTAGTGCTCATGTAGAAATCAATACCCAGCCATTGTTCTGTCCTCTAGAATAAGACAGCTCTGTTCTGAGGGGAGAGGTGTGATGGTGCGACAGTTTGTGCTGCACCTCATCTGGCCAGCAATTGTGAAGGAAGTGACTTGATAACCCCAGGTGACTGTGACAACAAAATCCACCAGCGACTTGAAAATGAGAATGTCAGTACATTGCTTCTATTTTACTTTTAAAGACAGAGGTAGAAAAGGTTTGAAGAAAATATTGTCCTAAAGTGATGGGATGTTTTCAAAATCCATTCTTTTGCTGTTAGGTAAGTCCAAGACTTGGGCCTGCCTGACACACTTTAGGATTTCAAATACTTCTTGACTATTGGATCATGTGTGGATCAGAAATGCCCCATAAGTGATACAGATAATTGTGGGCCTGCTCCAGCAGAAGGGAAATGGTTCCTGACTGTCATATATCCCCAAAGATTTTTGTAAAAAGTCTCTCCCAGTTAGGGGATAGGGGCAGTCTGACATGACTAAAAAGGAGTGGGTCACAGCGCCTCGTCCCAAGTCCAGCATCTGAGAGGTTGTCCAGGGAAAGAGAGCAGTCTGTCCATCTGCCACTTGGATGGGTTTCCATTGAGAGCCACTGGTCCAGGTGGCTCTGACAGGACTGAATGAGCCACTCCCATGTCAACCAGGCACAGAACAGATTTGTCCCCTTCCTTTAATGTTGCCCTGGTGTGGGGGACCAGCTCCCACTATTATTTACCCCAGGAACTCTTGAGGAACGAGGGATAAGAGACTTAGTTAGAGATAGTGAGGAGAGAGAACAGAGAGAAAATACAGGATAGACTCGAGTGGACCTGGATCCTTATCCGCCAGCCCAGAACTTTATTCCAAAGGTCTATTTATAACAATGCCAAGGGGTGGAGCAAAAGACCTCCCCCTTGCTAGTTAGACCCTTACAAACACCTGGTCCCCAGGCCCGTGGTCCAATCAACCTCCCATGCAGTCCTGCTGGGTACAGCCCACTAAGAAACCTAGTGGGCTCCAACACCCTGGGATACCAGGGTCTCAGTGGAATCGAGCCTTGTCTCTGTCAATCTTCACCCAAGTGAAGGATGAGGCGCCCTTCTTCTTTCCTCTTCCAAACTGTCATTCATTCTTTTCATTCTTCCAGTGTCCTTTTTGCTTACAATAAACACATTGCTCCTTTTCTCGCCTCTTCTTTTCCAGTGGTTTTCTTCTCTCCCACTCTGGGATCTCTTTTATTGGTCTCTCTGAGCACTGTCACTACTTACTGCTAGGGTCAAACTTTTGTTTTTCATTTCTTCTACAGTCACAGTTACTGTAAACTTTTGAGCACTCTCCAATAATTGGGACCTATTCATACCCTCACTCCTTCTAATTTCTGAAGTTCCTTTCTAATGTCTGTGGCAGACTGAACAACAAAAGCAATATTGTTTACTTGTTGGTTTTCTGGTTTATCTGGGTCTGTGGGGGTGAACAACTGGGAAACTTCACACAGGAACCCAAAGGGGAATTTTGGGGATCTTGTATAACCTCACTCACCTTAGGCAGATTGGCAGGTTTTCTATCTGCCTTCAATCCTCCTAAAGTGGTCCAGTGAAAATTGTCCAGAGCCTCCTTATCTTGGTCAGTGTTGGAGTCCAAATCAGGTCGGGCAGAGGGGAAAATCCACTCTGTTTGGGCTGCATTGTCCAGCGATCCTCCACTGGGCCTGAGGGCAGCTTTCCTACTTTCAAGCTGGATCCTGCCCCTCTTCTCTGCTGTAGAGAGGGTGGTCAGGACCTGTTGTTAATCTTTCCCGATCAGCTGGTGGGTGTAAACGAGTCTCTAATGAAAGCCTGAGGTTTTCCTGAGAATTACGGGTTCTGAGTTTTCCAGTTATACAGATCATTGGATTAAAAGATATAAACCACGAAAGGGGTAGAAGGGGAATCTTTGGGTCTCAGAATGGCAGGGGCACCTCCTCTAGAGGGAGGATGTGTGCCTGCCTCTGCCCCTAAGAAATTCTTCCCAGAGCCCCCACAGCCAGAACCACTCCACCGTGTGTGGAGGGGAGAGGGAGGGAGCCCGAGACAGAAGAGACTATTCTCCCTGCTCCCCACTCCCAGTGTGGCTGGGGGGAAGTATTTCCCCATCCCTTGTTGTGGCCAGCCCACTGGGGCATGCGAAGGTGAAAAGTCAAATTCCTCCAGTGGGACTGAGAAAACAAGTGGAGTTTTGGGTTTCTCTGGGTTAGCTGGCCAATCCAAGAGGATGCGTGTCCTCAACAAGTGGGCACAAGTCTTAAGCCAGGGCTGTGGGTCCTGCACCAGAGAAAGCCACTAGTCAATATGGGAAAACTGGTCAGAGTGGCCAGAATCTCCAGTCACCATGTTCCAGACAACCTGAACCATCTGGACCTGAAGGATCCAGAGATCCTCCGCTGAGCCACCTGATTCCAAAAGAGGACCAATTGATTCCTGGAAGGTCTGGCATCTTCTGGGTGAGGAATGGACACCATATCCATCTTCATCCACAGAACCCTCCTTGAACGGTTTAATACACACTTCAGCTGTGTCTTGGGACTTCTCATTCTCCCTCCCATTTTGGATCTGTTTTTCCAACAGACGGAACTGACAGAAACATACAGAAAGACACACAGACAGGCAAAGAGTAAAGACAGCTGGAGGTGGCCACCACAGTCTTAACCAGAGGTAAGGTGACATCTCATGTGGAGCTTGGACACTGGAATTAGGCTGTGTCCAGTCTTTCCTAAGTGTCCTATTCAGAAGGCACCATAAACAGACTTAACACTGGAGGTGACAGACTCAGGCGACATTCAGTAATTTCCCATTTTAGGGTGGAAGCATTGGGGGTCTCTGGGGTGGTAGGACTAGAGGCAGGAGAAATTTGTGAGACCCTGGAACATCACAGGGTGCATACCTCCCAGGAGCTATTTGTTTTCTGTACTATTGATCCAGAATGGAGATCCCCAGAATCCTAGTCTCCTGGGATCTTGCTGGAGCCTCCAGAATGTTGCAAGGTAAGCCCACCAGAAATTACCACATGGACACCTTTAAGTCTGAAAGGGAAGTCTTTCTTGCTGGCCAGCAGCTGCATGGGGAACTTGCCCAAATCATGCAGCCCTGGGCCTCACAGCTCTTTGTCTTTTATGCACAAAAACCCCAAATCCTGGTTGGCACACTTCAGTTAGCAAGAAATGTAGCTACAGAAGCCAGACAAACAAGGTTAGCACATCTAGGGAGTTTTCCTTTGTTACTGTTTTGGCAAGTGTTGAGACCTGTACTGGCTGGTTTTGTATGTCAACTTGACATAGAGTTTTCAGAGAGGCAGGAGACTTAGTTGAGGAAATGCCTCCGTGAGATCCAGCTGTAAGGCATTTTGTTGGGATAATCTTTTTGTACACTGTGTGAAGATGTGTCTTTGTTCTTCCTTGCCTGCTTAAGGCACCTTCTGATTGGTTTAACAAAGAGCTGAATGGCCAGTAGCTAGGCAGGAGAGGATTGGCAGAACTTCCGGGGAGAGATAGGAACTTTGGGAAAGAATTGGAGGCATGGGAGATTTGCCAGCTAAACGTCGAGGAAGTCAGACATATGGTACTGAGAAGAGGTAATGAGCCACATGGCAGAACATAGATTATTATAGATGGGTTAATTTAAGTTTTAAGACTTAGTTAGGAACAAGCTTAAGCTAAGGCCAAGCTTTCATACTTAATAAGAAGTCCTGTGTCATTATTTGGGAGCTAGTAGTCCAAAGAAAGACCAACTACAGCATTTTCTCAATTAGTGATCAATGAGGGAGGGCCCAGCCCATGGTAGGTGGTGCCACCCCTGGCTTGGTGGTCCTGGGTTCTATAAGAAAGCAGGCTGAGCAAGCCATGGGAAGCCAGCCAGTAAAAAGCTCCCCTCTATGGCCTCTGCATCAGCTCGTGCCTCCAGGTTCCTGTCCTGTTTGAGTTCCTGTCCTGATTTCCTTCAGTGATGAAGAGCAATGTGGAAGTGTAAGCCAAATAAACCCTTTCCTCCTCATCTTGCTTTTTGGTCATGGTGTTTCATTGCAGCAATAGAAACCCTAACTGAGACAGGAGCTATGTGCTGGGTTTTAAGATCAGAATGGCGCCTCTAACATGGCACCACTTATGCTAATATCTGGGGCCCTGTTACATTCTCTGGTCTCCAAGGGTACCCACACATATGCCACACACACACACACACACACACACACACACACACACACACACACAATCTTTTAGAAAGAACCTATTTTTCCAGTTGGAATACATAAATACAACAGTGTAAAAACTGAACAAATAGCCAGGTGGTGGTGGCACACACCTTTAATCCCATCACTTGGGAGGCAGAGGCAGGCGGATCTTTGAGTTAGGGGCCAGCCTGGTCTCCATATTGAGTTCCAGGATAGCCAAGGATACACAGAGAAACTTTGTCTTGAAAAAACAAAAAAAAATGTTTTTTGAACAAATAGAACAGATAGTAATGAATACTGCAATGCTAATTAGTATGGAGAGCGTGACAGAGTGGGGCGAGGTGCTTCCTTCTGTGGACAAGAGAAGTCTGCTGAGAAGGTAGTCAGCTGAGAACTGAGTGACAAGAAGGACCAGCTCCTGTAGAGATCAGAGGAAGAAAATTTCAACAGGGGAAACAGCTAGTGACAAACAGGGTTCCACTGGGTGGGAGGATGGGGTTCGTTGGGAGAAGACAGTTTTGGAGGATTCAGGTCACACTGCACTCTGTTAGCCAGGGAAATTCTTCTGATATTATTCTTAACTTGTTTCTTTTTTTTTTCAGGGGTGTGTGTGTGTGTGTGTGTGTGTGTGTGTGTGTGTGTGTGTGTGTGTTTGCAATAGCCCTGGCTGTTCTGCTGTTCTGGAACTTGATATATAGATCATGCTGCCCTTGAACTCACAGAAACCTGCTTGTCTCTACCACAGACATAAAACACAGAAACTCCAGGTACTCCATTCTTTTTTCTCCAGGTCATGTCTCCCAAGATTTCAATGAGAGAAGACAGTTAGCATATCACCATTTCTGTAATTCATTGATTTTTATTCAGAGTGCCCAGGTTTATTTGCACTCATTTAATTGTGTGCGTTATATAGCCATTTTGTGTTGTTCTTTTATAACCACATCATATCTGTCCTGCTCTTGTTTTTATTCCTAACCCTTGGCAAGTACCAATCTATAATCTATTTCTACTGTCTCGTCATTGCAACAGTATTGTGCGTATGGAGTGTTATAGTGTGTCACCACTTGTAATTGTTGGGGTTTTCAACAGCCATGTTTTTAAGTATTGCCATGTGTGATGGCTCAAATGGGAAATACCTCCCACAGTCTCGAGCATTTGAACCCTTGGCCCCCAGTCAGTGGTGCTGTTTGGGGAGGTTTAAGTAGTGCAGCCTCAGGAGGAAGGGTGCCACTGTGGGTAGTCTTTGAGATTAAAATCCTCCTGACTTCCAGTTTGATCTCTCTGCTTTGTGCTTGTGGTTACGGATGTGAGCTCTCATCTTATTGCTATTACTATACCAACTGCTTGCTGCTGTGCCCCCCACCATGATGGATTCTACCCCCCCACCCCCCGGAACTGCGAGTCCAAATAAACTCTTCTATAAGTTGCTGTCATCCTGGTATTTCATCATAAGTAGCATAAAAGTAACTAACACACTCTGCACCAACAGCTTGTTTCTTTTCATCGATGATGGCTATTCTTGGCTGTCAACCTGACTATATCTGGAACGAACTAAAACCCAAGCAGTTGGGTACACCTGTGAGATATTTATTTTTCTTAATGAAATCATTTGAAATGGGAAGACCCACTTTTAATCTGAGTCTTTGAAGGTGGAAAGAGCCACTTTAATCCGGGCCATACCTTTAATGCAGCCTATATAAAGGAAATGGAAGAAGGAAGTTCTCTCTCTTTGCCTGCTTCCTCCCACCCTCACCAGCAAGTCCATTTCTTCAGTGATATTAGAGCCTCCTTCTATAGGATTCTGGCATCTACTGAAGACCAGCTCAGACACCCAGCCTTACGAACCGAACAACTACAGGATTCTTGGGCCTTCTGTTGGTAGACAGCCATTATTGAACTAGCTGTGTAAACCATTCTGATCAAACCACTTTCTATATACTGGTAGATTCACTATGTAGGTTCTGTTCCTCTAGAGAACCCTGACTGGGGCTAGCTATGTTAACCGTTCCACCATGGAGTTGTTTCCACAGTTGGGTGTTAGTGCTCAGCCCTGAAACCATATAGACAGGACTTAGCAGGTTGTATGTACATACACACATGTATATATTTATGTATGCAAATATATACATACATATATGCATCTAACAATAATAATAAAAGAAAAAGAGGCTATCAACTTGAAAATAGGGGACATATAAGGACTTTGAGAGAATGTAGTTGGGAGGGGATAGAGGGAGGAAAGGAAGGGAGAAATCATGTAATTCTATTTCATTTAAAACATACTAATCACATCAAATAAAAATTGTAAAGAAAAAGGCCCACACTGTGCATTTCTTAACAGATTCTTGTCTTCCCAAAGCTTTCTGGAGAGTGAAACCTGGTGAAGGATTGCTTGTGTCCACCTTTGGGCTTCCACCTCCTGTGCTATTCTGTCTGCTGCAGAGCCCTGCCTGGCCACATCTTTAATACTTGTGCTTATAAAAGGATTCTGGGTTTTATGGACAATGAAACAATAACTGCAGCTGCTTGGAGATGGTAATCTAGTTAGTCACACGGCGGTGAACTCAAGTGAATGGAAAATGGAACCTGGAATCACTGTGCATGCTGACAGCCTCAAGGGCACTGTCACTGAGAACTTGTTGGATTCCTTCTCATTTCTTGGTATTAGAGAGCTAATTGGCAACGTAGGAAGCAGGGAATGGAGTATGCATCCAATGTGCACACTCTTTGTACCTTTCGATTTATTTAATCCTTCATGTCATTCAACACAGGAGGGAGATATCTCCCTGTTTTATATATGCAAAGATGAGGTTCAGAGAAATAAAAGAATTCAGTCAACACTAATCGCAACACCAGTCATTAGAAGAGTCAGGATTTAAATGAGTCCTGTGTGAAACTTTATTCTTTCCTTTTTTCTCACATGCCACGGCAGATATTCCATTTTTTGAGCCTTTTTCTTACTGTCTGCAATGTGAGGATCAGATCCTTTCCAGCCTCAGAGAGAAACTCAACTTTAAATGGGCTTTAAATAAAAAAGGAACTCAAGGGGTGGTGAAAATGTTAGCCTCAGATGTAGCTGTCACAGAAGTAAGCTGTCACCCTCCCTAAATGGTGCAGATCCATTTCCAGGCAGGTCTGTGGATCCAGAACGCCTCTGAAACACTGTTGACCCATCCCATTCACTTTCCAAGTATATGTTGCTTCAGAAAAGAGGTGGGAATGGCTTTGGGGATGATGTGGCCCATCCCAACCCTGAAACAATCCCCACCCCAAAATGGGGCTTAAGGAGATGGGGCCTGTGATCTGCCATGCTGAAATCAGAAAGTGTATTAGACCACTTCAAATACCAAATGGAAAAGAGGTGGCCCCTTGAGAAAAGTATAAAGTTGTTGCTATCATAAATGGCAGATAAAGAAAACCTAGGATATCTAAAACAATTCTTTACAATAAAGCAACTTCTGGAGGTATCACCATCTCTGACTTCAAGCTCTACTATAGAGCTATAGTAATAAAAACAGTTGGATATTGGCATAAAAACTGACACGTGGACCAATGGAATCGAATTGAAGATCCTGACATTAACCCACACACCTATGAACACCTGAACACAAAGAAGCCATAACTGTACAATGGAATAAAGAAAGCATCTTCAACAAATGGTGCTGGCATAACTGGATGTCAACATGTAGAAGACTGCAAATAGATCCATATCTATTACCATGCACAAAACTCAAATCTAAGTGGATCAAAGACAACTTAAATCCAGCTACAGTGAACCTAATAGAGGAGAAAGTAGGAAACAGCCTAGAAAGCATTGGCACAGGAGACCACTTCCTAAATATAATACCAGTAGCACAGACACTGAGAGCAACAATGAATAAATAGGACCTCCTGAAAATGAGAAGCTTCTGTAAGGTAAAGGACACAGTAAATAAGACAAAATGACAGCCTACAGAATGGGAAAAGATCTTCACCAACCCCACATCTGACAGAGGACTAATCTCCAAAATGTGTAAAGAACTCAAGAAGCTAGACATCAAAATACCAAATGATTCAATTAAAAAATGGGTTACAGATCTAAACAGAGAATTCTCAACAGAAGAATCTCAAATGGCTGAAAGACATTTAAGGAATTGCTCAACACCCTTAGTCATCAGGGAAAAGCAAATCAAAACAACTCTGAGATACCATCTTACACCTGTCACAATAGCTAAGACAAAAACACTGAAGACAGCTTATGTTGGAGAGGATGCGGAACAAAGGGAACACTCCTCCACTGTTGGTGGGAGTGCAAACTTGTACAGCCACTCTGGAAATCAGTATGGCAGTTTCTCAGAAAATTGGGAATGAATCTACCTCAAGACCCAAGGATACCACTCTTGGGCATATACCCAAGGAATGCTCAATCATACCACAAGGACACTTGCTCAACTATGTTCATAGCAGCATTATTCATAATAGCCAGAACATGGAAGCAACCTAGATGCCCCTCAACTGAAGACAGGATTAAGAAAATGTACATGTACATAATGGAATACTACTCAGGTGTAAAAAACAATGACATCATAAAATTTGCAGGCAAATGGATGGAACTAGAAGATATCATCCTAAGTGAGGTAACCCAGACTCAGAAAGATAAACATGGTATGTACTCACTCATAAGTGGATACTAGATGTAAAGCAAAGGATAATTAGACTACAACCTACAGCTCCAGAGAAGCTAGGAAATAAGATGGAAACTTAGAGGCATGTATGCATCACCTTGGGATGAGGAAACCTAGGAGATCTCCATGAGTAAATTGGGGACGAGGGGAAGTAATAGAGGGTTGGGGATGGGGGATGAGAACATGAGGGAATGGGATGGTCAAGCTGGGGGAGGGACAGAGTGGGAGAGCAATGAAAGAGATATCTTGATAGATGGAGATATTATGGGGTAAAGGAGAAACCTGGTGCCAGGGAAATTCCCAGGAATCCACAAGGATGACCCCAGATTAGACTACTAGCAATAGTGGAGAGGGTGCCTGAATTTGAACTAGCCTACCCTGGTAATTAGATTAGTGAATACCCTAACTGTCATCATAGAGCCTTCATCCAGTAACTGATGGAAATAGATGCAGAGATCCACAGCCAAGCACCAGGCCAAGCTCTGAGAGTCCGGCTGAAGAGAGGGAAGAGGTAGTACATGAGCAAGGGGAGTCAAGATCATGATGGGGAAATCTACAGAGACAACTGAACCAAGCTCAAAGGAACTCACGAGCTTTAGACTGACAGTTGTGGAACCTGCATGGGACCAGACTAGACCTTCTGCATATGGGAGACAGATGTGTAGCTGGGTCTGTTTGAGTGGCCACTGGCAGTGTGATCGGGATCCATCCCTGGTGCTTGAGCTGGCTTTCTGGATCCCATTCCTATGGTCGGACACCTTGCTCATCCTTGATGAAGCGGGGAGGGGCTTGGTCCTGCCTCAACTAAATGTACCAGGCTTTGCTATCCCCCCATGGGAGAACTTACTATGTTGGAGGAGGGGATGCGGAGTAGGGGGTAGGTGGGGAGGTGGGGGGGGGACGGGAGCAGGAATGAGAGGGAGATCTGTGGTTGGTATGTAAAATGAATAAAAAAAACTTAAAAAATGGTAGATACACACCAAATAGTAAGAAACAAGAGACCACTATAATTAGCAGGAATAAGAAAACCCATAGAATCAAGTAACCTGGGCTCATAGGAGCTCATAGAGACTGAATCAACAACCAACTAGCCTGCATGGGAGTGACCTAGGCCCTCTGCATATATGTTACAATTGTATAGCTTGGTCTTCTTGTGGATTTCCTGATAGTGGGAGCAGGACTATCTCCAACACTTTTGCTGGTTTTCAGAACCCAATTCACTATACTGGGTTGCATTGCCCAGCCTTAATACAAGGGGAGGAGCTTAGTTTTACTGCAACATGATGTGCCATGTTTTGTTGATATCCATGGGAGGCCTGCCCTTTTCTGAACAGAAACCGAGGAGGAGTGGATTGGGGTGGTGGTGGAGGTGAGGTGAGGGCCTGGGAGGAGAGGAGGGAGGGGAAACTTCGGTTGGGCTTAAAATAAATAAATATTAAAATGAGATTAAGTGATGATAAATCTTGATTATCAACTCAATGCAATTACTTGTTTAAATTGAGTTTAATTTTTTTCATGAGTGTGAGTATTTTTCCTGCATGTTTATCTGTGCACTGTGTGTATGTCTGATGCCCACAAGAGCCAGAATAAGGTGGATCCTATCCCATGGAACTGGAGTTACCGATGGCTGGGAGCTGCCACGTGGGTCCTTGGAATTGGGTCCTCTGGAAGAGCTGCAAGGCCTTTTAACCACAAGAGCCATCTCTTCAATACCAACTTGATGTAGTTTAGGATCATCATGGAAGTGAATCTGGGTGTGTCTGTAAGGGATTATCTATAGTAGGTTAACTGATGTGGGAAGACTCCCCCTAAATGTGGGGATACCATTCCATGGGCCGGGTCCTGGAGTGAATAAAAAGGAGAAAGTGAACTGAGCACCAACATTCATCTCTCCCCGCTTAGCTACCGGGACACAGTGTGACCAGCTGCCTCCAGTTTCCTCTGGGATGGCTTTCCCACAACAGTGGACTGAGAGCCCACATGCACCGTCTTTTCTTGGGGTTGCTTCTGTCAGTTATGTAGTTGTGCAATGAGAAGAGTTAACGAGTGTACCATCCATCCGTTCCTCTCTCCATCTCTTATTCCTTCCCTCTCTGCTCCCATGCATCCCTGTCTCTTCTCCCTTTCTTGTCTCTGTGACACACGCCTATGTTCTTAGAAATTCTTTCCTTTGGTTCTTCTATGTCTGTATTAGTTCCTTTTCTCACTGCTGTGACAAAGTACCCCACAGAAACAACTTCAGGGAGGAAGGCTTAATTTAGTTTATGGTTTCATAGGGATTCAGTCGATCAAAGTATGGAAGGCACCATGACAGGAACTGTTTCATCCGTGGCAGCTGTATAGAGTGGTGAAGACAGCTACTCACACAGTGGCTGATCAGGAAGCAAGTCAGAACCGGAAGCAGGTACAAACCTTGAAGGTCACCCTAGTGACCCTCTTCCACCAGCCAAGCCCTGATCTCCTAAAGACTTCACAGCCTTCAAAATATTGTCACAAGTACACGAAACGTGAGCCTGGGGACTACATCAGACTCAAATCCTAAAACTGTACAGTGAAAGATAAATAATACGAGTCCATTATTCTCAATTTTACAGAAGAGTGCATTGACAACCAAGCAATGGAATGATTGCTTCTCTTCTCCACAAGGATTTGTTCAGGAGAGAAAAATAGTCAGAGCTGGCAAGGTTCAGTGATATTTATAAGTCTAAACAAGAGAGGGATTTTCATTTGTCCTCATGAGAAATCAAACGTGGGACTTTGACCTCATTAGCACTGAGCTACTAGCTCTTTGGAACTACAAAGCAGTGAGTGGAAGAGAGAATTAATGCAAACCCCAAATATCTAATGTGTTTCTAGATTGAGAAGGCCCAGGGGCAGATGAGGTTCATTCCATGACTACAATATGAGCTATGTGTCATTAGGAGCCCTTGGAGAGGATTTATAAAGAAACACACTCTAGTTTGAAGGGAGACCCTGTTTTTTATTCCTTGTCAACTGTTGTGGAAATTGATGCTTAGACTTGAAAAGCTATAAATGTGGTTAAGGCATAGTAGAATGGGACCTGTGGTCATCTGGAGGGCTGATAAATCACAAGCACCATTAACCTGGCTCTTCTTGACGAAAAGGTGTCATGCTGGGCTCAAGTAACAAGCCACCATGGCCTAGTGTGATTATGAATTTGGGATCTAAGAAGCTTTACAGAATTATCTGCTTCTTTAAGAGATGTCTCCGTCCAAGCCCCAAGCAATAACAAATGCAGAATCACATAAAAACATTAAAAATGTGATTTTTTTCTCAATTTCCTTTTACATTTAACCTCTGAAAAGGAGGCCGCTCACTCTGTTTGAATAAGCATTTAAGATACATTCCAAATCTACGGCCATGCTACCCCAAATGTGCATGAAAACAGAAGTCAAACAAGTTGGATAAGAAGCACAATTCAAGAATTACCTACTGCGTGTCTGTGTTTGTCACATACTCAGGTAAAAATGGTAAGGAAGACACATGTGACGCCTGCCTCCACGGCCCTGATAATCTGAACTGGGGTGGGTGACACAGGGGCACAATAAAATAGGTCATTGGGTAGGCATTAGGCTGACTCTGTAGTCTCTCAACTGCAATGCTGCTTAAGGTCTCTGGTCTTGGTTTCCTTACTTTTCAGTGGCAACATATTATTTTCTGTAGAATGAAATTGAGAAGTTAATTTCTTTACTTTTTATAGTGTGGCAGAAACAAGGATATCAGACAATTTAGCAGGTTTTCTGGAAGCACTGTTTTGTCTTGACTTTCTTCTTCCTTCCTTTCAACTCATCAAGAGCTGAAAGAGAGACTTGCCTCTTGGGAGCAGCGACCCTCCCCAGCTTCTTCTATGTTCTCCCTCTGCTAAGACTTACCACTGAGTGGGGGATTCTGAGTGCAGTGTGAACATATACCCCCTTTCAAACAAATAAACATCTTTTCTGTAAAGGTTAAGAGTCAACTTACAGACAGGGAGCATTGGTACATGTATTTGTGTACTTGTGTGTGTGTGTGTGTGTGTGTGTTTATGTGTATATATGTGTGTGTATGTGCATGTGTGTGTGTGTGTGTGTGTGTATGTGTGTGAAGGTGCTTGTGCACATGTGTGTACATGCATGTATGTGGAGACCACAAGACAACCTCAACTGTTTATCAACTGCCACCCACCTAGTTTTTATGAGACAGGATCTCTCACTGATCTAGAACTCACCAACAAGGTAGGCTAGGTTGGTCAGCCCACAAGCCTCAGAGATCCACTTCTCCTTACCTCTCTGGAACTGGGATTACAAGCATGCATCATCATATCTGATTTTAAAATGTGGATTCTGGGAATCAAATTTAAATTCTCATGTTTGCAAGGCAAGCACTGTGCTGACTAAAGCACCCATTGAACTCTGATGATATCTGAGAAAGACATTGATCTATGGTTATAGAAGAAGGTTGTTATGAGTCATTTTACTTATACATTCCCTTAGCAGAACAATAGTGTTTGGCTTTTCCCCAAGGTCCATGCCTGTTGCGTCTCAGATTCTTGGCCATCCAAGCAGTGTCTGGTATGGGTTCCATCTCATAGAGTGGGCCTTGAACTGATCAGATAGTGGTTGGTTACTTCTATAACTCTTATACCACTATTGCACCAGCATATCATGCAATCAAGTCACCATTGCAGATAGGAAGGTTTGTAGCTGGGTAGCATGCTGAGTACCATCCAGTACCATGAACAGTAAACAATTGGGGTGAAGACTCTAGGCACCAGCTTGACTTCTCTGTGTTTATTTGATGTTTAGGTGTTGTCTTCAGCAATAGGATCTCAACATCAGTTTTTGGAGATCAACAAATGTTCTTGGCAATAGTCTGAGCTGTTTGGGGGTTTCCATGAAGACCCCTGTGGTGGTTTGAATGAGATGGTGACTCCAATAAACTCATATGCTTGGTTCCCAGTTGGTGGACTGTTGGGAAGGATTAGGAGACATGACCTTGTTGGAGGAGATGTGGAACTGTAGGTGGACTTTGAGGTTTCAAAAGCTCATACCAGGCCCAGTGTCTCCTTTTGCCTCCTCTCTCTGCCTGCTGGCTGTGGATCAGGATGTAGCTCTCAGCTACTTCTCTAGTACCACGCCTGCCTGCTGACATACTCCCTGCCATGATGATAATGGAACAAGCCTCTGAGAGTGTAAGCAAATCTCCAATTAAATCCTTTCTTATAAAAGTTGCCTTGGTCATGGTGTTTCTTCATAATAGAACTGTAACTAAGACAACTTCCTAAATTCTTACTTCATTAAGTATTATATATATTCTTGTTCAGGTCTGTAAATACAGAAAGAGCAGAAAAACAAACAATTTAAAAAGGAAATGAGGTATGTGCAAGCAACACAAAGGAGAATAGACAAGCAACAGTGTAGAAAGGGGTTATAGGATGTGTTACCATTAATTGCTTCAGTAGCCACGTTCATGGAGAAAGTTCTAGGACTAGGGGAAGTGTTCAGATGGCACATTGTCATAGTTGTGTGCAGCATGGCGTAAGTGTGGAGGTCAGAGACAACTTGTAGGAGTTCTTCCATTTTGTGGGTTCTGGAGATTGAACTCAGATAGTCAGGCTTGGCAGAAAGCATTTCTACATACTGAGGCATCTCAATGGCCTTGATTTAGCCTGCCTGTCTTCCTTCCTTCCTTCCTTCCTTCCTTCCTTCCTTCCTTCCTTCCTTCTTTCCTCCATTCCTCCTTCCCTTCCTTTCTTGCTCTCTCTCTCTTTCTCCCTCTCTCCCTCTTTCTTTTAAAATATTCACGGGAGGCAACAAGATCACAAGTTCAAGATAGCCTGGATTACATAGTGATTTCCAAGTCAGTTTGAGTTACATAGTGAGGCCCTGTCACAGACATCACTATTGTGAACATTACTCAGTGCTATATTAAGACAAGTTATGAAGGCATGAAATTTCATGCTGAAAACTTGAAAGTGCATATTACTAAGTGAAAGAAACCCACCTGAAAAGCCCTACCTCCTGTGGTTCCAGTTATGCATATGTAACATTTTGGGTAAGGCAGAACCATAGAGGTAGGATAAAGCCCAGTGGCTCCAGAGGTTTGGAGAAAGGGATGGACGAAGACACAGTGAAGAGGGGTTTTAGGGCAGTAAAAGTCCTCTGTATGACACCACTGTCATTGAGACACGCCATCATATATTTGTCCCTACTCACAGAATTCATAACACAAAGAGTGGACCATAATGTAACACATAGGTTTTGACAAAAATATGCCGGTGTTAGTGAGAGGACTGAGCAGATGCCATAACAGACTGCTCAGTCTTCTCTCAGGCCTCAGTTTCAGTTTCCTGAGACTAAAGAAGTAGTTTCTGAGAGAGCCACAAACAAAGGACAATCAATCTTCAATACCCCCCCTCCCCCCCGACAGCAAGGACAAGGAGGCCTGGTACATGCAGTATCAGGCCAGACCAGGCCTGAGCCACAGTCAGCAAGCTCAAGGTAATAACTAAATAAGGACAAAGCCTGGGACTTGTCTAGACCTCCCAAAAATGGAAAGCTATAGCTTTGACCAGCCCCTGACCAGCACTAGCCAATTAGAATGTACTAATATGATTGCCACTTGCTTAAGCCAATCATATCTAAAATGACCTAACTGCTCTAGGAACTCCCCTTAGTTGTGCTTAAAAGGAGCCTGTGAGCTCCTCTCGGGGTCATTGTCATTTTGCCTTTGTGTAGGATGGTCGGCCCCAGCATGCTGGAATCTTTCTTGAGATAAATGCTCTGGTTGATTGCATATGTGGATGGTGGTCTTTGGTGGGACTTCTACAGGACCCTAACATTAGTTTTTTCACATTAGAAAATATACCATGCTGATGTGGATGTTTGGGGAGAGTGCCCAGGGAGAATGTATGGCAACTGTACTTTCTACTTAATGTCGCTATAAAATAAAAACTTCTCTAAAAATAAAGTCTATTCATTAAAAAAGTTTATTAGATGATTATGATGCAGAGGTTTGAGATGAACTGAACTGACCTCATGTTATGGTTTTCCAGATTCCGAGAGACCCAGGCCTCAGCCGAATTGCAGGCATAGCAAAAAAGCCTGAGCAGGAAGTCCCCCCACTCCTGACTGCCTCTGATCTTTTGCCCCAGCTAATGTCCTGCCCCATAGGGAAGGGCCAATCAGAAGCTGTGAACACCTCACGCCATAGGAAAGGGCCTATCAGGAGCCAGGAACACCTCACTGGGGAGGGCCAATCAGAAGGGGACAGACAACTTTAGGTGCTGAAGCTACAATGTTGCAGTTCCCTAGACCCAAGAGAGCCAATTAGCTCAGTCCAGGTACTTGGCAGTCTTGGACACCTCCCATCTGCCCCCCTCCTGCTCCAACACCTTGCCCCTTGTCCAGTGCTGCTGGAGGTCTCTCTCCTGTTCTGCTGCTGCTGCATCAGTTGGACAGAGAGGTCTGAGTTAACTCGATGAAAGACTCTTTGTTTTTGCATTGGGTTCGGTCTCCTGGGGATCCTTTGGGGGATCTGGACTTTGGGCATAATTCAATAGAGAATCAGAGAAAGGGAAAAGAGATGGGCAATGTGGTATATCATTGACAGAAGTGGTCACAGAACCCAGCCTCTGAGTCCGTCTCCACCACCCTTTTCCATCCTTCACCCTGTGTTGATGAACCCTTTCCCAATCCCTGGTGTTTCTGGATTATAGTAACTCCCTTGGGCACCAGGGAAGGAAGAAGTGAAGCTGATACCTACCATATATGTCTTTATCCATAAGTTCCACTCTGTTAAATACCACATAAAGGGAAGGAACAAACTATTTCAAATGGAAAATTGATATGTACAGGCAACATAAGGGAGAACAGCCAGGAAATGGTGGGAAAAGAGTTATGGTGTGATAGCTAATGTTGTGTGAATCGCTAACTTTATGTTTAAAAGTTTAACATTTCTGTGCTTAAGAGAATTATAAAGCAAAATTGGACTTCTGAATATTAAGGGGTGCTAAGGGTTAATTTCGTAATCACCTGGTTTTGTACATTAACAAAACCATTGTTTTTGCTTGTATAAATGAAAGCTTGTTTTGCATGGATGACCTTCTGTTTGCATTAGACAGAATGTAACTTTGTGTCCTTTGGGTTTAAAAGCCCCTGACTGAGGAGGCTGGGCACTGCATCTGGGAATCCGGAGTCCGGGTGAAGACCTGGTGCCAGTATGTGAATAAAAGCCTCTTCTTTGTTAAAATTTATTAATGATCAGACTGGTGAGTCTTTGAATGACCCAAGGCCCATAACAACAGGAGCACGGCACCACTAATTGCATCTGTTGCTGGGTTCATGGGAACAGACATCCTGGGACTGGGGGAAATTCTCAGGTGGAATGTTATCTTAGTTGCTTTTTTCTTGCTGTGATAAGATATCCCGACAAGAGTGACTTAAGGGAGAAAGGGTTCATTTTGGCCTGTAGTTCCAGACAGATACAGTTCATCACGTGGGGAGGACATGGTTGCAGACAGAGAAAGCATGGTGATGGAGCAGAAGACTGTCCACACTCAGAAGGCAGAGAGTGAACAGGAAGTTGGACTAGGCTGCAAAACCTGAAGGCCAACCCCTATTGACGTTTATGATCCCAATCCTAAAAGGTCATGATCATGAGACTTACCACTGCCTTGTCCTCAGAGACATATTTCCCCTGTGGCAAAGCTCCATGTCCTAAAGGTTCTGAGATCTTTCCTAATGAAATCACCAGCTAGGGCCAAGTGTTACAGATATGGGTCTATGGGAGACAGTCACATCCAAACTACAGTAGGTGGCAAGATTAAGAAAAAAAATTTCCTCAACTCTCTGAAGGGCAGTGGCCATGTTACTTAACCTCCTCATGTCTCAATTTTGAACATGCTGTGTATTCTGGAAGACTGCCAGGAAGAGTGGGGCATTATCTGCATTTAAAGGTGTACGGGGCTTTGCAGTTATCACACACCAACTACAACATCCTTTAGATTTTATCTCACTGGGTTGTTCCAAGTCTCCCACTTGCTCACTTACTTCAGACAGGAAGTTCCTGATGGCGAGCAACATTAGAACACATCACATAGGTTGCAAACAGAGAAAGGGGCAGAGTTCCCCTTAGATACATCTTTTTCGTTCCAGCGTCCACACTCGTTTTAGTAAACTGGCTTCAAAAGCAGTTGTATGTGAGTCAACTTTTTGTTCCTGTGATGCAATACCCGGGACAATCAACTGAGGAGGAAAGGTTCGTTTGGCTCCTGGTTTCCGAGGTTTCTGTCCATAGTGGCTTGGCTCTGTTGCTTTTGGGCTTATGGTAAGGCAGAACATGGCAGAATAAAACCCATGGCAGCTGAGAAGCAAAGAGGGGGCTGCAGGGTTTCAATACCCTCTTCAAGGGTATTCCTCCAATGACACAATGTTATTGCACAGGGCCCCATCTCTTACAGTTTCATCGTTTCCCTGTACTGCCACAGACTGATGTCTGAGACTTTAGCATATGGGCTTTGGGGAGACAATTAGGATCCAAATGCTAACAGGTCATGATGACGAGACTTACCACTGCTCTGTCCTCAGAGATACATCTTCTAGACAAGGAAAGCTAGTACCCTCTCTGCATCCCTGAAAGGTCTAGTCTGTGGTCCATGGAAAGCTCTTTATACATCTCAAAGTTCACAGAACAAGGAGTTTGCCTGGAGTCGATTCAGGAATTGATTTCAGGATACGTAGCTTTGCCATCTCATGACATTCAAAGCAGGAAGTGAGGCCCCTGGACTGAACAGGTAGCTGAAGTCTGAATTATGGGTCAGTTTTAGTCAGGAGAGAGGTGAGTGGGTGCTGTTATGCCCAGATTACAACCCCAAAGAGACCACTGAAGACCGAGGATGTCCAGAATGCAACAGCAAGGTTTATTCTATAGATACAAGCCTAGGCAGGGAACTCGTTCCTACACCCAATACAGTGAGGCAGAGGAGTTCCTCTTTCTTTGCGAGGCTAGCTATTTAAAGGCAAAACCACAAGCTCTTCAGGGCAGTTGGGGGTTTGGCTTGGGTGCAACTGGGATTGCTTTATTTTTATTTTTATTTTATTTTAATTTTTTTGTTTGTTTTTTTTGAGACAGGGTTACTCTGTGCAGCTTTGTGCGTTTCCTAGATCTCGCTCTGTAGACCAAGCTGGCCTCGAACTCACAAAGATCTGCCTGCCTCTGCCTCCCGAGTTTTTGAAGGTCTCTGCTCTCTTTTTTTCTTTTCTTTTTTTAAATGTAAATCCATTTTTATTGTATTGTTATTTTTTAAAAATTTTATTTTATTTTACAATACAGTTCAGTTCTACATATCAGCCACGGATTCCCTTGTTTTCCCCCTTCCCGCCCCCCCTCACCTTCCCCCCAAGCCCACCCCCCATTCCCACCTCCTCCAGGGCAAAGCTTCCCCTGAGGACTGAGATCAACCTGGTAGACTCAGTCCAGAGAGGTCCAGTCCCCTCCTCCCAGGCTGAGCCAAGCGACCCTGCATAAGCCCCAGGTTTCAAACAGCCAACTCATACAATGAGCACAGGACCCCATCCCACTGCCTGGATGCCTCCCAAACAGATCAAGCCAATCAACTGTCTCACCCATTCAGAGGGCCTGATCCAGTTGGGGGCTCTTCAGCCATTGGTTCATAGTTCATGTGTTTCCATTCGTTTGGCTGTTTGTCCCTGTGCTTTATCCAACCTTAGTCTCAACAATTCTCGCTTATATAAACCCTCCTCTTTCTTGCTAATTGGACTCCCGGAGCTCCACCTGGGGCCTAGACGTGGATCTCTGCATCCAGATCCCTCAGTCATTGGATGGGGTTTCTAGCATGACAATTAGGGTGTTTGGCCATCCCATCATCAGAGTAGGTCAGTTCGGACTGTCTCTCGACCATTGCCAGCAGTCTGTTGTGGGGTATCTTTGTGGATTTCTGTGGGCCTCTCTAGCACTTTGCTTCTTCCTATTCTCATGTGGTCTTCATTTATCATGGTCTCCTATTCCTTGTTCTCCCTCTCTGTTCTTGATCCAGCTGGGATCTCCCGCTCCCCTAAGCTCTCTTTCCCCCGACCCTCACCCTTCATTACCCCCACTCATGTCCAGGCTGTTCATGTAGATCTCATCCATTTCTCCGTCATTGGGCAATCCCTGTGTCTTTCTTGGGGTCCTGTTTTCCAGGTAGCCTTCCTGGTGATGTGAGTAGCAGTCCAGTCATCCTTGTTCCACATCTAGTATCCTCCTATGAGTGAGTACATACCATGTTTGTCTTTCTGAGTCTGGGTTACCTCACTCAGGATGATTTTTTCTAGATCCATCCATTTGCCTGCAAACCTCATGATGTCATTGTTTTTCTCTGCTGAGTAGTATTCCATTGTGTATATGTACCACATTTTATTTATCCATTCTTCAGTTGAAGGGCATCTAGGTTGTTTCCAGGTTCTGGCTATCACAAACAATGCTGATATGAACATAGCTGAGCAAGAGCTCTTGTGGTATGATTAAGCATTCCTTGGGTATATGCCCAAGAGTGGTATAGCTGGATCTTGGGGGAGATTGATTCCCAATTTTCTAAGAAAGCGCCATATTGATTTCCAAAGTGGTTGTACAAGCTTGCATTCCCACCAGCAGTGGAAGAGAGTTCCCCTAGCTCCACATCCTCTCCAGCATAAGCTGTCTTCAGTGTTTTTAATCTTAGCCATTCTGACAGGCGTAAGGTGGTATCTCAGAGTTGTTTTGATTTGCATTTCCCTGATGATTAGGGATGTTGAGCAATTCCTTAAATGTCTTTCAGCCATTTGAGTTTCCTCTGTTGAGAATTCTCTGTTTAGTTCTATAGCCCATTCCTTAATTGAACTGTTGGGCATTTTGATGTCTAATTTCTTGAGTTCCTTATATATTCTGGATATCAGTCCTCTGTCAGATGTGGGGTTGGTGAAGACCTTTTCCAATTCTGTAGGCTGTTGCTTTGCCTTGTTGACCATATCCTTTGCTCTACAAAAGCTTCTCAGTTTCAAGAGGTCCCATTGATTGATTGTTTCTCTCAGTGTCTGTGCTACTGGTGTTATATTTAGGAAGTGATCTCCTATGCCAATGCGTTCAAGACTACTTCCTACTTTCTCTTCTAGCAGGTTCAGAGTACCTGGATTTATGTTGAGGTCCTTAATCCACTTGGACTTAAGTTTTGTGCACGGTGATAGATATGGACCTATTTGCAGCCTTCTACATGTTGATATCTAGTTATGCCAGCACCATTTGTTGAAGATGCTTTCTTTTTTCCATTGTACACTTTTGGCTTCTTTGTCAAAAATTATATGTTCATAGGTGTGTGGATTAATGTCAGGGTCTTCAATTCGATTCCATTGGTCCACATGTCGGTTTTTATGCCAGTACCAACCTGTTTTTATTACTGTAGCTCTATAGTAGAGCTTGAAGTCAGGGATCGTGATGCCTCCAGAGGTTGTTTTATTGTACAGGATTCTTTTGGCTGTCCTGGGTTTTTTGTTTTTCCATATGAAGTTGAGTATTATTTTTTCCAGGTCTGTGAAGAATTGTGTTGGTATTTTGATGGGGATTGCATTTGAATCTGTAGACTGCTTTTGGTAAAATTGCCATTTTTACTATGTTAGTCCTGCCTATCCATGAGCATGGGAGATCTTTCCATTTTCTGACATCTTCTTCAATTTCTTTTTTCAGGGACTTAAAGTTCTTGTCATATAGGTCTTTCACTTGCTTGGTTAGTGTTACCCCAAGGTATTTTATGTCATTTGTGGCTATTGTAAAGGGTGATGTATCTCTGATTTCCTTCTCAGCCTCTTTGTCAATTGTATATAGGAGGGCTACTGATTTTTTTGAGTTGATCTTGTATCCTGCTATGTTGCTGAAGGTGTTTATAAGCTGTATCAGTTCCTTGGTTGAATCTTTGGGGTCACTCAAGTATACTATCATGTCATCTGCAAATAGGGAAAGCTTGACTTCTTCCTTTCCAATTTGTATCCCCTTAATCTCCTTATGTTGTCTTATTGCTCTGGCTAGAACTTCAAGTACTATATTGAATAAGTATGGGGAGAGTGGACAGCCTTGCCTTGTTCCTGATTTTAGCGGAATTGCTTTGAGTTTCTCTCCATTTAATTTGATGTTGGCTATTGGCTTGCTGTAAATTGCCTTTATTATGTTTAGGTATGTTTCCTGTATTCCCGATCGCTCCAAGACCTTTATCATGAAGAGGTGTTGGATTTTGTCAAATGACTTTTCTGCATCTAGTGAGATGATCATGTGGTTTTTTTTTTCTTTGAGTTTGTTTGTATGATGTATTACATTGATGGACTTTCGTATGTTGAACCACCCTTGCATCCCTGGAATGAAGCCTACTTGATCATGGTGGATAATTGTTTTGATGTGTTCTTGGAGTCTGTTTGTCAGTATTTTTTGAGTATTTTTGCATCAATGTTCATGATGGAGATCGGTCTGTAGTTCTCTTTCTTTGTTGTATCCTTGTTTGGTTTAGGAATCAAGGTAATTGTAGCCTCATAGAAGGAGTTTGGTAATGTTTCTTCTGTTTCTATTGTGTGGAACAATTTAGAGAGTATTGGTATTAACTCTTCTTTGAAGATCTGGTAGAATTCTGTACTGAAACCATCTGGTCCTGGGCTTTTTTTGGTTGGGAGACTTTTAATGACTGTTTCTATTTCCTTAGGGGTCATTGGACTATTTAAATAGTTTATCTGGTCTTGATTTAACTTAGGTATGTGGTACCTATCCAGAAAATTATCCATTTCTTTTAGATTTTCCAGTTTTGTGGAGTAGAGGTTTTTGAAGTATGACCTGATGATTCTCTGGATTTCCTCAATGTCTGTTGTTATGTCCCCCTTTTCATTTCTGATTTTATTAATTTGGATGCTCTCTCTCTGTCTTTTGGTTAGATTGGATAAGGGCTTGTCTATCTTGTTGATTTTCTCAAAGAACCAACTCTTTGTTTCATTGTTTTTTGGTATTGTTCTCTTTGTTTCTATTTTATTGATTTCAGCTCTCACTTTGATAATTTCCTGGCGTCTATTCTTCCTGGGAGACTTTGCTTCTTCTTGTTCTAGAGCTTTCAGGTGTGCTGTTAAGTCACTAGTGTGAGATTTCTCCAACTTCTTTATGTGGGCATTTAGTGCTATGAATTTCCCTCTTAGCACTGCTTTCATAGTGTCCCATAAGTTTGGGTATATGGTGTCTTCATTTTCGTTGATCTCTAGGAAGTCTTTAATTTCTTTCTTTATTTCTTCCTTAACCCATTGGTGATTCAGTTAAGCATTATTCAGTTTCCATGATATTGTAGGTTTTCTGTAGTTTTTGTTGTTGTTGAAATCTAACTTTAAACCATGGTGGTTGGATAGAACACAGGAGGTTATTCCAATTGTTTTGTATCTGTTGAGATTTGTTTTTTGGCCAAGTATGTGGTTGATTTTAGAGAAGGTTCCATGGGGTGCTGAGAAGAAGGTATATTCTTTTTTGTTAGGATGGAATGTTCTTTAGTATCGATTAAGTCCATTTGAGTCATGACATCAGTTAAGTTCTTTATTTCTCTGTTAAGTTTCGATTTGGGAGATCTGTCCAGTGGTGAAAGTGGGGTGTTGAGGTCTCCCACTATTAATATGTGGGGTTTTATATGTGGTTTAAGCTTTAGTAATGTTTCTTTTACATATGTGGGTGCCCTTGTGTTTGGGGCATAAATGTTCAGAATTGAGACTTCATCTTGGTGGATCTTTCCTGTGATGAGTATGTAATGCCCTTCTTGATCTCTTTTGATTGATTTTAGTTTGAAGTCTATTTTGCTGGATATCAGGATGGCTACACCCACTTGTTTCTTAAGACTATTTGATTGGAAAGTCTTTTCCCAGCCTTTTATTCTTAGGTAGTGTCTATCTTTGAATTTGAGGTGTGTTTCTTGTATGCAGCAGAAAGATGGGTCCTGCTTTCATATCCATTCTGTAAGCCTATGTCTTTTTATAGGTGAATTAAGTCCATTGATATTAAGGGATATTAATGACCAGTGATTGTTCATTCCTATTATTTTTCCTAAGAGAAGTGTGTGTACTTCTCTTCTTTGGGGTTTACTGCTGTGGCTTTATCTATTGCCTGTGTTTTCGAGGGTGTATCTGACTTCCTTAGGTTGAAATTTTCCTTCTAGTGCTTTCTGTAGGGCTGGATTTGTGGATAAGTATTGTTTAAATCTGGCTTTGTTTTGAAATGTCTTGTTCACTCCGTCTATGATGACTGAAAGTTTTGCTGGGTATATTAGTCTAGGTTGGCATCCATGGTCTCTTAGTGTCTGCATTACATCTGTCCAGGTCCTTCTGGCTTTCAAAGTCTCCATTGAGAAATCGGGTGTTATTCTGATGGGTTTGCCTTTATAAGTCACTTGGCCTTTTTCCTTAGCTGCTCTTAATATTCTTTCTTTATTCTGTACGTTTAGTTGTTTAATTATTATGTGGCGAGGGGACTTTTTTTGGGGGGTCTAGTCTGTTTGGTGTTCTATAGGCTTCTTGTATCTTCATAGGCATTTCCTTCTTTAAGTTGGGAAAGTTTTCTTCTGTGATCTTGTTGAATATATTTTCTGTGCCTTTGAGTTGGTATTCTTCTTCTTCTATCCCTATTATTCGTAGGTTTGGTCTTTTCATGGTGTCCCAAATTTCTTGGACATTTTGGTTCATGACTTTGTTGGCTTTAGTGTTTTCTTTGACTGATGAATCTATTTCTTCTACTGTGTCTTCAACACCGGAGATCCTCTCTTCCATCTCTTGCATTCTGTTGGTTATACTTGCATCTGAAGTTCCCGATCATTTACTCAGATTTTCTATTTCCAGCATTCCCTCTGTTCGTGTCTTCTTCATTTTTTTCTATTTCCCTTTTCAAGTCTTGGACTGTTTCCTACATTTGTTTCATTGCTTTTTCATGATTTTCTTTCAGTGCTTTATTGTTTTCTTCCAGGACTTTATTGTTTTCTTCTACTTTATTTGTCCTTTTCTCTAGTTGTTTATAGCGTTCTTCCCATTTTTTTTTGTCTTTTCCTCTATATAAGCCTCTCCCTTCTTCATGATGTTATTCATAAGGCTGTTTTCTTCTGCTTCTTCCAATTTTTGATGTTCATGTCTAGATGTTGGAGGAGGGCTAGGTTCTGGTGATGCTGTATTGCTCTTCATTTTGTTGTATGTACTTCTGCCTTGACGTCTGCCCATCTCCTTGTGGTTTGTTCTTGGTCTTATCAGCGCACTTGGTCCAGACAGAGCTGACAGATTCAGGAAGTCTCTCTCTCTTGTCCAGATGGGAGCTCTCTTGTCTAAATGGGAACTCCGGGGCAGGATGGGTCTGCTCTCTTTTAATTGGGTGAGGATATGTAACCTTTGAATTTACTGGTTGGGGGTTACAATTATCATTTTGGGGGCAGTCCAGGACAAGTCCCAGGCTTTGTCCTTGAGCTGCCATGGGGGCTGGCTGGCCTAGCACATACTGACTGTGGGGGCTGGCTCAGTGGTCCAGGCTCTGTCTTTGACTCATGCACATAGCTCTAAGTTGGTGAGGGGTCCCAGACAGTAAATAACTGGCTGAACTTTGAGCAGTCAGAGTACGTGCAGAAAGGGAGCTATTGCAAGGACTATGTCTTTTGTTCATGGCCCTCCCAGAGACTGCTTGCTCAAGTCTCAGGAAAGTGAAATTGAGGTCTGATCTCTGAGAGAAGACTGAGCAGCCTGTTATGGCATCTGCTTGGTCCTTTTAGGTACCACGCCAGCCGGCATAGCACCTGACATTCCTATTCATCTGGATGATTACTAAATGCACTGCCCTTTTCATTTGAATTTTTTCCCCTTTATCACAAAGAGGGATGCTTATCGCCTAGTAAGATTTTAAAGCTGAGTGACAGGCTTTGGGTTTGTAAATGTCACTCTAGTGTCAACATCATGAACTGCATTATATTTCAATGTATGCGTGGGAAAAGCCAAGTTTCCTGGAGACCCAGACTTGAGAATGAAGGGCTTGGGAGATAGTTCTCACTGCCATGTCTCTCTCGTTCACTTTGTAGTTAGTGTGGGCAAGAAAAATATAGATTCAGGGGAAGAAGGCTAGACAAAGAGAAGTTGGCAGCTTTTCATGGAGAAATCAGAGATGCGGCACCGTAAAAGTATAATTTGTATGTGGTGGTATTTTGTTTGTGCTCTCACAAATAAAGCTTGCCTGGATATCAGAGTGTGGAGCTAGCTATTATAGGCCAGGCAGTGGTGGCACACCCCTTTAATCTCAGCACTTGGGAGAAGGAAACAGGAAGTGACATGGTTAGATGGAGAGAGGAAGTGATAAGGCAGGGTGGAGACAGGAACACGGCCCTTTGAGGCTGAGGATTTGGTAGAGGAAAGAAGTCTTTCTAGGGCTGTCTTCTTTACTGATCTTTCAGCATTTATCCCATATCTGGCTCCGGGTTTTTATTATTAAGACCAATCAGAATTTGTGCTACCTTTGTAAATTTGATTTGCCACAGCGTTTAGTTAGACTAGGGAAGGGGATGAGGGGGCATAAGACTAGTGAGAGTTAATATGACCAAAGTATATTATATGATGGTATAAAATGATACCCACGGCTTGTACAATTAATGTTTAAGAGTAACTATTGGAGTTATGTCTATCCAAGCTCTTCCATCTGCCAGCTCTGTGACTTTACAACTGTAAAAGCGGACTATCTTGAGGATTTGTGAGGGGTAAGGTGAGCGGCACTCTTAAATGTAGTACTTAGAAACAGAACATTCTATTTTTTCCTTGCACAGTTTCATTGCCCTGGGCTGATTTTTGTGAAAAGGGGGCAAATAACCAGGATTTTGTTTTCTGTTGAGACTTCTTAATTGGCAGAGAGACACACAGGTGTGGGGGATATACTGATGAGGAAATCTGTGGCCAGTAGGTCCCATCAAGCAGAGACAGGAGAAACTATGTGGTTTGGGGGTATGTTGTGAGCCAAGTGGGGCACTGAGGGGGAAGTAGAGGCTTGAGATGATAGGGAGAGTGAGGCAGGGGCCTGACAGGAGAAAATATGGAGGGTGTGGATAGAGGGATCCTTTACAGGCTTCTGTGTAGGTCTCTTGGATGGTGCTCATACAGACGGAATTGTAGGAGGGTGAGGGAAAAGGACCTGCTCCTCCCTGTTGGAGTTGGACTAAGGATCTTCAGGTGTTTGGTCTTCAGTCTCAGAAGGTCCTTCTGGTACTCCTGTTTCATGTTGGCCTGGACATGGACCCCCTTGGAGTCTATGCTTTGTTTACCTAATTTGAAAGTGAAGGTTCATTTTCTAGTCTGACCCCATGACCTTCTCTGGAGTAAGTCCTTCTGGCTTTGGGAACCAACAAACCTGCTTCCTCGGACTGGGATCCCTCAATGAAATTAACTCAACTCTCTGTAAAGAAACACTGGGGGAAAAACTTTTTTTTTCAGCCAAGAAATTTTTGTTGTGGTCATTGAACTTCATAATCAAAACCAACTAAAAGGGCCTCAGCTTGTGTCCAGTGGTAAAAATATTTGAAATCCAGTAACACAAATTTGCTTTTCTGTCTTTATTCACGTCATCAACACAGAGGAGAAATGGGCTAACTTAGGGGAAATAAAATGAAATAATTAAACAGTTGCAGGACTGACTGAGATAAAACCAAGCAGGCCCCTCGGAGATAACTGTTATTTGTTTGCAATAAACACGGATGGAGAACAATTCATGACTTGCTGCCACATTCAATTGAAAGGAAGCAGATCAGATGCCTAAGAGGCCGGGGAGGATCACAAACTCTGCAGGTCCAAGCAGGAGAGAGGGAGGGTGGGGTTTGGATTTTATCGGTATCAGGTAAGTGAAATAATATACGTGAGTGTTAGGAGTTTGAAGTGGAAAGTGTCGCTGAGAACAATGCAAAGGTCTTTAGAATCTGGTGGGCAGGCCCTGGAGAGTCGCTGGAGGAAGCCTCCTCTGTAGCATGCTTTTATGTAAGGAACTTCACTTAAGCTCAGGAAACCTTGCAAAGTAGGACATTTTAGCATGTAACTTGTCAAGTGTTTATACTAGTGTATAGTGTATTGAGTACAAGCCTAGTCTGCCTGACATTGAAGCCTTGTTCGTCAAATACACCTCACTGTCTCAGGACTGCTGACTAATGGCACACTCTTGAGACCTAAGAGTGTAAGAAATGCTACAGATGGCCAGACAAGCGAGGCAGGCAAACTTCTCTGTACTTCTGATTTTCTTTTCTTCTGAGACAGGGTTTCACGTAGGCTGGGCTGGTCTTCAGTGCATTGTGTAGCCAAAGATGATCTTGAATTCCTGATCCTTCTGCTATCTCCCAAATGCGGACATTACAGGCATGTGGTGCTGGGGATTGGACCCAGGGCTTTGTGTATGCTAGGCAAGTGTTCTACCCACTTATACACCTTCATATCTCTCTCTCTCTCTCTCTCTCTCTCTCTCTCTCTCTCTCTCTCTCTCCCCCTCTCTCCTCTTTGTCTCTCTGTCTCTATCTCTCTGTCTCTGTCTCTGTCTGTCTCTCCCTCTCTCTGTCTCTCTGTTTCCCTCTCTCTGCCTCTGTCTGTCTGTCTGTCTCTGTCCCACTCCTTGCTGTCTCCTTTTCCTCATCTAGACTCACCTGACTGCTAACTTTATATTCTTTCCAGTGCCCTATAAACAGGTCAGAGTCAACATACCTAGAAATCACTGAGGTGTTCTTCTCTAGTAGTCACACTTTGTATTTTTGTTCTTTTTTTTCCAAATTAGAAATTTGAGTCTTCTCTGAATATCCTACCTCTCTATTGACTCCATGTCCTAAATATTTTCAGTGCCAACTCCAAAATGCTAGTTCATTGTATTTTAGCTTGGTTAATGCTCCTACCCCCACCAAGACTGCTACAGAGGCTTCTTCACAGGTCTCTGCCCTCTGTCCCCTCCTCAAATCCACTGCCACATTACTGGCCTGAAACTTGTCATCTGTCTGCCTCAGCTTCCTGAGTACTGGGGTTACAGATGTGTGGCACCGTACCTGAACACAAATTTCTCCTTTTAAATATCTTTTTCATTTTATTTTACGTGTATGTGTGTTCGGTCTGTGCACCACGTGCATGCAGTACCTAAGGAGTCCAGAGAGGGTGTCTGGTCTCCTGGGACTAGAGTTCCAGATTGTGTGAGCTGCTATGTGGGTACTAGGACTGGAATCCAAGTTCCATGGGAGTGGGGTCACTTCTCTTAATGGAAGGGGCCCTACCTCTGCAGTTCCTTAACAGTTCAAAGATTCAGTTAAAAATATCCAACATTTACTGTTCACAGCTCTTCTTATACAGAGCTTTTTAGAAAACACAAGTACGTCAGACCTTCTCACAGGCCTTTCTTTTCCTTTAACATAAAATACAGTTCAGCATCCTTAACACGTCAAGTCTCTTTGGGAGCATCTTTACATGGCATGCCACTTCTTCCTATCTTCTCCCTTAGAGGTCACTGAGACATTGTAGCCTATGCAGAGCTGGGCGGTGGTGGCGCATGCCTTTAATCCCAGCACTCAAGAGACAGAGGCAGGTGCATCTCTGTGAGTTGTTCAAGGCCAGCTTAGTCTACAAAGTGAGTTCCAGGACAGCCAGGGCTGTTACACAGAGAAACCCTGTCTCGAAGAAACAAACAAAACAAATAAACAAAAACCTAAACAGATATATTTCCCTTCACCAATCTCCTTCCTTCTCTTCTTCTACATCTTCTCTTCTCTCTCTCGGGATATGGTCTGGTTATGTAGCCAGGCTGGCCTGCCTTGGCTACCTTCTGTCTCAGCTTCCCCAGTGCTGGGTTTACTGAAATATATTCCCATCTCTACACAGAATTTTATTTTTAAAGACTTGCTTTATCTTTATTTATGTGTCTGTATGTGTACTGGTGTGTGTGTGTGTGTGTGTGTGTGTGTGTGTGTGTGTGTGTGTGTGTGCATATGCATGCAAGTGCCCATGGAAGGCCTGAGATGTCAAATTCCCTGGAGTTGGAGTTACAAGTGGTTGTGAGCCACCTGACCTGGGTGCCTGGAACTGAATTTGGGACCCCTGGAGAAGCAGCAAATGATCCAAACCTCTTAGACATCTCGAGTTTTTAACATTTTAACAGATGAATTTTTGTCCTTTTAAGTTATGTGTAGCTTATGGAAGAAGAGTATATCTTATTTGCTAATGTTGATTCTGGTTTCTGAAACACAGTAGACCACGAATTAATATTTTTGGTTGGGTGTTGTCATAGTTGGAAATCAGTGTGCAGCAGGATTATAAGGAAGTTCTTTAGGAGGAGGATTGGACAGAGAGGAGCTTGACCATCACCCAAACTCATGAAAACTTCATTCATCCAACACATATTTGTACGTGAAGACTCAGTCATGGTCAGTGGCTAGACCTTGATATACCAGACTTGATCAGTACTTGGCTGTGTGTGCTCTTCGGTGAGAGGGCTGTTTTTCATCAAGGCTTTCCTGGACGAGGGTTGATAGCCAATGTAGTCTGCTACTAGATATCCAACAGCTGGGGAGCAAGTCATTCAGTTTTGAAGGGATATTTTGAGTTGTCTACAGTATTTGTTTTAATATATTTTATTTAATTGAAACTTTATACAATTTGATTTTTAATTAGAGCAGTATTTAATAATCTGCTCCACAAATATCTGACAATCTAACAGTTCTTAGTAGTAATGAGGTAGCTCCACCACACAACTGGGAATGTCTACCAAGTTCCCCAGTGATTTCTAGTTCATGTGTGACTTATAGGTTTCTCACTATAGTGAGAAGATTGCTTTGACTATGGTTTTGGGTTATACCCCAATATTTATTTGCAGTAGTACTACAAAAAACAAATGATTTTTCCTTTTATGTAGAACTTTTAAGTTTTTAAAAATACCACCTTTCTTCTCTGAAATGTGCTATGCATTAACATAGTACATCTCATTGTGCATTACAGGTACATCTCTCAGCAAACACACATTCTAGGCTACTAGCTCTGCTAGTGAAAATACAATTGAGGAATTGGTTTCAACTCTTCTAAAATAGACTGTCTCTTTCATATTCTCTGCAGATAGATTACTCATGGCACCACTTTAATCAGAAATCCTGTGGGTTCCGGAGGAGACTGTACAAACATTTCAGTGGGAATAGCCATCACAGCAAGCCATGTAGTAATCTACTCCTTGTCTACCCATTCCTTGTGCTTGCTCCTCCTGTCCATCTGCTTCACAGGAGTTTAGGTCTGAAACAATAAGACCAATATTAGACAGGTGTAATAGCCACTGTGGCACAGAAATCTCATGCCTCATGGAGACAGCATGCAAACAAACAGCATGAGCCTAGCTTCTGTATGTTCCATAGGGACACAAACAGTCGAGAATCTCAGCATTCATGGAATCACAAAGCCGTGACTCCCCACTAGGTGTCTCTGTTTCATTCATGCCAATCCATGCCAGATACAACTTGTCTACCACGAGGCATTTTAAACTGTAGTAATGGCGATGACAATATACGTGAGATTAGGCACCTATAAGGTTTTCAGGAGCAAGGAGGTTAACCTCAGGAGAAAAAGGTTTGTGTTTGCCCTTTCCCACAACCTGTCTGATTTCTATTACATTGTAGAAAGTAGCCGTAGCCCATGTTGATGTGCATGCTTGGGTAGGCAAACCCCTGGCCAGCTGTTTTTTTTCTGCATGGTTCATCTCTTCTTTTCATCTCTCTAAATATAAAGGAGATTTATCAATTGACCTGATCCTGAAGGCTATTCTAGTGCCTTGAACGTAGTAGATACTCATCAGAAAAATTCATCCAGTTAGCTAAATGGAAAAAAAAATCAATCTCAAAAAATTACAGCAGAGATACATCTATATTTGTACCTGCTAAATATAATAGTTAGAAATATTTTAGCACATTTTCATCTAGTTTTTCTTAAAGGCACAAGCTTAAGGGTTGGGATTTAATAATATTTTACCTTCAGTTCCTTACCTTTTTATATAGAAAATTTGAAAGCAAGAAGATTATTAAATTACTGGGATGTGGGTTCTGCCTTAACTCAGTGACTTAAATACAAAAACTTTGAAAAAGTTTGAGTGATGAAATGTTCAACACTTAGTGAATAAAAGGCATCTGGTAGACCATGTGGCAGGGACAGAGGGAGGGGCCAACATAAAATTTAGTCATTTGAGAGCACCTATGTATTGTTTATGGAGAATGAAGATTCCTGCTCATAGTTTATTTCCTATGACATGACTAATGTTGTCTAAAAACTGTTCTGTTTAGTTAAGATTATGTTTTTAAAGGATCAAAGAGAAAGGCTCATGTAAATAGTTCCTGCCAAGGGTCCAGTTAATAAAAAAATAAACAGGCAAATAATCCCTGAAGAGTGCCCAGTCTGGGCAAAGTAATCTTAACACAATATCCGGCTGATCAATTGGGAGGGAAGCACGTCAGCTAGTGGGGGGTGAACGTTAGTGGCTTGGTTGTCATGGAAACTTTTCTTACAGACCAGGAAAAAGGCATTCATGAGGAAACATGCCATGTGGATAAATAGCCCATTTCTCCACGATCTTTTCTCTCTGTTGATCACAAGTCAACATCCTACTGGGGCTGGGAATAGGGAGAAATGCAGGCATCCTACTCATGCAGAGGAAGGAAACATTTCCCTCTGTGCAGAGAAAGACCCAAGGGACATAGTTTGAATAAGAAGTGTGCAGATAAAAGTTGGAAAGTCAAGGCTATAAATTTATTTTATTTTTATCCCTTTAAAAAACTTTCTTTAAAAAATAATCCCCTGCGTGATGTTGAAAAGGCTTATTTTCAGTTGCCCCTGGATGCTGGGTGGGGAGGATTGCTGTTGATATGAAACCTTAGATGGTATATGAAGTGTCAGCTCCAGGCACAACACAGCACATCTTGAAAGAAATGAAGTATGTGGCCTCCTTAACCTTATTAGAAAAAGGCAGCATTTTTCAGTGACAGGTAAGATGATCAGATTTTCAAAGTGTCTCTAGATAACACACGGGTGTAAGGTTAAGGCTTGTTCTAGTTTGATTATTAAGTATAAATTCCTGTCTTAAAATATTTATAATTTTCCAAGCAAATGCATATACATAGTAATAAACAAGAGTTAAAAAGACAAACATTGCAATAATATATGCCAATCTCTGTAATTCATTCTTTATATTTATGTTTTAAGTCTTTCTACTAAATTGGGAGCTTTTTATCACTCTGGATGGTACATTGTTCACCCTTGAGAGGAATACTATTATAGTGCTCAGTTCGTAAATGTTATTGATAGATTCTTTGTATATTACACTTTGTTAAATATTGGGAAACCATTATTGTTCAATGAATAGCTGAATGGATGGACAGATACTGTGTTTTTTCTCTGTTTGCAGAAGTAAACAATTATTTTATAAGAACAAGATCTATCATGCAGTTTTCCTCCTGGTGGCAGATTTTCAAGATGCAGAGATAATCAAGATGGAGCTTTATTAGTGATAAATCAACATTGAATGGTGTGATTGTTAATATTGGTTGTCAAGTTAAGAGGATCTAGAATGTCAAAAGACCAGCCTGTGTGTATGCCTATTAGAAATTATCTAGATTAGGTTAATTGAAGAGGGCATACTTGCTCTAAATGTAAGTGGTATCATTTTAAGTGTGTGTTGCCAGGTTGGATACAAAAGATAAATTGTAGTGTTGAATACAAGCATCTTCTCTACTTCCTGACTGTGGATGTGATGTGACTAGCTACCCCCTGCTCCTGCTACTATATTTCTACCGCCATGATAGACTGTATCTCCTGACAAGGTAAGCCCACATAACATTTCCTTATTTGTTTTACTCAGATATTTTGCTATAGCAACAGTAAGTATTTTATCCAGAAAAATGGTACCAGAAGTGGGGTCCCCGGTGTGATAAATTCCACCATGTGGGTCTTAGGCCTTTCGAGCTGGTTTACAGAAAGAGTATAGGAGAATTTGCAGCTTTGTAATAGAACAGCCTTAACATGCAGAGTTGAAAAGGCTGTTCTGATAGGAGTTTGGAAGACCAGAAAGCTCAGAGAAATGTAGACAAAGGGTGTGGGGACCCTTATCTTTTGGATGCTCTTGAAGTAAATTAAAAATCCATTAAGTGGTGGCGGTGGTGGGATGAAGAAATGGCTTAGTAGTTAAGAGTACTTGCTGCTCTTCCAGAGAACCTTAGTTTGGCTCCCAGTACCTAAGTTGAGTGGCACACCACTGTGTACGACTCTAGTTCCAGAGACTCCAATGTTTTCTGTGGCCTCTAGAAGCATCTGTATACATGTAGCACATGCATGTGCACACGCAAGTGCACGCACGTGTGCACACACACACACAGACACACACACACACCACACACAAATAAATCTTAAAAATCCATCAAGAATCAAGTGAGTGTCTAGAAAATTTTTGCTTTGGGCAATAAGTTAAGAATTCTGGTAATTGGAGCTCTGTGGGTTCTAAAAAGGAAATTACATTACTTTATTCACTTGTGTGCTTCTAGAATGTCTAAGAATGTTTAACACTTTCCTAGGTTTCAGTATTTGTTGAAGGCATGCATGGCTGCTATGTTCAAGATTATGTTACATTTTTTTTTTTTTAGTTGATAAAAGTTAGTTTGATTCATCTATACTGTTTTTGTTTGTGACTCACAATTTGTGAAATGGGCAACCATGATTTTAAGACTGATCTTATTAGCTTCAAAATAAAGTAGTACTAGCTGGCTTTCATGACTCAAGTCTATACCTCAAGTTTCTGAGAAATGACTTCCAAGGAGAGGTAAAACAACATAGTTATCAAGGTAATAGATGAAGAAAATATTTGCATTAGTTAGGATCACTATTGCTGTGATGAAACATCATGACCAAAGGCAACGTGGGGAGGAAAGGGTTTATTCTGCTCACAGTTCATATAATAGTTCATCATCAAAAGCAGTGAGGGTAGGAACCCGGAGGCAGGAGCTGATGCAGAGGCCACGGGAGAGTATTGCTTACCAGCTTGCTCCTCATGGCTTGTTTCACCTGCTTTTTTATAAATCTGGGTCCATCAGCTCAGGGATAGCCCCACCCACAATGGGCCATGCCCTACACTACCAAAAACCAATTAAAAAAGTGCCATACAGTTGGATCTAATTGAGGCATTTTCTCAACTGAGATTCCCCCCTTTCAGATGACTCTAGCTTGTGTCAGGTTGATACAAAACTATCCAGCACTTATTGATCTTGTGAAGAACAGATGTGAGTAGAGAAGATAAATCTATGAGGTTCTACAGAGAAATACTACTTCTCTAAAATTTATGGAAGGATTATTGGCAAACAAAAATTACATATATTCAAGGAGTACAAGATGATGATTTGATATTTTACACTGGATGATTCTCACAGTCAAAATAATTGAGACATCCTTCTACACAATTTTTTTTTTGTGTGTGTGATGAAAACATTTAATAGCTCTCAGATTTCAAGCCCACAATATAGCATTAAATATAGTCACAATGTTGTACATTAGACCTTTAGCATTTATTCATAAAAGGTTGACATATTTAGTACAAATACAATGCTGGAATTTTTTATTCCTACATAAAGAAAACCAAGCAACTAACTGAAATACTATATTTAAACTATGGGAGGCTGAAAGTTCTAGAAAATATGTGTATTAGAAGGCCCTTTTTGGTCTTAGGACACTAAAAGTACTCTTATGGCCACTAGAAATATTTTTCTTGCTTACCAAGTAAGCACTTTGAGATTGCTTATTGGTATGTAGAAAAATCTATTCTCTATCAGTATGATTAACAATATACTTAGATATATTGACAGCATTTGAATTAACACCCAACTTCTGACTTTTTATAATGAAAGATTTATCCAGAGAGGATAGTAAATGACAATTTCTGGCAGCAATGACAGAGATGGTGAGTATACTTTGACATAGTTTACATTTTATTTTTGCATATCCAAAGAAGAAATGCCTTTGTAGATAACAAGACCATCAAGGGCAGTCATTATTGGAAATCCTTATCAAGAATGCTGATGTTGTATTATTTTGGAGGGAGAGAAAGATGCTTCTTCAGTGGAATATTTTGACTGCTGAGTGCTTCAGTAGCTATTTTTTTTTTAAAACCATCTTGATAAAGCCTCTTCTGGAGTCAAACTTATTTTCTCATTGTGCATTATAACTATGCTATTTTTAAAAAATACAATTTGTTTTTTCAATTATCGAAGCAACACTTGCTCATTATAGAAAGGGAAAAACATGATCTGAAGCACCTGGGGGCAATCTCTGCTTTCATATTTCTAAACTTTAATTTATTTTGATCATATAAGTTAGATATGTTTGAGGAAGAATTTAAAAATTCAGAGAAACAAAAAGTAAGGAAATTAAATCTCTCATAGTTTTACTACTAAGACATGACTGCTTTTCATATATTGGCTTTAGTCCTTATTTAGAACACATATGCCTACAATATTTATTATATATATATATATATATATATATATATATATTTACTATTTTTAACAAAAGGAGCTTTGTTAATTGGATTATACTTTTATTGTCAATCACTTATTTTCAGAATTCTAGGTTAATAAAGTATTTTATAATACCATTTTACTGCAGCCATAGAAGCCCATCATACTAAAATTTATTTTATCAATTTAAATTTTTTAGTGTTTTATATCTTTTAAATTTAATTTAATTTTGATTGACACATAATTTTTGAATATTTAGGAGGCAAATGGTGATGCACATATATCTTGAGTAGTGACCAGCTTGGAGTAATTCATATATCCATTGCAATAATTTTTGATCTTTTCTTTATAAGGGCATTCAGGGTCCTCTAATCTATTTTGAGATATAATTTGTTGTTAATTATGTTTATTTTGGTGTGTCACAGGACATCAAGATCTATTTTTCTTGTTCAGCTATGATTCAATACCCATCAAGCAACACTTCCTTGCCCTCTTTTGTGTTAATTTTTTAGGGTGATGCAATAGTAGGTTTATTTACTATAGATAGAGTACCAAGAGATCAAAGAAATGATCCTATCCAAGACTCTCTTGTCAAACTAATAAGTTTACTTAAAATTTTATAATGGGTCTCATTCTATTATTTTTAATCGTGTGCATGTGTGTATATGTGCACGTGAGAGCAAGTGTCCGTAAAGGCCAGAGACATCAGGCCCCCTGGAGCTGGAGTGACAGGCAGTTGTGAGCCATGTAGTATGGGTGTTGGGAATTGAACTTTGTTCCTTTGGAAGAGCAGTAAGTGCTTTTGACTATAAAACAATTTCTTCAGCCCTTAAAGTTTGTTTTTTTTTTTTTATCTTTATTGTGCGTTTATGTATGAGTGTGTATACAGGTTTATATGTGTGTGTTTGCAGAGGCCAGAGAAGGGCCCCAGGTGTCATTCTTCAGAAGATACATATCATTTTTTTGAGACAGGGTCTCTCTCTGGTCTGGAAGTCAGGAAGCAGGTGAAGCTGGCCAGCCAGTGAGCCCCAGACATCCTCTGTCTCTGCCTTCCTAGCATTGAGATTTCAGGTGCACACCAATATGTCAGACATTTAGAATACATGTCCCTGGATCAAATTCAGGTTGTTGTGCCTGCAAGGCAAGCACTCAATTGACTTGAGATATCTCCTTGTTCTCTAAAATAAACTTATTGGGATTACTTACAGGAACATGAGTGAAGGGTTACTTACAGGGACATGGATGATTCCAAAGCAGCTGCATCACTGAAACTTTCCACTCTAGCCTGGGTGATGCCTCTGGAAGGCTGCATTATGATGTCTCAACACTCAGCCAATCATCATCCTTCTATATCACTGAGATTATGTGCAGCTGTGGAGGTTAGGAGGGAATGGTGATTGGAATCTTAGGGGAGGGTCTGATGACTTTGCCCTACTTTCCTTCTGGGAAAGAATGCAAACAGACTCTATTACCACAGACCCCGCTATCAGACATATTGTTTTGTTTCTTTCATTGCTGTGAATGACAGTATTCAGCTCTAATCTGTGGTCCACAGGCCACATTTAACCCACATACTGGACAGGTATCTGTGAATGTGGCCCAACGTACTTGTAGATCACAATACAGTGTCATATTGCTTTGGTATATTGGATGCTATCACAGCCATTCTGCTTCATAATGCCTCATGGTTATGTCACTCTAGGGGGAAATAGATTCAGCATTGCACCCTCCTTCCTGAGCCTTTGATAACCATCATTCTGTTTTCAACTCCTGTGCAATAATATTTTTAAGATTCCATGTATGCATAAGATCATGCTTGCCTTTCTGTGCCTGATTTCACTGAACTTCAGGTCCATCCATGAAGTCTCCAACAAACATTTTGGTGAAATCTATTCTTTTTTTTTTTTTTTTTTTTTGGTTTTTCGAGACAGGGTTTCTCTGTGTAGCTTTGCGCCTTTCCTGGAACTCACTTGGTAGCCCAGGCTGGCCTCGAACTCACAGAGATCCGCCGGGCTCTGCCTCCCGAGTGCTGGGATTAAAGGCGTCCGCCACCACCGCCCGGCAAAATCTATTATTGTCATAGTCTTGGATCAATTACAATTGACAGCGGTGGAAATTGGCAATGGGAGGGCACCCCTGGAGACATTCTAGGTTGTTAATTTCTCAGAACAAAGAATTAGACAGAAATGTATAGATACTAGCAAGCACAGTGAGAGGATTAAGAAAGGATACCCTCATATTCTCATCCCCCTCCTCTCCCCTCTATTGCTCCCCCTCATCCTCAGTTTACTCATGGAGATCTCCTCTGTTTCCCCTTCACAAGGTGATTCCTACGTCCCTCTTAGGGTCCTCTGTAATACGAATTGCTAAATGGTCTTATTAATAGAAAACCTATAGCCAGATATTGGGCTAAAAGCTGAAAGGTCAGAGAAGCAGAGCAAGCCAGGCACTAGTTCTTACCGCTAGGAAATCCTCAGTCTCCAGAGCAAGACTTCCTGTTTACTCATGCCTTATATACCTTTCTGTGCCCTGCCATCTTCCTTCCTTCCTAGTGCTGGGATTAAAGGGTGTGTGCTTCCCAAATACTTTGTAGCAAAGGCATGAGATCTCAAGTGCTTGGATTAAAGGCGTGTGCCACTATGCCTGGCTCTGTTCCCGTGTGGCGTTGAACTCACAGAGATCCGAATGGATCTCTGGCTCCCAAGTGATAGGATTAAAGGTATGTGCCACCACTGCCTGACCTTTGCATCTAATTTAGTGGCTGGCTTTGTCCTCTGATCCCCAGGCAAGCTTTATTGGGGTACACAATATATCACCACAGTCCTTCTTGTTTCCTAGCTTCTCTGGAGCTGTGGGTTGTAGTCTGATTATCCTTTGCTTTACATTTAGTATCCACTTATGAGTGAGTACATATCAAGTTTGTCTTTCTGAGTCTGAGTTACCTCACTCAGGATGATATTTTCTAGTTCCATCCATTTACCTGCAAATTTCAGGATGTCTTTTTTTTTTTTTTAACAGCTGAGTAATACTCCATTGTGCATATGTACCACATTTTCTCTATTTATTCTTTGGTTGAGGAACATCTAGGTTGCTTCCAGGTTCTGGCTATTATGAATAATACTGCTATGAACGATGGTTGAGTTGGGGGAGGGACAGAGTGGGAGAGCAATGAAATAGATGTCTTGATAGAGGGAAACATTATGGGGTTAGGGAGAAACCTAGTGCTAGGAAAACTCCCAGGAATCCACAAGGATGATCCCAGATTAGACTACTAGCAACAGTGGTGAGGGTGCCTGAACTGGCCTACCCTGGTAATCAGATTAGTGAATACCCTAACTGTCATCATGGAGTCTTCACCCAGTAACTGATGGAAGCAGATGCAGAGATTCCCCAACCAAGCACCAGGCAGAGCTCCAGGAGTCCAGTAGAAGAGAGGGAAGAAGGATTATATGAGCAAGGCGGGGGGGGGGGGGGGAGGGTGTCAAGATCATGATGGGGAAATCTGCAGAGAAAACTGAACCAAGCTCATAGGAACTGATGAACTTCAGACCAACAGCTGTGGAACCTGCATGGGACCAGACTAGACCCTCTGCATATGGGAGACAGTTGTATAGCTGAGTCTGTTTGAGAGGCTCCTGGTGGTGTGATCAGGATCTACCCTGGTGCATGAGATGGCTTTCTGGATCCCATTACCTATTGTCGGATGCCTTGCTCACCCTTGAGGCAGGGGAGAGGGGCTTGGTCCTGCCTCAACTGAATGTACCAGGCTTTGCTATCGGCCCCCCCCCCATGGGAGAACTTATCCTTTTGGAGGAAGGGATGAGGGGTAGGCTAGGGGGGGATTATGTATGTGTGGGGGAACAGGAGGAGGGATGAGAGGGGCATCTGTGGTTGGTATGTAAAATGAGTAAAAGTTTTTTTTTTTTAATTAAAAAAAGACAAAGTCTAAATTGTACAAAAAAAGAAAGACAGAAAAGAAGACAGACAGACAGAAAGAAAGAAAGAAAGAAAGAAAAAAAGAAAGAAAGAAAGAAAGAAAGAAAGAAAGAAAGAAAGAAAGAAAGGATTCCTTTTCAAGGGATGAAGTAGGCTGGAAAAGCCAGAGAGTTTAGCAGCCCAATGACCCCATGATCAGAAGAGTCTCACAGGTGGCTGGATCTCAAAGTCCAATTGCCCATGGCCTTGGTTGGGCTACACCTCCTGGGGATATGTAAAGAAACTCTTATTCACCCAAGGTATAGAGGGTACCAACAGACCTAAGAAGGTTGCTCCTAGCAGCATGGGAGATTCAGTGGCAGCCACACTAAGGGGAAGTCCCCTGGGTAGCTTAGTAAGAGTTAGTTACACTACTGAAAAATCCCAGCCCTCGGTCTACTGTTTACCCACTTACGGGATTCCAAGGAGAGGAGGGTAGTTTCTGAGAGCCTAACCTCTTTCTCCACAGGGGAGTGTTAATATGCTCACTCTCATGAGGGTCTCAAGTATGGGTGATCACAGCTGCTATGTTTCAGGACAGCAGTGGTCATGCCCAGCCCAGATGATGGATGTCAAACCATAATGATTCTGTCCAAATAGCAAAGTAGGGTTTCCTCCCACACTGCCCCTCTCATTTTAAATCATATTTTATTACAAACAAATAGCACTTAATAAATAACAAATATAATGCTGGTCATTTATTTTCTGTAAATTTAGTGTTAATGTACTGTGTTACAATGTTAAAATAAAGGGAAACCTCCCTTTTTTTAAACAGGAAAACATTTAATTAACATGATGTTTTCACTTCCTGCTTTTTTGAATCAAATAACTTTGAGGTTGAGAGAGTATATTGGAAATCCTTAAATCACTTAAAATAATTTAGACCTCCTATTAAATTTGTATCACAAGTGAGTAGTTAATGCAGAGTTAGCAAGTTTGTCACTACTTTTTAATTAAGCATAAGTTGATTGTAAAGAGAAAAATATTGAGCATTTGAGACATATACCTACTGGCCATATAATTAGATGAAACTTACATAAGCAAGGGATGCCCAGTTTAAGTCTTGGTATATTAACTATCTAAGAGTGTACAGATATTTCATCCACATTTATCAAAACAGCCTACAGCAAAATAATTAAGGATTCACACTTAAAAGTGGTAGTATTTAATAGATAATATAATTGGTATCAATCTTCCTACTAATAGCTCATTAAATGGAAAACTGCTACACAGGAAAGAATTTATCAATAAAAATCAAATTGCAAATTTTTACTTGCAAATTGCTGGATACTTACATATATCTTCATTTATTAAAGTTAAATAATGATTTTCTTTGCTTTGCCAGTAATTAAATAGCCATAGCATTCAATTGATCTCAATTAGACTTTGATGTAGCTAACAATTCTTAAAAATAAGAACTATGGTATAAAAGAAATCAGAAACAATAAATTCTAAATTTGCTATATGAAATAAGAAAATTATATGACTAAGGGTCATTTGTGGATAGTTGAGATTAGGAAAAATTCTAACATTGTCAAAAATTTCTGCTTCAGGACATTGTGATTAGTTGAAAGAAGGTCTTATTAGAAAATTTGCAAAAGCTTTAGCTGGTTGAGTAAAATCCTTAGGAAAGTGGACATTTCAGGTCAATCCACAATATCATCCATGTATTGACTTATGTTAACTTCATAAAGGAAGAGTAATTCTATTTTGTCTTACTTTTTTTTTGTTTTGACCTTTTTTTTGTTTTATGCCTTTTTCCTATTTTTTCTTTTATTCTTGAGATTATAATATAATCGTATCACTTTCCCCCCTTTCCTCCCTCCAAACCCTCTCATATACCCCTCTTTGCCCTCTTTCAAACTCACGGCCTCTTTTTCTTAAATTGTTTTTCATGAACCTGTGTATATTCTTTATATTTAAGAAGATAACGTGATTAGTCTGTGTAATGTCACTTGTGTGTATGTGTTCAGGGATGACCATTTGGTATTGGATGACCAATTGGTGTGCCTTTCCCTGGGGGAAAAGTATTTCTCCTGCTTTCAGCTTTCCTTAACTGCCTATAGTTCTCTGCATAGGGTTGAGGCCTTGTGGGCTTCCCCCATCCATCTTAGTGGGTCTATTGTTTTGTTCAGCTCATGTTGAGGCATGGTGACTTCTAATGTTACTAGGAGATACACTCTCACAGCAAAGTCCCTGACCATCTGTCTCTTGCAGTCTTTCCACACTCTTTTCTGCAATGTTCCCTGAACGTTAGGTGCAGGAACTATTTTGTAGATGTATCCAATGGGACTGGGCTCCACAACTCTGCATATTTTCTGTAGTAGTCTCCGTCTTGCAATGAAAAGTTTCTTTGATGAGGGGTGAACACTACATTTATCTGTGGGTATAAGGACAAATGTTTATAGATGGTTGTTAGAGACACGATTGTTTAGTAAAGTGGTGATTGGAGGTCCTCATCCAAGATGCAGAGCTTCATTAGCCCTAAGTATTTGGCTAAGTTTCCAGTACCAGATACAGTTTCCCTCTCTAAGTACAACTAGAGAGCTGGTTACCATCAGAGTATGCACGGCATTACTGTACTCAGGGTTATCATGCTGTGCTGGTTGTTTTTGTGGTTTATAGGCATCTGGGTAGGACTATTGGCAACTTCCCTCCTTTGGAAGCTTGCCTAGCACCTTCTGGTACCATGAAAGCTAGTTCTCAGGGCAGTGGCATCCAGGTCAATTCCAGCTTAGGGACCTCTGGGCCCTGAGTCTGAAGTGCATGGTGTCTTCTACAGTAGGGACTTACTTTCCACCTCTGGAGGGAAACCAAGGACAACATCAGTAGGCTGTGTATGTTTTGAGAGTGTCTTGGACAACTCTGATGAACAACTGGGCTTCTCATGTTTTATGTTTTTCTTTTTCTTTCTTTTGAGCATGTGAATGAGAGAGAAAAAAGAACATGAGGTTTGGTGAGTAGGGAGGTGGGGAGGATCTGGAAGGAATTGGGGGAGGGGAAAGAATTTGATCAAAATAAATGGTATGCAAAAATTTTTAAATAAAGAGTAATATGAATATTACTAGGTCAGAGCATCAAGACTTGCAAAAAATATGGCGACCTCATTAGTAGCTCTTGGATATATCTGGTTACTTCAGAATTTTAGTAAAGTAAAAATAAAGCAAAAAGAAAGAGAAAATAATAACAACTTCAGAAAGAAGTCTTAGAATCAATAAATTCAAAGAAATACCGCATCACTTTTTTTCTAAAGGAAAAACCAAACCACCTACTTGAGCACAAAATAAATGAGTTAAATAAACATTAGCAATAAAATAGAAAAAAATCGGAGTTAATCATCTATAACAGAAAATGTTTTACTATGAAATATTACTTTAGTTGTTTGTGTATGTCTCTGTGTGTGTGCACTCACACATGTGCTGTGTGGTGGTATAAACCAGATTTATATTATAGATCACAGCCCACACTTGAAGAGGATGCTGAGATGACTTTCATGGGTAAAGATGCTTCCTGACAAAGCTAATGATTTGAGTTTGATCCCTAGGACCCACATGGTGGGAAGAGAGAACCAACTTCTGCAAGTTGTCCTCTGACCTTCAGTCATGCACAGTGTCATGCATGTGCTCTCTGAATTGCACCTGAAAGACAACCAATAGATCAATGTAATTTTTTTGTTATGTCTGGCCATGGTGGCAAATACCTATAGTCCCAGCTCTTAGGAAGCTGAGATAGGCATCTTTGAGAATTTGAAGGTGGCTTAGGCTACAGAGTGAGTTCTAGGACAGCCTAAACTCTGTGAAATATTGTCTTAAAATACCCAGTAAAATAAAAAAAAATAAAAAACCTAGTTTGTGCTTAGTGTTGTAATGTTAAAAGGTTAAATCAAGATTAGATAAACAAATTAAATAGACCTATAACCTCTAAGAAAATAGAAGCTGTCATTAAAAGTCTCTCAACCAAAAATGCCTAGGGCCAGATGGTTTTAGAGCAGATTCTCCCAGACTTTCAAAGAAGAGTTAAAGCCAATTCTCCTAAATTTATTCCACAAAATAGAGAAGAAGAAACATTGCCAAGTTCATTTGATGAGGACATAGTTACCCTGATACCCAAACATTCAACAAAGGAAATACACAAAATACATAAAGATTCAACAAAGGAAATACACAAAATGCACAAAGATTCAACAAAGGAAGAATTACAAACCATTTTCCCTTATGAACATAGATGCAAAAATACTCAACAAAATCCCTTATCCAAGTAACTAAAAGGCAGAGAGAGAATGTAAAAGTTAACAAAATCAGAAATAAAAAGGAGGACATAACAACATGTGCGGTCCCCCTTTTCCTCATGGTCCATTAGCCACCAGTCCACAAGGACAAAGGGGCTTTGTATAGCCTGTGGGCACCATGGTAATAGCTTTCAGTGAGGCAGCTCAACTTTATCCCAGAGTATAGGGGATGTATGGGATTGGGAACAGTAGCTGGGGAACAGCCCAGGTTGCATTAAGTGGCATGCTCCTATCATATAGCTGGACCAGTAGCAGCACGGCCCTATCAAAATAGCTAGAGTATGTCACCTAATTACTATATGGGCAGCAGGGGAAGAGCATCTGCAGGGAACTGTGTCAAGGGTCATCCTTGAGATAAGTCAGGCACCTAGGCCTAGAGACTTTCTCCAAATAAGGTCAGGTAGAGAGCAGGAAGCCCTCCACCAGGAGTGTGTGGGGGGAGTAGGAGATAGAGGGGGGTGATGGGAGGTGAGGGGGAGTTTTCCATGTTGCCTAGCTCAGATAGAGGTGCCAGGTTATGGTAGACTGCAACTTCTGAGCAGCAGAGCTTTCCAACAACAGACTCCAAGGAAATCCAGAGAATCATCAGGTCATACTTCAAAAACCTGTACTCCACAAAACTGGAAATTCTAAAACGAATGGACAAGTTTCTTGATAGATACTATATACCAAAATTAAATCAAGACCAAATAAACAAATTAAATAAAACTATAACCCCTAGGGAAATAGAAGCAATCATTAAAAGTACCTCCCCCCCCCCCAAATAAAGCCCAGGGACAGATGGTTTCAGTGCAGAATTCTACCAGACTTTTAAAGAAGAGATAATATCAATTATCCTCAAATTATTCCACAAAATAGAAACAGAAGGAACATTGCCATTCTTTTTATGAGGCCACAGTCACCTTGATACCCAAACCACACAAAGACTCAACATAGAAAGAGAATTACAGACAAATTTCTTTCATGAGCATTGATGCAAAAATGCTCAATAAAATACTGGCAAACTGAATCCAAGAACACATCAAAAAGATTATCCACCATGGTCAAGTATGCTTCATCCCAAAGATGCAGGGATGGTTCAACATATGAAAATCTGTCAGTGTAATCCACCATATAAACAAACTGGAAGAGAAAAAAATCACATGATCATCTCATATGATGCTGAAAAAGTCTTTGACAAAATCCAGCATGCCTTCATGATAAAAGTCTTGGAGAGATCTGGGATACAAAGGACAGACCTAAACAGAATAAAAGCAATATATAGCAAGCCAACAGCCAACTTCAAATTAAATGGAGAGAAACTCAAAGCAATTCCACTAAAATCAGGAACAAGAACAGGCTGTCCACTCTCTCCATATCTACTCAATATAGTACTTGAAGTTCTAGCTAGAGCAATAAGGCAACTGAAGGAGATCATGGGGATAGAAATTAAGAAATTAGAAAGAATAAGTCAAAGTATCGATATTTATAGATGATATAATATACATGAGGGACCCCAAAAATTCTACCAGGAAACTCCTATAGTTGATGAACACCTTCAACCAAGTGACTGGATATGAGATTAACTAAAAAAAAATCAGTAATCCTACTATATACAAACGACAAATGGTCTGAGAAAGAAATTAGAGAAATGACACCTTTTATAATAGCCACAAATAATATAAAATATCATGATGTAACTCTAACCAAGCAAGTGAAAGACCTGTAGGACAAGAACTTCAAGTCTTTGAGGAAAGAAATTAGAGAAGAAAGAGCAGATGGAAAGATCTCCCATGCTCATGGATCACTAGGATTAACATAATAAAAATGGCCATCTTACCAAAAGCAATCTACACATTCAACACAATCCCCATCATAATTCCAACACAATTCTTTACAGACCTTGAAAGAACAATGCCCAACTTCATATGGAAAAACAAAAAAATCCAGGATAGCTAAAATAATCCTGTACAATAAAAGAACTGCTGGAGGTATCACCATTTCTGATTTCAAGTACCACTACAGAGCTATAGTAATAAAAACAACATAGTATTGGCATAAAAATAGGCAGGCGGATTAATGCAGTCAGATCAAAGACCGAGACATAAATCTATACACCTATGAACACCTAATTTTTGGTAAAGAAGCCAAAATTATACAATGGAAAATAGACAACATCTTCAACAAATGGTGCTGGCCGAACTGGAGGTTTGCATGTAGAAGAATGCAAATAGATCCATATCTATCATCTTGCATAAAACTCAAGTCCAAGTGAATTATAGACCTCAACTTAAAATTAGACACACTGAACCTGATAGAAGAGAAAATAAGGAATAGCCTTGAATGCATTGGCACAGAAGACTACTTCCTGAACAGAACACCAACCATGCAAGAACTAAGATCAACAATTAATGCACAGAACTTCATGAAACTGAAAAGCTTCTGTAAGGCAAAGGACACCATCAGTAGGACAAAACAGCAGCTTGCAGAATGGGAAAGGATTTTCACCAAGTCCACATCTGACAGAGGGCTAATATCCAAAATATATAAAGAACTCAAGATACTAGACATCAAAAAACCAAATAATAGTTGATTTAAGGAAGAGGGGAGGTAGGGGGAAGCACAGGGAGGAGTGGAGGGAAGGGAAACTGTGATTGAGGTGCAATGTGTGAGAGAAGAATAAAAGTGAGAAAAAGGAAAAAAGAGAATAATATTTAAAATAAAAAAAGGGTTACATATCTAAATAGAATTCTCAACAAAGGAATCTCAAATGGCTGAGAAACATTTAAAGTAATGTTCAACATCCTTAATCATCATAGATATGCAAATCAAAACAACTTTGAGATTCCATCTTACACCTGTCACAATGGCTAAGATAAAAACCACAAATGACAGTTCATGCTGGAGAGGATGTGGAGCAAGGGGAACACTCCTCCGTTGCTGGTGGGAGTACAAACTTGTACAGCCACTTTGGAAATCAATAAGGCAGTTTCTCAGAAAACTACCTCAAGATCCAGTTATACCGCTCTTGGACATATACCCAAAGGATGCTGCATCCTACCACAAGGGCACTGTTTAACTATGTTCATAGCAGCTTTATTCATAATAACCTGTGGTGGTATTGTGTTCCCCAAAATATTGTGCACCCTAGTAAATTTATCTGGGGTCAGAGAACAGACAGCCACTAGATACAGAGGCTAAAAAATGGTGGCACTCACACCTTTAATCCTAGCATTCCAGAGACAGAAATCCCTCGATCTCTGTGAGTTCAAGGCCATATTGGAAATAGCCAGGCATGGTGACACATGCCTTTAATCCCAAGATGTGAGCCTTTAATCCCAGGGAGTGATAGCAGAAAGCAGAAAGGTATATAAGGTATGAAGACCAGGAACTAGAAGCATTTGGCTGGTTAAACTTTCAGGCTTCTAGCAGCTGTTCAACTGAGATTCATTCTGGATGAGGACTCAGAGGCTTCCAGTCTGAGGAAACAAGACCAGCTGAGGAACTGGCGAGGTGAGGTAGCTGTGGCTTGTTCTGATTCTCTGATCTTCCAGCATTCACCCCAATAACTGGCCTCAGGTGTCATTTTATTAGTAAGTACCTTTAAGATTCATGCTACAATAACCATAAACTGGAAAAAAAAAACTAGATGCCCCTTAACCGAAGAATGCATAAAGAAAATGTGGTACATTTACACTATGGAGTATTACTCAGTTGTTAAAAACAATGACATCAGGAAATTTGAAGGCAAATGGGTGGAACTAGAGAAAATCATCCTGAGTGAGGTAACCCAGACCCAGAAAGATAAACATGGACTGTACTCACTTATAAGTGGATATTAGCTGTAAAGTAAAGGACAACCATAAACAATCCACAGACAGAGAGGCTAGGTAACAAGGAGGGCTCAAGAAGAACACATGAATCTCCCTGAGAAGGGGAAATGGAATAGATTTTGCTGGTGAACTGGAGGTAGGTGGGGATGGGAACAGGTGGGATCATGTGGGGGGATGGAGAGGGAAAGTACTGGGAGAGACAACTGGAATTGGGGTACATTTTGGGGGCAAGGTAGAAACCTAGTGCATTGGAAACTCCCTGGAATCTACAAGGGTGACCCTAATGAAGACTCTTAGTAGTGTGGGATTTGGAGCCTGAACTGGCCATCTTCTATAACCAGGCAAGGCTTCCAGTGGAGGAACTAGGACACCACCCCAGCCATAAAACCTTTGATCTACAAATTGTCCTGCCTGCAAAATATGCTGGGGTAAAGGTGGTGCAGAACTTGTGGGAGTGTCCAACCGCACATGACTGATCCCACTTGAGACCCATACCATAAGAGAGAGCCCATGCCTGAGACTGCCAGGAGGGCTAGGAACCAGAGGCTGGATAGCCAGAGATCTAGGATAGAACTAAACGGAACTAACAAAAAGAAAAATAAATGAAATGATTCTTAATGATATTCTACTATACTCATAGATAGGAGCCTAGCATAATTGTCATCAGAGAGGCTTCATCCAGCAATTGATGTGAACAGATGCAGAGACCCACAGCCAAATATTAGGCAGAGCTCAGGGAACCCCACAGAAGAAGGGGAGGAAAGATTTTAGGAACCAGAGGGGTCAAGGACACCACAAGAACACAGCCTACAGAATCAACTAAACAGGGCTCATAAGGTCTCAGAGATACTGAAGCAACAATCATGAAACTTGTATGGGTCTGACCTAGGTCCTCTGCATATATGTTATGGTGTGTAACTTGGTGTTCTTGTGGGGCTCATACCAGTGGGAGAGAGGGTTGTCTCTGACTCTTTTGCCTGTTTTTTGGGACCCTTTTCCTCCTACTGGGATCCTGCATCTAGCCTTGATATGAGGGTAGGTGCTTAGTCTTATTGTAACTTGTTATGCCATGTTCAGTTGATATCCCTGGGAGGCCTGCTCTTTTCTGAAGGAAAACAGAGGAGGAGTGGATCTGTGGGAGAGGAAAGGTAAGAAAGATGGACTGGAAGGAGAGGAGGGAGGGGGAACTATGGTCTAGATGTAATATTTGAGAGAAGAATGAATGAATGAATAAATGAATAAATAAATGACAACATGAAATTTGCAGGCAAATGGATGGAACTAGAAAAAAATCATCCTGAAGGAAACAACCCAGACCCAGGAGGACAAAAATGGTATGTACTCACTTACAAATAAATATTAGCTTTTAAGTAAAGGATAACCACACTACAATCCACAGACCCAGAGTGGCTAAGTAACAAGGGCTCTAGGGGGTGATGTATGGATTTCTCTGGGAGATGGAAATAGAATAGATTATATGGGTTTACTGGGGGTAGGTGAGTATGGGAACAGGAGGGATCAGGTGAGGGATGGAGAGATGGAGGGGTGGAAGGAGAGAGTATTGGGAGAGAAAACTGGAATTGGGGGGCATTTGTGAGGGCAATGTAGAAACCTATTACTGTGGAAACTTCCTGGAATCTATTAGGGTGACCCTAGTGAGGACTCCTAGTAATGGAGGATAGGTACAGGCAAGGCACCCAGTGGTTAGACTGGGACACCAACCCAGCCACAATACCTTTGACCCACAACCTATTCTACTTCAAGATGCACTGGGCAACGGTGGCTCAGAGCTTGTGGGAGTGACCAACCAATGACTGGTCTAACTTGAGGCCCATGCCACAAGAGGGGAGCCCAAGCCTGATAATGCCTGGATGGCCAGGAACCAGAAGCTAGATTGCCCAGAGACCTAGAGTAGAACCAAACATGACTGGTTAAAAACAAAACAAAACAATACAAAACATGATTTCTAATGATATTCTGCTATACTCATAGATCAGTGCCTAGCCCAATTGTCATCAGAGTGACTTCCTTCAGCAGCTGATGGGAGCAGATGCCAAGATCCACAGCCAAACGTTAAGTGGCATTCAGGGAACCCTGTGGAAGAGGGGGAGGAAGGATTGTAGGAGCCAGAGGAGTTGAGAACATCACGAGAACACTGCTCACAGAATCAACTAGACAGGGCTCTAGGGATTCATAATGACTGAAGCAACAATCACAGAGTATGTATTTATCTGACTTCGGTCCTCTGCATATATGTTAAGGTTGTGTAGCTTGGTGTTCTTGTGGGACTCCTAATAGTGGGAGTGAGAGGTGCCTCTGATTCTTTTGCCTGCTTTTGGGACCCTTTTCCTCCTACTGTATCACCCTGCCTTGATATGAGGGGTTGTACCTAGCCTTGTTGCATCTTCTAATGCCGAGTTTGGTTGATATCCCTGGAGGTCTGTTCTTTTCTGAAGGGAAATGAAGGAGCAGTGGATCTGGCTGGGGTGGGGTGAGGTGGGTGGGATGAGCAGAGGGCAGAACTGGGAGGAATAGAAGGAGGGAAGGCTGTAATTGGGATGTACTGTGTGATAGAAGAATAAATGAAAAGAAAAAAATAAAATGTTTGAAATTCAAAAAGAACAAAAACAAAACAGATCACACCAAAAAGTTACTGAAACAGTGGAGTGAAAATAGTATTTATACCCCTTTCTCAATTTGTAAACTTTAAGAGATCTTAATACACATTGCACATGCCCAGTGTAAGTTTAGCATGCAAACTGATATGTACTTGGGTGTATAATACACGCCTAGTTCAAAGATGGTATGAAAAGGAGGCTGTGATGACGTCTCATTAGAATTGCTTCATATTCCTTACGCGGCAAATTGATACTTGTACTACGTTGTGTCACCAGGGTTCCCGATTCCCACAGAAGCAGCTACACAACAGGAGAAGGGCTCCCTGGTGGCTACATGTCTGACCAATCAAAACAAAGCCGCACTAGACCGGCAGAGACACCCAGGAGATCTGCTCCAGCCACATCCCTGGTGCAGGCATGGTGACTGGAGAAGTCTAGAGGGGCCGCCAGCTGAAGCACCAGGGCTGAGAATCACTTGACTCTGAGGAGTGGGGTGTGATACCATCCAGTAGTCACTGCCTTGGGGAAGAGATGTCAAGTCAGGCTTCCCTCAAATGGCTCAGCGGACCAAGAGGCAGACAGCAGTGACGGAACCCAACCGTCTCTTCACAGAAATCAGAAGGACAGCCGTCATGGTTATTGCTGAAAAGATTTGTTCTTCCAAACTCCTTTAGATTGTTTTCTTTTCCATTTATCAAAAACTATCTATAAAAAAAGAAAATAGTATTTATACAAAGACTTTCTTAAATGACTCAAATAGGGCTGTTCAGACTTTCCTTAATGACTAAATAGAATAACAAGTATGGCTTCACCATCTTACCTGAACACACACACACACACACACACACACACACACACACACACACACACATACACACACACACACACACACACGCAAAACCAAAAAAACAAACAACATTCCTAATTCAAAGAACAGAACAAAATGTAAAACGATCCTTCCCAGCTCCTAACCAACTCACCCAAAAAGCTGGTCAATCTACACACAACAGTGAACGTAAGGCAGTAGAGGAAAGTCTCTCTTTCTAGATGAATCCTTTGATGGCCTCAGTTTCCTGCCTGGAGAGAGCATGCTGGGCACTGCGAGGGAAAGGAAAGCCCATGGGCAGCTGCAAGCCTGTGTGAGTTGAGAAGCCTGAAGTGCTGAAGATGTGAGAGCTCCTTACAGACAGAGAACTCAGAGTGGAGAGTCCTTCCCCATTGCTTACTTGGGTGCTCGTCAATACGTACGCGTGTGTGCAAGTCCATTCACACTTGTGTGTTGGCGGCACTCAGGGCATTGCATAGGGGTCTTGTCTTCCATGAGAGCACACGGCTTTACTCGGATCACGTGCTCACAAGGGAGGCCACTTGGAGACTAGTGCTGTCACCTTCTCCTGGCCACTCTAAGGCAGACTCATTAGGGACACGAAGCAGGTTGTCAGAGATAAGAAGGCAGCGGACACTGGTATCAAATGTTGGAGAGCAGGCAAATAAGATAAGGACTCTAGCTTGTCAGGCTGTTAGCAGGAAACAGATTGCACTCTCAAATGGGGTGATTTGAGGTGAAGAGTGTTAATAAAGAGACTGTTAGCCAAAGTGTAGGCAGACTGAGGGGACCCCCATGACACAGTGCCTTTTAAAAGCCAGGGATAGAGGAGGGTGATGATGTGATTGGCTAACAGCATCAAGAGCCAGAAGAGGAGCAGTTACCAGGACCCAACACAAGGAAGCTTTGCGGAGACTGGCCGAAGGAGCCTTAAAGGAGTCTATTTATAAAAACTAATTTTTCACTTGATACAGTAACTGTACATATATTTGGGGTATAGTGTGGTATTTTAATGCATACATATAATGAATAAGAATCAGATCAGGGCAACTGACAAAACCATATCTCAAACATCTGTCATTTCTAAATCTTAGCTAGTAGCTTTTGAAATGCACATTTAATGATGAACTAGAGTTACCTTACTGTGCTGTCAAACATTAGCAGTTTCATCAATTATAACCCCGTAGCTGTTAAGTATCCTCTCTCCACCTTCCCCTGCCCTCTCCTCCTCAGCCTTTGTAGCCTCTAGCCTGAGATGAATTATCTTCCTTTGCATATATATCAGCATGGCATTTATCTTTCTGCACCTGTTTATTTCACTTACTGTCCTTCAGGCTCATCCATGCCATGGAAAACGACAGGATTCCTCCTCCAATTTTTCTTTAATGATTGAAAGACCATGGCTGGTAACTAACATGACCCTCTCTCCATTCCCCCTTTCACTTTTTTTTTTTGGGGGGGGTGTCTCTGCTTTGCTTTGACTAAGCTCAGTTGGAACCAAAGTAGTAAGCAGATACAATTCATTTAGATCAGGGTCAGCAAACAGGGCAGCTTGCAGAAGAGATGAGAGTGGGTCCAAAGGGAGCAAGCACAGACTGCCAAATAGCTACTGGAGTTTATCACGAAAGGTCACTGGACAGCTTCCGGGGCAGCAGTGGGGCAGAGGGCAGAGAGTGAAACCAGAACTAAGTATGGCTACTGTTGCACAGAGTTTGGGGAAGGAATAACTGGAAGTGAACTTGGGGTGGTGTGTGAGAGTTAAGCTGGCAACCCTCCTCCATGGTTCCATGTTGAACTATAGAAAACCATAGGCCCAGAAGAGGCTTTGATTTCCTAAGAGCACTATGTAATTTTCCAGAGTGATGGGGACGGCAAAGCCAGATCACTGTAACAGGCACATGTGAGGACCAGTGTGTAAAAGAATGTGGGTCCTCCTCTATGTTCAGTGACATGCATATACATGCAAGTTCTACACAGGGCGTTGTGACTGTTCACCCATGTGTCTGCATTTCCCATGAGAAAGCAGGGATCTGTTTACCCTGCTTCCTACCACTACAGTAAGTGCTTGGGATAGTAAGTTACAAGGACAGCAGGCTTATTTTGGCTCACCCATCTGGAGGTTTCAGTCTATGAAGGGCTAGGCTCCTTGTTTTGGGTCAGGCAGCACATCATGGTGGGGACAAACACTGGGGAAGCTGACAAAAAGTGCTAATGAGGAAGAATTCAGAGTTTTATAACCCTCTTCAAGGGCACGTCCCCAGTGATGCGCAGATCTCTCAATAGGCACTTCTTAAAGGTTCCTTCCCCTTGACTGGACCTACCTGGACTGAGTCCACCAGGTTGATCTCAGTCTGTGGGGAAGGCTTTGCCCTGGAGGAGATTGGAATGGGGGGCGGGCTGGGGGGAAGGTGAGGGGGGGGGAGGGGGGAGAACAAGGGAATCTGTGGCTGATATGTAGAACTGAATTGTATTGCAAAATAAAAAGAAAAAAGAGTATAAAAAAAAAAAGGTTCCTTCCCCTCCCAATAGTGCCAAACATGGGCCCACATTTCTGACATATGGAACTGTAGGGCACCCTTAGGATCCTAACTGTAGAAGTATCCCACTTTAAATATCAATACCAACTCTATCACACTCAAGAGTGAAACACAGAGAGTATTCAATGAGAACTTACTGAATACAAGAAATTCCAGGGCTGGAGAGATGGCTCAGCAGTTAAGGCACTTGTTTCTACATGTGTGCCATGGTACACAACACAACACAACACACACACACACACACACACACACACACACACACACACGCACACACACACAAATACAATGAAAAGGTTTTTTTTTTTTTAATGTTTAGTACCATAAGACACTTCAAAGGCATAGTCTAACTCACCAGTGGAATTTTGTTGCTTTTGTAGAGTCTGCTTAGCTTCTTTCTATACACATTATAGACATTGTGTTGTTACCTCTTTTCTTTTCAATCGTTTTCCTTAAACAAACTTTAACTCTCCCTTGCAGGAGAGTTCGATTCATGTTTGACAAGTTGTATCAAGTTCCTGCAGATGATGTGAAGTCCATTTGTGAGCTCTTTCATTCTGTGAGGATCTTTGGACCTTTGAAGGCTCTTTCCTCAGTGTTAACTGGTTCCATTTCCATCTTGATATCACCTTTTGTTTCTGAGACAGTGTTGCCTTCTGTCGGAAGCTTGTGATGAGCCCGCCCGCCTCTTGTGTGCTGGGATTACAGATGGGCACCATCATATTCCAGCTCCAATTTGATATTACCATACTCTGTAGAACTTATGACTATGCTAGTATACTTCTCTTGTTTAAGAAATACTCTTAGCCGTATTTATTTTCATTTTATTTTGTATGCATGGATGTTTGGCCTGCTTGCATGTCTGTGCTCTACATGCAAGCAGTGCTTGTGTAGGCCAGAAGAGGGCACCAGATACCCTGATATTGGAGTTACAGACACTTGTGAGCCTCCGTGTAGATGCTGAGTGTCAAACCAGGACCCTCTGGAGGAGCGGCCATGCGGTTGGGCCATCTCTCCAGGCCCTCTCTTCAGCCCATCTCGGTACTACTTTAAAAGAGAGAAGCATGGGAAGAATTAACTTTTCCAATTCTTTGGTGGTTTTCCAACCCTTTTTTTTTTGACAATGTTTATTTCTCTCTCTGAAGTTATATTATTTGAAAAAAAATTGTTTACTCACAAAACACAAATAACATTAAGTCCCATAATAGCAAATTAATCTGGATGACAAAGAAGTAAAATCTAGAAGTTCAAGGTTCCCCAAAGAAGGCAAAATTAAAATCTCAAGGATATTAATGAGAAGAAGGAGTCTAGCCAGTCCAGGGTGGCCTTCTGCAACTCCCCTTCCTACAGGCAGAAGCACACAGACAAGAAATTAATCGATTTAAAATAAGAAGAGGGCTGGAGAGATGACTAGTAGTTAAGAGCACTTGCTGTTCTTGACCTGGATTCTATTCCCAGCACCCATATCAGGCCACAGTGGATCTGACACGCATGTACCACATACACACATTTAGCCATATATTCATATGCACAAAAATAAAAACAATCTTAAAAAAACCCCAAAGAATCATAAGAAAGAAAGAGAAAAAACCCAACCCAGAGTTATTAAATCAAGTTGAGCTTAGTGTTTCATTGATTTTCATGGCTTGTGTGAACGGTTTATGATGGTTAATACTGATTATGTCAACTTGACAGACTCTAGAATGGACAATGATAAAAGTCTCTGGTCAAGCTTGTGAGAGATTATCTAGATTAAGACGGCCTTGGCTCTGCCTCTGAGGAAATGTCTAGATTAGGTTAGTTAGGTGGGAAGACCACCCTAAAAGTAGGCGGTACCATTCCCTGGGCGTAGGTCCTGACTGCAGATGTAACATGTCCAGCTGCCTCCAGTTCCTGACACTCGGTTTCAGTGCTAGGATGGGCTGTACCCTTGAGCGGCGAGCTCCACACAACCCTGTTCTCTCTTAAGTTGTTTTGACCAGAACATTTACCACATCAATGGGAAAAATAACTAATACACTTTCCAAATGGTTTAAATTACTAAAATAGGGCTAGTAGGCATAACTGCGAAGCAAAAGCAGCTTTTTTCTGCTTCTGTAATATGTGTACTTCACAAAATATGGACTCTCACATGCCAAGAGACATCAACATTTCACTTGTTTAGGAAATAGTTGTATTTTTATGCTTACACATAGATTTACTAGAATGTCTATTTTGCATAAATACTGGAAGAGCTGAAGTAGTATGATTCTTGAATTGTAGATGTTAATCATGATGGTCCTCCATGTTGCATCTGGTCTAAAGACTTTGTGATTCTGAATAGTTTGTTTAACATTTTATTTTTATTAAAATATCAATAATTATGTATTTGAATATTCAAATTATTTTATTTTGAATATGCTACTTCTGGGTGTGTGCAATCTGTTTAAGTAAAAGCTTCCTCCATAATATTCTGAGGGCTAGAAATTCAATCTTATGTATTTAAAATTAAATCTTCAAACTGAACACAGTGGTTATTTTCTCATACATTATTGAAAGTAATAAAAATGGATAAAATTTAGCTATGAATTGTGCTTATTTCCTACAAAATATCAAGCTTCCATTTTATTAAATTTAGAGTTTTTTTTAAAGAAATAATATGATGGTACTGAAAGAAAGGAAATAAAATTCTTAGAAAAGATCTCAAAAAAAGTATTAATAGATGAGATTTGAATAAGACTGATCAAATGCTGGGATGGATGCTTTTTTTGTGATTGCCCACATTGTCTGGAAACTGTTCAGCAGAACAAAGGGTTTTATGGATGAAAGCCTGGTATGAAGAAACATGAATGTCAACCTAGGCTCTGAGAGACAGTCTGCTAATGAAATATTCTAAAAGTCATTTTCAAGGTGGTTGAAAGTTCTCACTGATGTGCACCAATGCTTTTGATAATTTTTTTTTATATATCAAATAATTACGGAAGTGTTGGCTCTGGGGACAGAGAAAATAACATTGCACCCAAATATTGTGGAAAGGCTGGTGCATCACATTTCCTTTCTGTGATTGAAAATGAGCAGACGCCTGATAACAATACTCGGGTAGTAAGTTTCCTGCATTGTAAATGTGAAAAAAAATAACTTTTTCTGCTATCTAGGTTATGAAGACTGAATTTAATCTATGATTTACTACCTTAATGATTAGATCTTTGTGTGACGTCTAAAGAAGAGATTATCTTTAAAAGTTGAACTTTCCCCAAACATCTTTGAGTGAACTTTCCTGATTAATGCAAGAAGTAATGATTTCTCTCAAAGGTCTTCCACTCTTCTCTCTTAATATATGTACCTGCCAGTGACATATGTCCTCCATCCTACACAATGAACACATACTACACATACACACACACACACACACACACACACACACACACATACACACGTGTGCACACACACAGAGCATATATGTTTACATGGGTTTATAGTTTGATAGAACTTTTCATCCAGATGCTCTTGGAGTCTATCTGCATCAAGTTTTGTGACTTCAGTTTTAGTCATACAAGGACGATGGTGATTGTCTTTCAGAAAAGCCGATGATGATGTCTCATGCAGAGAAGCCCTTAGTTAACAGTAACAAGGGTTCTATAACATGATATAGCTAATGGAAGCATGGGTCATTAGTTTTTTTTTATTAATAAACAGTCCATATCACATTGACCATAGGGCATCTACCTTCTGCTCTGTCATAATCTCACATGACAGAATTATAATGGTCAGATTATAATGTCAAACTCTGTCTGTTTGGGTCTAGATATGGCTAAGTATAAAAGGCAAATAGTATCTGATAGGTAGACTGTTTCCACTGTATTTTATATTTTCATAATTGAAGATTTAATTTCATGTATTATTAATACAGACATAAACAAGAATTTCATGTATTTAGGGATCAGTTTAGCTTCAGTCTTTCAAACCCCAGCCATTTTAGTAGAATTTGTAAAGCATTATCACCAACAGGATTTCACCCTACAGCTTCATGTTAAAGTTCTCACAAATGTCATTTTCTCTGAAGTTTCAACTGATGTTCTTTCAGGTCATCTCTTTGTACATGTTCCTACAGTGTTTCTACCTGCGTATGGGTGACACTGTCATAACATGGTAACTTACAAGTATAATTACGTACTAGCTTATAGTAGCTAGGGAGATCTTTGAGGTCAGAGCAAAGTTCTTACTCACTTTAAAGAACTCCTTTGTGTAGCTGAAGTTTTCTCCAGTCCTGCTCAGCCCCATGGACCCCACAGCTGCTTATAAAATAATCACCCAGAAGCTTCTATTAATTAAAATTGCTCAACCGTTAGCTCAGGCCTACCACTGACTAGCTCCTACACTTAAACTCAGCCCATTTCTTTTAATCTATATGTTGCCATGTTTTCCGTGGCTTCACTTGTGTGCCATTACATGCTACTCCCTGGACGGTGGGCTGGCATCTGCTGACTCAGCCTTCCTCTTCCCAGAATTCTCCTTGTCTGTTTGTCCCACCTATACTTCCTGCCTGGCTACTGGCTGATCAGCTTTTTATTTATCAACCAAATCAGAGCAACACATTCACAGCATACAAAACATCCCACAGCACCTTAGGAACAGAAACATTCAGTCAGTCATTTCTGGTTTTGTTTTAATTTCTCAAAGGTAAACAAGAGTGGGCAACTAAGATCTTTACTATTTATAAGGAAGTTGAAAGAAAATGGAGCTCAATAGATAGTCTTAAACAATGAGATTAACTACAGTGGTGAAATCAGAAGCCCCGTGCACCATGGGTGTGAATTTAAGATGGGTCAACTGCTGTAGAAGACAGTATGGCAGTTTCTCAAACACTTAAACATGGTATTTGTGTGTGATCCAGCTGTCCACTCTGTGTGTGTATGCAAGAGAACTGGAAGTAGGATGCTCATGTTCAGAGCAACATTATCTGAAGCAACCAAAAGATGGGGGCACCTAAGAGTTCGTCATTAGATAAATAGGTAACATGGAATGCAACATTATCAGCCTTAAAAAGAAAGCAAATCCTAATATTTGCTATCACATGGATGGACTTTGAAGATATTATGTTAAGTAGAATAGATCATAGAAAAGACAAACACTACATGATTCCATTTATCTGAAATATATGGAATGACCAAATTCATAGACAGACATCAGAAATGTGGAACAAATAAGGTACTCTTTAATGAAGTCTTAGTTTTGTAAGATAAAGAATGTCCTGGAGATTTGATGATATTAATGTACTTAACAATATAAGCAGCACAATTTAAAAAGGCTAGCATGACCTGGGTGTGGTAGCTCGTATGGGGACTGAGGTAGGAGGATTGCTGTGTTACAACGAATATCAGGCCAACCGAGGTTACATACCCAGACCTTGTCTCAAAAGGCTGAAAAATGATACATTTTATATTATGTATACTTTATTATGATTAAAAACTGAAATGAAAATGATACCGTCATTATATAGATCACAAATCATATCAGACTAGCCCCTCATGAAGACATCTCCATATTTATAACTTCAGTTACAAAATGTTATTTTTAAATAGAAATCACCAAGCTGCTTAGAGATCTGTACATGCTAAACGTGGGTTAATATCATACAGCTTTTATACCATCTGACACAGATTTGTCTATTACATAGACAACTCTTTCATATTGTCTGGTAATCTGGAAAAAAGATAAAAATGAGTACCAAGAAATGAATAACCAAATGCATTCTAAAATGTTTTACTCAGCAAAGCCACTGCACATAACAGGCTAAGGGCCTCACTCATTTGTAAAATCAGGTTTTCAGGAACCATGCTATAATTAATCTAAGTTGAAAATTAACTCAAATTCATCACACTGATACTGACTTGAACAAAGAGTGACCTTACTAGCCACATCCTTGTTTGGTTAGATGCATCATCTGCTCCTGTTATTAGATGCCTATCTGGAAATTTTACCTTTAAATATATTTATCTAGAAAATTGGCTGACCTGGAAAATCCAGTTTCACTTTGCTGCCTCTGATGCTGTTGAGGGTAACTCAGGTTAGCTCATTTCAGAGAGGGGCAATTGAAGGGGATTCCCAAAGAAGGTGAGGATCTTGGTAAGAAATCTTGGGGTGTGTTGTCAGTTGAATGGGGATTGAAATACATACCAAGAGGAGAAGTATGGACCTACAGAGACAACCAAGAGGGCACTCTTACTCATTTTAACTGAATGAACCCTTCCAACAGCTCTACATCATAGACACTGTCACCATCACCAATCCCCAACATCATAACCTGGGTTGTCCTCTAAGGAGATCCTGAGACAAGTTTTTGTGTGTAAGTATTTAATTTGGAAATTGATGCCAAGTTTTCTATTCTATGTGAGGGAGAGAGGAAGTAAAGCAGAGAATGAAAATCAACCAAACATAGGTCTTTTACTTAATGGGCATGTGCTTTAGGCAACCAAGTCCAAGAATCAATGGAGATCCTTGAGACACTGCAGACAGGCCTTGGGGTCTTCTCACTGAAGAATGAAGGCTCTAGGGATTTTATCAGGGAAGTAATATGCCTTCATAGTTGAGGGTTACTTCTGGGGCATTATTTCTAGGTTCTACAATGGTACCCAGTGCTAAAATCATCACTGGCAGAGAGACACAGGAAGCAATCTGTGGTACACGAGACGCTGTGGGTGGTGTCTTAGCAAGGTCAACATCTACTTCACTGAGTTTGAGCTGGAAGCAGGTGTTTCAGAGCACAGATAATATAGCCAAATACCAAGGTCCTGAGGCTGGAAAGGTGGGCTTACCTTGACATTAATGAATCAGTGAGTTAGGCCAAAAGCTTCAGAAAAACCAGAAAGCATAGGGAGGTGGTAGTTGAGGTGTTAGGGCAGTGGTTCTCAACATGTAGGTCTTGACCCCTTTAACAAACTCTTATCTCCAAAAATATTTACATTATGATTCATAACAATAGCAAAATTATGGTTATGATGTAGCAAAGAAAATAATTTTATGGTTGGGGCTTACCACAATATGAGGAAGGTTGAGAACCATTGATTTAGAGGGTCTAGTTTTGTTCAGTTTGTTGTCTAGAAGAGAAATTTGACATATCTCTTTTATTTCTTATCTTCAGTAAAAAGCAAATGAAAGCAAAACTGCATCTCTCAAAAACTAGAGGGTCCACATTCCTGCACTATGCTTATATATGTCTCTCTCCTCAGCTCGTGAACCATATTCACTCCCCAAACGTGGCTCCTAATCCATTGTCCAAGCTGTACAAGCCATTCAGTGAATACATAACACAGCCAATCGATATGCAGATTTGTGTAAAACATCTGGAAAACCCTCCCACACCTAAGGCTCAGGGACATTGCAGAAGACGGGGTAGAAAAACTGTAAGAGCCAGAGGATCAGACACTTCGCTGTGAGATTGTAATCTCCTAGTAACATCAGAAGTTAATATCCACAAAGTCTCGCAATGTGATTGCCTAAATGTGTACAGAAAAAGGACACACCAATGAATATGCCAAATGCATGAGGAAAGTCCCACAAGGCCTCAACCCTACACAAAGAACTACAGCAACTGAGTAAAGCTGGGAGTGGGAGAGGTGGCCTTCCTCCGGGAAGAGCAAACCAAGTGATTGTCCAGTGCCAAATGGTCAGCCCTGAAAACATACATATAAGTAACACTGTATGAAGTCAACACTTAAAATATGAATACATATGTACATGCAATAACAATGAACGAAAAAGAGGTCATGGATTTGAAGGAGAGCAGGGAGAGGTATATGCGAGGGTTTGGAGGAAGGAAAGAAAGGGCCAAATGATGTAATTAAAATACAATCTCAAAAATAAACAACAACAAAAAGTACATAGTTTTGGACCAAGGAACAACTAGAATTGTTAAAGAGGGACTCCTATGGCTGAAGACCGTTGGATGCTTTTGATAGCTTATTGAATATTTAAAATGAGTTAATTACTATTATCTGGAGTAGTTAGTCCTCATCTAGATTATATTGGTGAAGATATTATTCATTCATTCATTCATTCATTCATTCATTCATTCACTCGATCATCAAAGGCCCATGATGAGCAGCTACTGCATTCTGGGCTGGGCTAACAATTCATGGTCATTATTTTCTTTGTTTAAGAGTAAATTTAATATAAAAAGAAAATGTGATAAAATGCCTACCACTGTCACAGACTCTCCAGAAACTGAAGTGCTGTCGTGCGTGCAGGGTGCAAGCAGGGTCTTACTCTCTCTGAGCTTGTAGTCTGGCAAGGAACATGTGCAAAATAACTGTCATGCAAATCACGGCATGCTGACATTTATCACCAACAACTGTCGAATGATGTCAAATGATAGGCTGGGTTGTACGTGGAAGCAGCAGACATCTGCACAGCAGATTCTTGGAAGTGTCCTCATTTTCAGTGCTTTACTGAGTAATGAGCTATAACATGGAGGCTTAAAAAAAATCTCTCAATAAACACTTTTGTTCCCACAATATGGAGAGAACTCTAGTGAGAAAGCATTCATATTTTTGACATCTCACAAATACACTCCAGGGAATGATTTCCAGAGGTAGAAAGATGTAAGAAAGAATTCAGCTCTCTCTCTCTCTCTCTCTCTCTCTCTCTCTCTCTCTCTCTCTCTCTCTCTCTCTCTCTCTCTCTCTCTCTCCTTTTACTATCGTGCCAAACAGGCTCCTTCTGTCTTTTCTATTACTTGCCTGGGAGACCAGTTGGTCAGATGACCATGTGACCATCATCATAACCCACTCAGGTCCCTCCTCTCAGGCCACTTTACTGCAGGGATCATCCTGCACCCTTTCCTGTCACTCTGTCTTCTCTCATTTCCTTACAGTCCTTGAGGTTCTGCCACAGTGCCACACCACTGATTTGCCGTACTAATTCTCATGTGCTGTTTTTCTTGTCTGTATTGGTTGCTCAATCTTTGCAATAGAAGTTCTATGAGAGAGAAGGTTTTGCATTTCCAATTTGGATAAATGTAGGTACTGTATAATGAACAAATATTTCATAAATGTTTGTTGAATGAACAATAAAAACTAAACAAGCTAAATGTCCCTCAGTAGGTTTTGGTCA